>NC_136887.1:24930953-25116003 GCF_949152265.1 Phoxinus phoxinus | reverse complement strand
AATGCAACCTTAAATACAGGAGAATCTACAAGATACTCTTTCAAAGTACTGAACATTAGAATGCATAACCCAGACAAAACTACTTTGGTTGACAAAATTAACTATCCAAAACTGATATTATGAACATTTCAGAAAGGTCACCCAAATAAGTACCGAAGGGACGTAACCGTCATGGCCGCCCGAAGGGTCTTCTCCGCCATGGCCAGCCGAAGGGGTCTTCTCCACCATGGCCGCCCGAAGGTCTTCTCCGCCATGGCCGCCCGAAGGGTCTTCTCCACCATGGCCGCCCGAAGAGACGTCTCCGCCATGGCCGCCCAAAGGAACATCTCCGCCATGATCGCCTGCTCTGCTGATCCGCCATGACCTTCTGTACTGCCGGTGCCGTCCTGGAATCCTCTGGCCTGGTTATTCCCCTGTGGTGGACTCCAGGACGCCCACCCTCCCTCCCTAGATTTACCATCTGCGGCGCAAGGTCGCGCCTTCCAGAGGAGGAGGAATACTGTCACGATTACCTTCACCGTCACTGCCTTCTTCATCTTATTCACTGTTCTTGTCACTGTCTTCTGTTAGTCTGGCACACTACACTTCCCAACATCCTCCTTGACTCACACCTGCACCTCTACCATTACCTGCCAGCAATAATCATTATCATCACAGCTGTCTGTAATTGTTTAGTCATCTGTGTATTTAAGTTCCTGCTTGTCCTGTCATTCATTGTCTGGTCTAGAATGTATTAAGTTGTCGTCTGTACCTACCATATTTGTTTATTAAATTAACTTCTTCAGATTTACCATCGTCATCGTGCCTCCATTACAGAGCAGCCGTTTCTCTCTCTCTCTCTCTCTCTCTTCTCTCTCTCTCTCTCTCTCTCTCTCTCTCTCTCTCTCTCTCTCTCTCTCTCTCTCTCTCTCTCTCTCTCTCTCTCTCTCTCTTTCTCTCTCTCTCTCTCTCTCTCTCTCTCTCTCTCTCTCTCTCTCTCTCTCTCTCTCTCTCTCTCTCTCTCACTCTCACGTTGGTGCAACTACATAGGCGTAATGGTTTTTATACTGTACAAACTGCTGTATATTCTATCCCCTTACACTGCCCCTATCCCTAAACCTACCCATCACAGGAAACATTCTGGATTTTTACATTTTTAATAAAACATTGTTTTTTTTAAATGTTTTTTAAGCTATTTGAATTACGAGGACTCATGAAATGTCCTCATAAACCATGTTTAAGTTGTAATACACATGTCATTATACAAATTTGTGTCCTCATAAACACACACACACACACACACACACACACACACACACACACACACACACACACTTATTCTCTAAGTGACTTCGCTGTGATGACTGAACAAGCTTTACATGGGAGGGAAATGTTTTATAATGTACGAATACATTATGAGTTCTGAGATGCATTTTTTTTTAAGTCTGGTGTAACATTTAGTGCAGCATTCATAATCTTGTTTCATGCCTGTTGCCATTTGCATCAATATTTCTCAGTTTAGAAGCAGTTTGATAAAGTTCTTTTAGGAGCAACACTGCAGATCTGAAATAGATCTGAGTACACATCTTGCCATTGATAAGTGACATCTCAGCTTCCCAACTCTAGAGAAACACCAGCTGCCACTGGTGAGCATATATGCTTGATTTCATGAAGGCAAGCTTTAAGAGCAGCCTGCTTTTGATAAACTGGATTAAGAACTCAGTTTTGAGGTTGGTTTCAATAATATAACCAGTCTGACAAGAGATCCAAGAGCTTCAAGGACAGATGGGAGTAGTTTTAATATAGACTACATTGCCCCAAATTCCAAAATATATTTAGTGTTTGAATTGGGCTGCAAAATTTGCAATGCTAATACATTGTAATTCTTTCTAAATGTTGTCATTGTGGTGTATGCAGGGGCTTATTGCACCTCAGATTTTGGACAACCAGTAATTACCATTATTACCCAGGAAATAAAAGATAAGCCTACAGTTCATTTAACACATTCTACATGTGTTCAATCATTATTTATGAAAAATGCAGTTACATGACAGCATATTTGCGACAATCATTTTGTTCTTTTAATAATCAGTGTTTTTGCTCGTCCTGTTTTTCGCAGTCATCTAGACATCACACTTGCAGCCTAAATCACAATTTAATGACAGCATCAGTCAATCAACTAATCAATGAAGCAATAGATTAACCAATCACTTATTTTCTCCGTAATGGGACAGGCTCAAAGGGGATCAGTTCTTCATAACAAGGCTTTAATGTTAGTCTACTAAAGAAACCAGTTATTAATTGCCTCACGTAGGTCACACATACACCCCAATACCCCTTGTCACATGTTCAAACGAGATGGATTCCTCTTTAGGCTGCACTGCTCTCACTTAGGGGGGAATCAATGGCCTGTTTTTCATTTTAATTAAAAAATTGAAACAAATGTTTGCCTCGCCAGCTGTCTTTACCTCCCTCGAGTCTCTGCTCTTCTTCTCTTCTGTCGCAGATTCGAGCGCATAATCAAAAGACTCGACAGTCGAAGAAATGCTTTGTGTCCTGTTGCCAGTTTCCTAAAGTGAAACAAAGCACCCGAGAAGGGAGACGATGAAACTGTGATTTTTTAATATTACAGTCTGATGTGAATCAACGGATGCAGCACTCAAGAACAGGAAATCTATTAATGGCATTATAATGAATCTGTTTAGTTCTGCAATCTCAGGACACAGCAACATATTTTTGATGTAAAGACAATCCTTAGAGAGATGCTTTAGTCATTAAATATGGCTTCCTGAACGGGGCTTCCCTGCATATTGATGACCACCGGTTTCCCTTATAATACTGGTTTAATAGACAATAAATACAGATTTTTTTACTTGGCAAAAATTAACGACGATCAGACAAAAAAAAAAAAAATTCACATCAAGAATGATTTTAATTAAAACATTATTTTGACTAAAATATAAACTAAAACTTAGATTAATGCATAAATAAAGCATAATGAAATGTTACATGAATTTTTTTTTTATATTGGATACATTTTGCACTTTTCCAATTGACCCTTCGCAGGGAGCTTGATTGACAGGTGATCTGACCCAATCATACTTCACCATCCGCCATTTTGTCCGACAAAGCAGTCAGGAGAGTTAGTAGATTGACATTGGAGGATGTCAGACACATTAAAGAGCCACAAAACGGTATTTATTGTCAGATTTCTTTTAAAAAAATGACCAAATTTGAAAGGTGAGACTTTGTTTAATATCAAAAGTAACCCAAAAGTAACCTGGTCTGTCCTGGCAGTGCGTTGTCAGTGTCCTCTCTGCTCCGCGGTGTATTTTTCACTGCACGTGGAACATGGTGTGGCATGAGAGGTGTAGCTTGTCGGACATAGCAACAGTAACTAAAGGGAGTGGGTCTTTGCGAACGGTCAATTAAAATATAATTTCCGTCAACTAAAACTAGATGCCATTTTAGTCCAAGTAAAACTTGCCAAAATGAATAAGATATTAACAAAATGTTGACTACATTTTTATTATGTTTTATCACAAGAAAAAAATATGGATACAAAAATTCTGCTATTATAAATAAAAAAAAGTAGAAGAGATATTTGTAAGTAGGCCTAACTGAATTCCTCCTCAGTAGTCAGTCATTTTCGGTTATTTGCCATCTTGCCACACAAGTTGCAGATATATTTTACATTCCAAGGAAAAAAAATCCGAGTGATCGCAGCCGGGTGCCCCCAGATTGAAATGACTGGCCTGAACTGAGGCGGTTGTAACACAGTGAGTGTAATTAAATGATGGCTGGCTGCATCGATGGCCAGGAGAGGCTATTAGATGCACTGCTTAATGCGAGTGTGGGCAAATCCAATTGGCGTATTGATCCGGCACTTACAGATCTCAGCAGCTTCACATCCTGACCTTCCTTTCATTCTCGGACCATTACAGTCGCCAGGAAAAGATTTAGTACTGTTCAAGAGAGAGAGAGAGAGAGAGAGAAAGGCTGGAGGGCAGGAGGGAAAAATGACAGGTATGGGGGGCGGGTAGAGAGATTAGTAGCGCAAGATTAGAAAAAGAACCCATGAGAGTGAGAAAGCGACAAACAAACAAGAATAGAGAAACCGAACGAGCGATTCAACCCCCTCTCACACCGGTCTGGAAATCAATGAGCATTTGGGATTGGAGAATCACTAAATGTAGCAGTGCCACACTCTCACAGGTCTTTGAGCCAAATGAGCCCCAGGCTTTGAAGATGGAGGGCCGTGTCCTGAAACCAGCAGATAGGAGCCAGAGAAGGGACTTATCAATACTGTGCATTTAGGGACTTTCTGAGGGTGGTCAGGGTCAGGCGAGAAGAAGGGACCAGAGCAAATGTTCCTCATCGATTTCAGACACACTCACTGGAATAACAGCAGGGCCCCAGTCAGGCATAATTATACTAGCTCATTTTCTGCTTCTTTCATGCTGAGCATTTTGTTTGGTCCTATCTGTTGTTTTCTTTAACCTGTCATCTCTGTTGCGGAGATTGGGTTTCTGAGGGCAGATGGGTAGACCGAGGTAATCTATATCAGAGCGGAGTGTCTGCTTAGAGGCAGCTGTTATTCCCCAAAGGATGATGCCAGACACGGGCACTTATTTTTTTTTTTTAAAGTAAATGGTTCCATTTTAATAGAAACAATTTAAAGATGTATTTTTCTAATGGAATGATACAGTTTCTTTAAAGTACTGTTTAATTTTTGCCTTTCTAAAGGGTTTCCAAACATAATTTTAGTTTTTTTCCCAACAGGTTTCCTAAACACTCTTCCCATCTACCATTGGTCAGATAAATAGGTTGCCCCGCCCCCCAAACTCACACCATTGGTTGAAACACTTTTGCTATTATTGGCGGATCAGGATGTTCAAAACAAATCTACAGTCGATTTTAATAATGTATACACTCTTAGTCTTTTGTTTAAACTTTTGAGTGGAATCATTTGGCTTACTGAAGAAAAAAGTATTTTAACATTTACAATTTAAAGTGATGCACATTTAACTAGTTTGTTTGATCATTTACTGTGCATTATTAGCTGTGTTTGACAGATGATTATCAAAGAAGACAAATTTGTATTTGTCATAGTACAATGGCCTCATATTCCTCAGCTTGCTCTGGGAAATTGAAATTTTGACCTGAACTTCTTGAAGACCAGGAGCCTGACAGTTTAGAAAGAAAGATAGCGAAGAGACTCCTTTATTCTCTTCTCTCTCAATGTTCCCTCAATCATTGTGAAATGTGTAAGGAGGGCAGCAGAAGTCGACAGAGGTCAAAACGAGAAGCAAAAGAGGAAAAAATTGAAGGGAGGCAGAGCAGTGCATGACTAAATTAATAAGGAATAAGAAATAGAGAGCGCTTCTCATCACGCCTTTCTCTTCTCTCTTTTTTACCCAACCACATAGAGTGTTCCTCACAGCAACTTGACATATACTCCCTTTGATTCTTTTCTCACCCTTCCATGCCGTAGACAACCTTTCATGGAGTGGACAAAGATGAAAAGAGAAACAGATAAAGGAATAAAAAGGTGGCTGGTATGAAGATAAGCTGATCTAGAGACGAAAGAACACAGAGGAGTTCAATCACCATCTCCTCTAGTCTGAATTGGCAGAACATAGATGGATGTGTGCGTGTGTGTGTGTGTGTGTGTGTGTGTGTGTGTGTGTGTGTGTGTGTGTGTGTGTGTGTGTGTGTGTGTGTGTGTGTGTGTGTGTGTGTGTGTGTGTGTGTAAGCATATTTTTCTTTCATCTCTAAATTCATCTCATGAATTTAAGTGTAAAGAGAAACCTCACCAAGATCAGTTTACATGTGTTCCTCCGCAGATGCCTTTACCCAAAACTATTTACAAATGAAAAGTGCAAAAAGGGTGGTTAGTCAATCAAGTACGGAAGCCCGTTCCCACATTAGAGTTAAAAAAAAAAGTTATTGTGACTTTACTGACAAAGTGGGTTGTCCGTCAAGAACCAGCAAACAAAATTCTGAAGACTGCGAAATCACTTTTACCATCATGCGCCTGGCAAATCTGCCGTTATAATAGCAATCCGCCATGGAACAAGCGCGCCTGCTCTTAAAGGGAATGTGAGATGACACTCTGATTGGTTTATTCCGCGTTACGCCCCAACCACACCTATGAATAATGTTGCTACTTCAGACCAACCCATTTTAGATCCGCCCACAAAGAGATCCGCCCACAAAGTTACTTGCGTTTCGCGTTTGATACTTGCGTTTCAGATTGTTAAAATAGGGCCCTATATCTTACAAATGTGACTGTTTCTCACAATTTTACCTTTATGTCTCCCAACTGTAACTGTGTATCCCACAATGTGACTTTATATCTCGCAGATTTGACTTTACCTCTACAATGAGGTAAAGTCATTGTAGAGTATAACTATTCAAATCAAATCAAAATCAAATCAATGTGTCTTTATTTTACACTTTGTCTCACAATTACCTTTATTGTTTTAGTTTTTTTCTCTGAGGTGGAAATATGGCTGCTGGAAGAGGTGTGTCTTCAGTCATTTGTTTGAAGATTGCAATGTTTGTTTGGGTGAAGGTTGGGTGAGTTCCACCACAAAGGAATAGAGAGTGTGAAGGTTTCGGAAAGTGTCCTTGTACCAGGCTGCCACGGTAAGCATGTGTTTTCAGGACTTACATAAGTCGTGGTTGAACCAATGGGAAAAGACAGTGACCTCACTTTTCCCCCTTGTGTTTTTCACAGTGTGTCTTACACATTCAGTCAAATGCAATGTACTACACATTACCCATTACCCCCTGTGTCTACACAACCTCAGAAATCATCTTTCACATTACTGAAAGCATGCAAGATTAATGTGTCATCTCCTGGCCTTCATATAAAACCATATGAATGAACTTTAATATTAAATAGGTTTGCCTTAGGGAGATGAACCCCTCTCTGCTTAGTTGTCCTTATACTCTCTCTCTCTCTCTCTCTCTCTCTCTCTCTCTCTCTCTCTCTCTCTCTCTCTCTCTCTCTCTCTCTCTCTCTCTCATCTCTCTCTCTCTCTCTCTCTCTCTCTCTCTCTCTCTCTCTCTCTCTCTCTCTCTCTCTCTCCCTCTCTCTCTCTCTCTCTCTCTCTCTCCCCCTCTCTCTCTCTCTCTCTCTCTCTCTCTCCCTTTCTGATGACTTATAGCTGTTACAATGTGAGAGCCACTTTAATTTGTCCAGTGTTCATGGTGCCATACATTCAGAAATATGGCTTCTCTGAGAGGGGGAAAGCATTGTGGGAACATCATGCACAACACAATGGTGACAGTTCATTTGTAACCCCCTTTGCCTCTTGCTATTAAATGCAGACAGTGTGACTCCTTCCAATAAGGCTTCTACTTTAATTAGTTCTTCAGGTTATCTGAAATTGTATGAATTTAAGATTTAGAGGATACTCATTTATTAGGTCACCTCTCAGCACAGAGGCCTGCAGGACTTTCTGCCCTCTGAAAGCAAAGATCAGGCTCTGTATGGAGGTCACTTATTGTACCCTGTCAGATGGCAAGAATGATTTAGTAGCCATTCATTTAACCAAATATGAAAATATTTTATACTATTTGTTTGATTTTGTATTTGTATTTGTGTTTTGTATACCATTTGACACTCATTTGCTATTGATGATTTGTAAATTAATAAAACGTATAAATACAGCGATTGTTCACCCAAAAAAACATAAAAAATTAACAAATCATCATGACACTTAAAATCCATATTTCACAAGGAAAGGAAGTCATGTTTGGAATGACATGATGGACTAAAACTATTCAAAATCATATCTGGTCATTGAAATAAAGCTGAAATAAAATAAAATATCAATAGTAGATGAAGAACTTAGAAAACTTAGAAGAAATATGCTGTTAAAGAGTTTGAGAATTGCCATGAGCAAAAAAAAATGTATAATAATAATCCAATTGAAT
This sequence comes from Phoxinus phoxinus, assembly GCF_949152265.1. Taxonomy (NCBI): domain Eukaryota; kingdom Metazoa; phylum Chordata; class Actinopteri; order Cypriniformes; family Leuciscidae; genus Phoxinus; species Phoxinus phoxinus. The sequence continues at coordinate 25,108,076 of NC_136887.1, read as the reverse complement.
TATACCCTAGTGGTGGTGTGTGGATATGTAGATATGTGGTCTATAGATATATATATATAACGCATTATACCTCATGAACGCTGAGCAGTTAACATGTGCAATACAAAACACTATATATACTTACTGTATATTTATTTAGCACTCCATAACACTTATTTACATTCCCTTACATTTGTATATAATGTACATATATACATATATTGTGTTTTGTCGCTGTCATTCTGTCTGTGCTGTGGAAGCTTCTGTCACCAAAATAAATTCCTTGTATGTGTAAACATACTTGGCGATAAAGCTCATTCTGATTTTGATTCTGATTTTGAAACACACAGGTCATTACTTTTGGGAAATACATATTTAATACCTTACTAGAAAATGTACCTGGCAACTATAGCAAATTTCACAGTCAAAAATAGAGGTATATTTACTGGTCATGTGATTTTGTCGAGCAATGAGGTGACCCGGTCCACATAAAAAAAAGAAAAAGATAAGAGCTTTTGATAGGTTACTAAAATGATATGAGTCTTAATCTCATGTGAGTGTGCATATTTAAACACATGATTTATTTAGGTGTAAATGAAGGGAAAAAAGAATGAATCCAACTTTAAAACACTACGGTGAATAATTAATAGATATCATCATACTTTCCTAAGTTGATTAATCACAGTACATTAAGACATTTGTTCAGAAGTTTCAGAAGTTTTCTGAAATATGTTTAAAATTTGCAAATGAGGTATTATCCAATTAAATATGCACTATTTTGCATGAATGTTCCAGATAGAGAATATGAATGTTGGATAAAGTCAGGTTAAAAAAAATTGTTTTATAGGCTTTTAATCTCTCTTTTTACACGTCATGAAATAAAATGTATATCAGGTGAATGTGTTAAATGAACCTCTGTAAAAACATGGAATAAAAACTTGAAAATTTGCTGTATGTAAGTGCTACTGAAGGATTTCTGCAGGACAAAAAGTTCATTTTGAGAAAACAGCCTTTAAATATGTGTATTGTGAATGAAATCTACAGACAGAAATAGACACGGTGAAAATAAATAATCACTTAAAGTGTATTTTTGGATGTTTTGCCTCCACTAGTCTGTTATGGAAGCACGATAGCCCAAAATCTCAAAATTGACCTGTGACAAGAAAAAGGTCTCGGTTAGGTATGTAAACAAAGTTTTGCCTGTAGTGTCTTGCCTTAAGAATATTTTGAACATACAGTACAGTATGAAATGTAGATTTCTAGCATCATTGGTCAAAGGCTGAAAATTAATATTAATTCCTCTCAAAACATGAAAACTTTATTGATGATCAAATGAATCATTTGAATTTTACAGGAAATAACAAGTGAAACTTACTGATGGCTTTGTGAGTTTGTTTTAAAAACTTTGTTCTTTGTCATTCCTGTGTAGTTGAATATTAGGTGACAGATAAGTCATTCATTTTGACATAACTAGACCACACGCCAGACTGACACATTCAGCACTGAAGAGAGAGAAAGAAAAAAAGAAAGAGAGAGAGAACACACAATTCCATAATCCATACATAATTAACGTGCTGCCTGTAGAAATATTTGAATATTTGTATTATATTTGAAGATAGGTTTGTACAGCCAAATCAAAGCAATCTGTGCAATATTACCTTGCCAAATTGCACCGTGCAATATTTGATATTATATATTTTTTGCATGCAGTATGTCGAGACACTATCACTAATCCAAATGTCATTTTCATGAATACAGATGACTAAAATTAAACCTTGCACACGTAGATCCCCACAAAAGCCTAATATTCTCCTCGGGGTCCGAGTCAGTAACTGTTATACCAGGTAGGCTACAAGCAATTATCTAAACCCTTCTAAAAAATGTGGTGTAGCCTCTTGAGGGGGGTCGGTTTATCCTGTGTGCCAAAAACTCTGAATAAATACATGTGAATGCACTAAAAATATGCAGTCCTTGTCCATGGAGAGAGACATGGCTGGCTGTCATATCGGGCAGCTAGCATTAACTGTCTGGTCTGAGAGAAGAGGTAATTTTGGGTTTAACCTCGCTTTAGTTCCCACAAACACCGTAGGCTATGTCCTTTCCACTACTCTGTGATTAACGGTTACTACTCCTGGCTCGGGTTAAAAGTGTGTTAAATGTGCCGTTCGATTGCTCTGTTGTTATCCGCAGGTTAAAGCACATCTGGGTTCCGACTCTGGAAACCGTGTAGTGTGCCGTAGGCTAACGGCTCTATGGAGACGCTCACTGAGCAGAATTATCACAGTAAATACAGACGCTGAATTTTTATTGTCTCATTATGATGAGTCACCGCCTCGACTGAATAACGGACGAGCCGCGTAGCGTGAATGGGCAGTTTCGGGACACACTTTAATAATGCTAGCGTCATTATGAAGCGAATGTTCTGCAGAGCATCAATTTGACTGAATAACAGATCAAAATCACCTAACCCGAGGAAATGAAATATCAGTTGCGAGGCGAGTAGCGTTACGCAATCTTTTTGTTTTTAGCTCTATTGATCACACTGTATTTTTCTAGGTCAGCAGCGGCCAGGGGTTCAGAAGGGCCTGGCCGGCTCATGGGATGTGCTTACTTCAAACAAAATCAAAAGGATTGTAAATGGACACACTTGCAAACAAGACCGTTGCTGTCAACAAAGATAAGTGTTCATTTTCGCTTCAAAAAGGGATTCGTTGTACCAAAAGTACGCATAGGGACCTTAAGCGTTGCCTTATTCATTTGTTAAGACAGATTTGAAGCAGCTGAATATGTTAGCTTGCTAATGCGACGTGAGGAGAAAAGGTAAACGCGAGCGAACAAAGAGCAGGGCCCTGTGAGGCCTCCGCAACCTTCATTCACCTTCCATCTGGACTAATAAAACTTTGCTGTGGTAGTTTGAAGCGAATATTCTTTAAAATGGGAAAAAGAAAGTTCGCAAAGGCACTCATTGTTTGAGTTGTGTGTCATTTCTCAATAAATGTTTACTCACACCCCACGCAGCATAAATATTGAGTTACCACATGCATGTGGGGTATAAATAAACCTATTTATACAAAGTTATTATAAATGGAGGCAGTAGCAGAATGAAGAACTATGTTATTATATCTAAATACATGTGGTGGTTCTAAATTTCCCTCCATTGTGCCAGTTTGTTTGTTTTGTAGCATATATATTCAACAGAAAGGCATTTTTATAGAAATAAATAGCTATTGCAATTAAAAGAAAAATGTTTATCCTCACCTATACTCCTGAAAGTGTGAAATTTTAGCCTCAATGTGTTAATGTAAAATCAAATTTACAGCAAGGCGTTAAAAATCTAAATGTATATTCAATCTCATGGCACATAGCAATGCACTGCATTTTGCATAAATTTAAGAAAGTTTTTTTTTACAGCGTCGTGTTTTTAGAAAGAGAGAGAAGATAATGTGATAATGGAGATGTTTTGAATGCTAAATCTCATCATGTATGTTGTTCTGATCATTTTTCAACTTGTGATCTGAACTCATATTGCCAGGTCTAATTGTATTGCGTTTGTTCAAATGAGCTGCCGATAACCAGTCACTAGGACTGATGGGAGACATCCTTTTTTTCTATCATTTCTCATTTGCCTTCCTTCCAGTTATTTGACTGAGGCGATGCGTGAAGGTGCACAAATACACACACGCAGGCTTACACAGCCCACCTCAGCACATTTAGCTCCCAGTCAGATTACCTTTGATGCGGTAACAATTCTTGAGATTTATACATGCTGAATTTCACTTTAGGGATCAATGAACTATGTCTCTCTCTATTTTTCTATCTGCCTGTCTATCTATGTACATGCATTCCACAGTCAGCCATGTGAAGAGCTTTGCTGTACAGGATACGAGTGCTAATTCATTTCCCTCAATGCCTCTGCTTTTGCCAGGTCGCTCAGGGGCCACTGCCTCGCGAATGGCTGTTGTGGCCCATCGATCGCCATCGCTGATCAGGGTCACTGCGGTCAGCAAATTTGTTAATTTTTGCACGAGACTAGAATGTGATTTGTGTTACATTACAATTGAGGAGAACCGCAAAAGTTTGACCTCTTAACTCAAAGCAAACTTTGATCTTAATGGGACGCTCTGGCAAATTGACTCATCTTAATGACCTTAAATAAGTCTATCATTAATTAACAGTGACATATTTACTAAGCGATGTCTAAGTAAGCAGTATAGGTAAATCTTCATTTCAGGGAATTGAGAAGAGATTTCACGTTCAATGGAGTATATTCATTGACTGAACAAGCACATGTCTGTCTACCCTGTGATTTTACAGTCTTATTGTGCTGTTATTGGAGAGGATATGTGTGTGGTATTTAATGCTAATTTAATTTCAAGTAGATTTGATTTAAGGTCAGCTTTCCCCCCTCTTTTAGTCTTTGGTCTCTTCTTTTTCAACATGGCAGTTATAGAAATAGTGGCTGAAAAAAGCCTTAATACTATCTCATTCTCTCTTTCACTTATTTCTACATATGTAGAGGAACTATATACACCATTCAAAAGTAACATATATATATATATATAGTGAAATATATTATATATATAGTGACATACTATTACAACCGTCATTTATTCCTGTGACTGAATTTTCAGCAGCCATTACATTTTTGTGTGTGTGTGTGAAAACAGGATTCTTTGATAAAAGTTCAAAAGGACAACATTTGTGTGTGTGTGTGTGTGTGTGTGTGTGTGTGTGTGTGTGTGTGTGTGTGTGTGTGTGTGTGTGTGTGTGTGTGTGTGTGTGTGTGTGTGTGTGTGTGTGTGTGTGTGTGTGTGTGTGTGGGGGCTTGGTTTATTATGCATTGTGGGAACCGAATGTCCCCACAAGGATAGTAAAACCTGAGATCACCTCCATTGTGGGGACCAGCCAGCGGTCCCCATGAGGGGAATGGGTTAATAAACATACTAAATTATATATTTTTGAAAATGTAAAAATGCAGAATGTCTCCTGTGATGGTTGGGTTTAGGGATAGGGGCAGTGTAAGGGGATAGAATATACAGTTTGTACAGTATAAAAACCATTACGCCTATGGAATGTCCTCACAAGGATAGAAATGAAAGCTTGTGTGTGTGTGTGTGTGTGTGTGTGTGTGTGTGTGTGTGTGTGTGTGTGTGTGTGTGTGTGTGTGTGTGTGTGTGTGCGTGCGTGTGTCTTTGAGGTTTGTTTACAATGTTTCTAGGTGTGTTGCTTGCGTATGATATGCGCAGATATATCTTTGAGGTTTGTTTACACTGTTACACTACGTTTTTGGATTGTGGAAGACTGAAAAGCATTAGCTTGTCTCTCATTAGGCTGAATAACTTTGTGGAATATCACCTGTCATCCTCCTCCACATCAAAGATTAGCAGCTGTCTGCCTACAGGCCACAGCTCAGATTAATATAATGTCAATTTTACTGACAGTGAGAGACATAAACGTTACCTTTTAATATGGACAGAATTGCTTTTTTTTATTCATATATGCACATTATATCAATAATGCCTTTCATGGAATGACCACATTGATTTTGCTATTCAGCTTGCAGGGGTCCCATAGATCTCCATGCGGTTGGTCTGCGGGGCAGCTTTATATTTTTTAATGAACTGATAAGAAACCCAGCCAATGGTAATGACTGACTGGATGTGCATATTAATGCAATGTCAGGCATGTGAGGGCATCTGTAGAAATAATGCCATCTAGTGGTGAAAATCAGCCCCAGTGATATCAGACATACACACCACACACACCTATGTCGGTCAAACATACTGGTGCCAGCATATATGCCAGCATTTAACTGCACATGCCTTATGGACGACGAACAATAATGTTTGTCTCATGAGGTCTCAGGTCATACGTTCTCAATTAAATGCTGACATGCATACATACATAATGTGTGTTACTGTTTTCTAAGCACATAATCATTTGGAAAAGACTTTCCTTATTCCATAGGAGTCACTGAATGGTCATAGAGCACAACATTTTGTGTCTCTCACACTGTAAAAAAAACTATATGTAAAAAGTCTACCTTTATTGGTGCAACTTTGTATGAAATCTACCCATGAAAGATGCAGAGTAGTAATATGTACATTATATGTACCCTAAATGTATTGCTATGAACCTTTAGGGGTAAATAAGATACAAAGATGGCCCTTTAAGTGTACTAGTGGCAAGCTGGTGTACCCCTAGAGAGAGAAAATTGTAAATTGTCAAAAGATGAATGAAGCTCTAATGTCCAATGACAGTGTGCAGAAACATGGCACAATGATAATCCTGATAGAAGTTATTATAATTCTCATTAAATTAATGATCATAACTTTTATGTTTAGGAACAGAGGTCGGAAATGAGTATGTAACCAAATAATTCATCAGTCTGTTTATCTTAAAAGATCTTTAAACACATATGACCCCAGAAGCTGGAATGGAAGACGCCGCAACCTTTCTGGCTCAAGAGCTCTAAATTAATATGCACACTTATTAGACAAGAATTAATGAGCCAATTTAAAATGGCAAGTCTGTTCTTGTTCATTTGATGGAGGATGAAAATGGCTGTATTCAGACACAAATGGAATATAGTCCTGCAGTCAAAAAAATTTATATATATTTCAGCCACTTAATCTGATGTATTCTGACTTTCATGTTGAGATACATTGAATATATAAAAGGGACAGTAAATCCAAAATGAAACTTTTGTTATTATTTACCCTCGTGCCATTTTAAACCTAAATTACTTTCTTACTTTTGTGGAACAGAAAACGATTCGTTTTGAAGAATCCTCCAGCTGTGTTTTTGCATAATAATCATTGACAACATTGTCTTTGAAAACACTGAAAACATTTGTTTCTAAATGTATTATTTTATGTTCCACAGAAGTCCATTGATAGAGGTTGTGCTTGGATATACACCTTGAAAGAGACACAAGTCAGTCATTGGCACTTCCAGACCATTAAACACACCAGCTCATGCCATTCTTGTAATTTGCCATGCTTTACTGAAAAGCTGGCTGGCTACCAAAAGTGTCATTTATACAGACAAAACGCACAAAAGCACACATACGGCGGCGCTCTGGCCAACAGCTGCACTGAACAGCCACAGATGTTTTGGTGTTTTCATAATGCATCATGGGAGAAAGCATTTGGTCATAAATTATGTTCCACCTGAGAGATACGAGGGGAGAACGAGAATGGCAAAATACAGGGGCGAAAACAAAATTATGTCTTTGTGTAATTTTGTACTTTTCTAGGAAGCAAATAAGACTAAACCTATTTCAGTCGCTAAAATACTCACAATCACCCACAGTTATTGCTGCTCCTAGATCACACACACACACATACACACACACACACACACACACACACATACATACACACACACACACGCACACACACACACGCATATATACACAAAGTGATAATGATAAGAGACTGTTAGCAGACTTATCCTCAGGACTTGAAATGACGGAGGAAGAAGACAGGTATATATTTAGAGGTAGAGACGTGAGAGATGAAGAGGAAGACGTGATTTAACACTCTCAACTCCACCGCAAGCTAATCAGAAACTCACCTCAGTAATTATGTCAATTTACCAACCTGCTTGGTGACAAGAACTCTCGAGAGTGACATGACTTTGTATGCGATGTGTGTGTTGTTGTTTGGCACGTTTTCCCAGATACAAAAAAAGGCACAGCAAAAGATAGACGGAAAGGAGAAACAGAATGAATTATTCATTTAAAGCAATAAAAGTTTACTGTACAATTGAATTACAATGCACAAAATATTGCAAAATTAGGCAGATTAGGTCCATTCAGTGTCCTTAGGGCTGCAGCACACAAGTAAATAAGTTACAGGATTATGCATGTGTGTAATAGTGAATACTGTTAAGAGAGTGAGAGTCTCTAAGAGAGAGGGAGATGGAAAGATGTTTTTTTTGTTGTTGTTTTTTTCTTCACTTTAAGCTGAAAGTCAAGGCCAATGTATGTCAAAATGAGCTTTCAGAGAAGTTGTTATTTTCTTCCTTGAGCAACTCAAATAGGAGGGACAAAACATTCTCGTTTTGTTTGAGTTTGGAAATTCTTAGCTTAGAAAATAACACCTCACTGTCATTTCCGCCTTTAAATGTCATCACTATGCATTTAGTTTTGCATATTTCCAACACTTATGTTACCAGGAGAGTAAACCTGGTTATTGAGAAATTGGATGAAAAAGGGTCGAGCTAAATTATGACTCTAAACTGTTTATCAGCTATAAAAAATAAAAAAATAAATGTTTTACAGCATTAATTCGCTCTGAAATGTGTGCTATTTAACAAATTCACACTTACAAATAATCAGGTAGAGTAAAGCCCACAACGATGCAATATCCAAAATCTGTGTCCTCCTACAGTAAGTCTTTGGTCCCCATGAGAAAAACAGCTTATAAATCAAAGTGATGTTTTCTAAAAAAAGAACTGCAGAAAGTTTTCTGTTACGGACAGTTAGGGTTAGTGTAAGGGGAAAGAATATACAGTTTGTAAAAATCATATTGTCTTTGGAAAGTCCCCATAAAACATGAAAACACATGGGGGGGGGGGGGGGGGGGGGCTGTTACTGGTTGATGTGGTTCTAGAGCCAATTAAATAAATATCAAACGACTGAGTTATGACAAATGATGACAATGTTTGAGTTTCAGACATGTGATGTGTAACATTTCATGCTAGGTTCATTTTATTTTTAGGTAATATACTTTATTTGACCTATTGGTTCTCAACAACAACAAAAAAGGTCAGGATACTACCAACTGCATCGCATTCGTGGAATATGCCAGGGACACAGAGAGTGTCAGAGATATTGGGTGGCTGCTTTTCTGCTGTCCCGCCTCTAGGGGGCTCTAGTTAGAACAATGAATCTAATTTAGCCTTCAGTGATCACACTATACAAATATACTTTTTATTTTGCTTTAGTGGCATATTATTCACTTAAACTTTATATTTTTGTTGCTTACAATCGTATATTGAGTACAAAAACAAGTATGGTTTTCTCTTTACTACCTCACTCATCTCTTTGGGCATTATACTTACTGCTTGCACCCTTTCAATCATTAATGAAATATACTGACTCTTTTAGTCAGTAGGGGGCGCTCATAACGAGTGCAGCGTAAATGAGAGTGACTAAAAATGGCCTTTTCCCTGCAAGGCTGCTCTCCAGATCTGTCTGTGAAGAGGAGGAACACAACTGCACACTCCCATTTTACTGGATATTTCAGGAACATAAAAACTAAATGGAGTAACACATGCTGTAATTTACTGGAAAACATTTTTATGCCAACAAAAATAGGCTACTACTTTAAATAAATCAATATAAACAGTGCAACTTAAAAAAAAAAGAAAATAAGTCAAATCAGAAGTGTATGTTTGACATATCTTAATTTCTCTTTATTTTGTCATTTGTTTAATGTAAAACAGAAGTTGGCACAAAGTATACACCATTATAAATACCATTCCCACCCCTAAAACATGCTTTCAGTACCTGTCCCACCCCACCAAATAACACATACTCAATAATATTCATGTACTTATATTATGCTCATATATAACAATACCACTGAAAAGATAAAGATAAATAAGAAATAAGAATAAATAAGAATATTTACATCAAGGCATGTTGATCTTGATTATTTTTCCAACATGCATATATATAAAAATAGAAATCTGATAGCTTTATATACATTTTTAACTTAGGTATATACACATATATAAATATAAAGACTACAAACTGTATTTTTAAAATACAAAGATAAATACACTCACATTGTGTACACTGTGGCCCAAAACCAGAAAATACAAACATCATTTGGATAATTAGCATTCACAAAACACATTACATCCAGAAATGCAACTTTAATGACAATTGCAGGTCTCTGCGTTTTTTCTGTTTTTGTTTTCATGTCTTATCTTCAGTCTCATATATATAAAAAAGAATATTTTATTGTAGAGAGCGAGAGTTTAGTCTTTAGCTTTGCCTGACATCTTGAAGGAGTTTGTTGATTTCTGCAACCAGCTCGCTGGCGTCCATAATTTCGCTGCGACTGTCACAGCGCTTCCCGTGCAAATGACCGAGCACAGACTCTAACTCATCTTCCTCGTGATTCTCCGGGATTTCTTCCATTGCAGGGAGCCATTTTGAAGAGGACGCTGTTGTTGCCATGGGAGCAGGCAGAGGGGCGGGGAGTGGAGCCACCAGGGCAGTCATGTGACTAGCAGGGGCGTGGGCATGTCCAGGATTTTGAAAGTGTGTGTTAGCAGCCCAAACAGCCACGTTCTGCTGATAAGTGGCAGGGCTTGGCTTTCCAGGTAAGTGGCCCTTCCTTCTTTCCAACGATCCCACCCCTGCAGCACACGCGGTTGCCTTTTCAGTTTCATTAGTCTCGTTGTAATTGTCTAGCGAGGAGGGGAGGAGTCTCTGGAACACGCTGTTCATTTCAGACAGCAGAGAAGTGGTCCCGCACAGGTCTTCCCCATCACCTGCCTCCCCCTCTCCCTCCTCGCTCTCCTTGCCAAATGTGGAGAAACTCTTCTTCCTCAGTGTTGACTCGCCAGATTGTGGTGCTTCAGGGGTGGCCTTCTGCTGGGGATCTTCACCGGGGATGTAGAGGTTACTACGGTAGTCAGAGGAGGCTGGGGACGGCAATGGAGGCATCCAGCACTGGTCAGAGTGACCGAGGACACGACATTCTTCAGTGCACAGCTTCATCGCTTCAAGGAAACAAAAGCATTAATGGAAGTGGTTAGTTAATGATTGCTGTTTCTGGCACAACATGCGAAGACTGCACGCACCCGTAGCTAGTCAAATACATCAATTGGAAGCCAAATGACTAAACAAATCTTTCCAGTTCCATCCGAGCCAGCTTTGTTTTCTAGAGACTATGCAAAACAAATCAAATATGCCAACTTATAGCGTTCATTGAACATGTTCGGCATTACTCATTCATGTTCTAGGGGCTGATTATAGCGCCATTAATTTTGAAAGGCCATTTATAATAGATCTTACAGTTAATAAATGCCCAATCTGGTGCATTTGCAAAACAGGCCCTCATTTAGCCCACTCTCTCATGCAGAGAATGAATGATTTAACATGCTGATTTACAGAAATCTATGGTCCATCCCCGTGCACAACCCAATTCATGTTCTAGTCACATTAATGATTGTATTATAGATCAAGTATGCATATATATATTTTTTTTTCTTTCATCAAAAATCAGGTTGTTCTCCAACATATAGTTGTGGTGTTTCAAAGGATGTTTCATCTTGAAGAGATACATTGTAACTGTTTAAAATGGAGGTTATAGTCGCAGATGTGTGTGTTGGGGGTGTGTGTGTGTGTGTGTGGGGGGGGGGTTCTTAATTTTTAAGTAACTCTTCATGCTAGGTTCATTTTATTTTTAGGTAATACTTTATTTGAGCTATTTGTTCTTAACAACAACAGAAAAGGTCAGGATACTACCAACTGCAGTGCATTCGTGGAATATGCCAGGGACACAGAGAGTGTCCGAGATATTGGGTGGTTGCTGTTCTGCTATCCCGCCTCTAGGGGGCTCTAGTTAGAACAATGAATCTAATTTAGCGTTCAGTGATCATATGTGATCACAGTGAAATATACTTTATTTTGCTTTAGTGGCATATTATTCACTTTAACTTTATATTTTTTGTTTCATTTGTTTATGTGTGTGTGTGTGTGTGTGTGTGTGTGTGTGTGTGTGTGTGTGTGTGTGTGTGTGTGTGTGTGTGTGTGTGTGTGTGTGTGTGTGTGTGTGTGTGTGTGTGTGTGTGTGTGTGAGTCTGAGTAATGCTGTCCAGAGAACATTTACATTTCTTTGTTAAAATTTTTGTTACTTTTTTAAAGGTATGCCCAAATGTTGTGAGATCAAGGCCTGGTATCTACAGCCTCGTGTGGTCTAACCGACTCCTCATCAGTGTCTCTTGCTTACTTGGATGCAGTCTGTGGTGTCCATCAGGAGTGAAGAGCTCACTGAAGCCTTCTCCAAGAAGAGGAGACTCCCTCCCCATCTCACAATCACTGTCTCCAGCCTCACTATCCCCTCGTCCACTGTCCTTCAGGCTGAACTTATCCATCTCATTCAAAGCATACCTAGAGACAAAGAACAAACAAAATGAGCTATTACAATAGCTTTGACTTAGCTACTGTATATCCACTATCAAAACATTTTTTTACTTTATAATTTATTGGTGCTGTGAAGAAAAAAAAAAAGGGCCTCTTACGGAGGGAGCAGTTTATGCATAAACAAAAAAGGCATTATTCAAAGGGCAGTTGACTTTGCTAACATGATGAGGCTGTCATGTATCGTCAGCATCTGTTACTAAAGTAGTCCAGGGTGTCCAGACTCTCACGGACTAGAACTTTGAACCCTCTGTAGGACGGTCTGTTAAAGGTGGCAACAGGCTGAAGTGTGATTGGTTACCTGTAGCTCCGGGTGTATTTGTTGCCACGGAAACTGGGTCTGGGTTGGTACTGGCCCTGATGAAGTATGGACAGAAGCTGTGAGACTTGCTATAGCCAAAAAGGAAAGGAAACAGGGCGGGAAACAAATAAAGAAAGAAAAAAAATGGAAATAAAAATGAATAATGGCAGACCAGACAGCAAACCAACACAAATACAAACAAACCATGGTAGTGATCGGGTGGGGAGGGGAGGGGAGGGGATTGGTGGGGTGAATGACGGAATGATATGGATGGATACTTAAGCATGATGAAACAATCTATGGATATACAAACAAACATGCTATAAATAAAACAAACATTGGATATTGTAACAGGTTTAGGGGGAATCAAATAGGTATAAATGGGGTTCTCTTTGAATTCACAAATAGTTACTGAACACATTTTTTTACCTCGACGGGTGGTGTGGCATGAGCAAGCTCTAGGGCGAAGTTCTCTGGCACGTGATTGGAGGAGATGGTGACCAGGCTGTTGAGTGATTGGCGGCTGTGGTGGCTCTGGCGACTCTCTGGAGCAGGTGAGGCAGACGGGGAGCGAGGATGGGCCCTCACAGGCAGGGTCCCATTCACAGTGGGGACCAATGTGATATCGCCCTTGTGGATCTGCCGGGCAGGTTTTTTGGGATGGTTTTGGTAGGTGGACTCAGCCACTCTGCAGTTATAGGAATGTCTTGGGTCCTTCTGCTCTCTCGAGCACCTGGTTGCGAACATCACCATGACGATGAGAAGAACGCCACAGATGGCACCGAGGGAGATGATGATGATCATAGACACGTCTAGAGGCGATTGGTTGTTAATGTCTGAAGGGTTCAGGGAGTAGCTTTCTGGGTAGTCCCGCAGACTAATGTGCAGAACGGCCCTTGCTGAGAGTCGAATCGACGCCCCTCTGTCTTGTACTAGGATTGCGAGATCAAATCCCTCATGCCCAGAGGCCTCAACGCTTCCGTTGGTTCGTAACTCACATCTGCGTGGGTCAATGACAAAAAGTCCTTCATCATTACCACCAACTATGGAGCAAGTCAACTCGCTGTTGGCCCCTGCATCACGATCTGTGGCCTTTATGATTGTCACCAGATGACCAGGCTCAGCATGCCTCCATAATGGCACCTCAGCTGTGTGGTTTATTAGTAGTGGAGCAACAATGATGGGTGGGTTATCATTTTCATCGAGTACAGTGAGGAAAACAGTGGCGTTGCTGCTCAGCGAAGCTGGGCCTCCGCCATCCCTCGCTTGCACGGTGAACGAAAGACGGCCAACTTCTTCCCGATCAAAGCTTCGGAGCGCATACACAGCCCCGTTGGATGGGTCAATGGTCACATAGGTTGAAATAGAGCTACCTTGAACCTGGCTCTCCACAATTGAATAGGTCACCTGACCGTTAGAGCCCAAATCTGGGTCGGTGGCCACCACTGATGTCAGGTATGCCCCCGGCGAATTGTTCTCAGACTTGAAGATTTCATACCGGCTCTTTTCGAAGCGAGGAGGGTTGTCGTTTTCATCCTGCACCTGCACTGTGAAGTGTTTGATGGTGGATAGGCTTGGCGTGCCACGGTCTTCAGCGATCACCGTCAGGCTATATTCAGAGCGCTTCTCGCGGTCCAGAGACACATTTGTGAGAATCATGTAGTTGTTCTCATAGGTCTTCTGCAAGCGGAAATGCCCGTGGCCATGAAGACGGCACACAACCTCACCATTTAGACCTGAGTCGGTGTCATCCACGCGCACTAATGCGATGAAGGTATCGACAGGGGAGGCCTCTGAGATGTAGGCCACCTCCTCTTTGCCCTGAGTCATAAGGTTGATGTTGATTTTTGGCTTGTTGTCATTGACATCAACCACTTTGATGATTATCTTACAGTGGCCTGGAATGGAGTTGGGGCCCATATCCAGGGCCTGCACATCTATTTCATACGACGAAGTAGTTTCGTAGTCAACTTTCTTAATTAGAGTGATGTGGCCATTATCTGGATTCATTTTAAAGGTCTCAAGGATTTTGGGTGGCACGTGGCTGCTGAAAGAATACACTATTTTGCCATTATTGCCTTCATCTGGGTCTGTGGCATTCAGGTCCACCAGTAGCGTGCCCAGTGATGAATTTTCTAGGAGGTTGACCACGTAAGCCTGCTCGTCAAACGCCGGGCTATTATCGTTGGAATCAGATATGCTGATTTTAAGCAGTGTTGAGCCAGATTTCGGCGGCACGCCTGAGTCTGACGCTGTGAGTTGTAGTTGGTGGCTGGACTGTGTTTCCCTGTCAAGTTCCCTCATCACAACAAGGTCTGCATACTTTGCGCCATCCGTTCTCGTCCTGATATCGATTTTGAAAAAGTTATTCCGAGTGAGCGAGTAGGTGTGTAGAGCGTTTTCCCCGACATCCGGGTCCAACGCGCTATCCAAAGGGAAGCGCGTGCCCACAGACGCGCTCTCTGATATCTCTATGGGGATTATGGCGCGAGAGAACTGCGGAGCGTTGTCGTTGATGTCCAACACTTCCACTTGAATGTGAAACAACTGGAGGTATTCCGTGGGCAGCGTGATCACGTCGAACTCGATAGTGCAGTTTAAGTTTTTCTCGCAGAGCTTCTCGCGGTCGATTTTAGTGGCGATGCTGATCTCTCCGTCCTCCTCGCGCACGGAGAGTAGAGGGGTGCTGCCTCTCTGCATCGCGCGGAAGCGCGGAGACACGGAGCTCGGGAGTTTGGATAATATACCGGCTACATCCTCTTTCAGTCTGGCAATCACAGTCCCGACTCTCTGCTCCTCCAAAACTTTGTATTTTAAAGTCTTCCCCGAAACACTGTGCGCCACGACCGCCAGAAGTATAAGTTTCAGAAGCATCTTGCAAAACAGTACATTCCTGTCGCTGGAGTATTTAGTTGTTCCCATTTTTGAAGCCGTGCGCAAAGTACTTATTCCGCACACAGAGAAAACTGGCTGGACGGTTATTCGGTGTAAATTAAAGCATGATAAATCCTCAGATGCAAATGGAGTCGAGGAACCAGCACTTCCCCTCTCTGTGTGTTTTCAGCGCCCCGGAGAAAGCATCAAGACGCGGTATTGGTGCTGCACACATCCACTTTCCTCTTCGTCTGACTGTGTGTGAGTTGGTGCGCGGGTGTGTGGGAGGCGCAGTTCCTTGTGTGTGTGTGTGCTCTGTCTGTGACTCTGAGAACACTGACTGGCCCCTTGCAGCCCACCTCAGACTGTGGCCCCCACCCTCTCCAAACTCCAACCTCCCCTCCTCGCCCCACGGCTGTACATCCATGAAAAGAAAAGAAAAGAAAAGGCAGAATGAAGGAAAGAAAGAGCAGTGATTGAGGTGGAGCTGGCAAGCAGATCTCGCCATGAGGAGGACAGAGTTTCAGAAGTGTGCCATAACAATAGATAAAAGGACATTTATTCAAGACCAAAGTTTCTTGAGTCACCCCGGCACACTTTGGGTTACTTCCCACTGTAGAAATGTTTTCATCATTATAACACATTTATTTCCATCTATTGAAATGATAATTTCTGTCATTACGTTTCCAGAGTTTCAGTTCATTTTTCTTTGTCATTTAACTTTAATTAAACAAGTGGTCGATCCCTGCATGTTGTCACTTTGGCTTCACTTTGCTTTTATTTAAACATGCAGCAACTTTCACAGTGTTCTAATATTTAAAATCATATTTCATTCACCAATCATTTTATAATTTTGCGTAAAAATGGCTATATATAAAAAGATGCATTATATAACCAACAATAGCCTGTAGTTTTTATACTATAAGTAGTTTCAAGCTAATTTTGAAATAAAATGTCTAAACCATGGATAGAGTTCT
Source organism: Phoxinus phoxinus (assembly GCF_949152265.1). NCBI lineage: Eukaryota > Metazoa > Chordata > Actinopteri > Cypriniformes > Leuciscidae > Phoxinus > Phoxinus phoxinus. The sequence continues at coordinate 25,091,779 of NC_136887.1, read as the reverse complement.
GTGGATGAAGGGTAACTGAAGGATATCAGAGAGCACATCAGCGCGCTATTGTGTCTCGCTGGAGGAGTTTGCGCGCGTGGCGAATCGCGCGCTGTGAAAAGGATTCCCCCAACCTCCCTTAACCCGCAGTCAATGTGATTTCTCACTGAGGTCACACTCGGCCCCCGTGCACAATGCCACTTTACGACTCACCATCTCTGATTCTGCCGCATTAGCATCATTATGCGCGTTCACCCACAAACAAAAAGCAAACATGAGCTTCTGGAAGTTTCACGGCCATCTGGTTCAAACGTCCAGAAAAAAAACCACTAAAGCCTATAAGTCAGTCTTGCGAGAAACACATTTTAGCGACACACGGCTAGAATTACTGGATTTCATTGTATGTTTTTTATAAACCCATTTGAACTTTATCCATAAGGTAGCCTATCTGATTCTTTGCGCGTAACGCATTTGTAGTTTACTCATACAATTGCAGCGCACGTACAAATAGTCGGTTTAAACACTACAACAAATTCAGTAATAGTTAAATCGAAGGCCTAATGTTTGTAGAGGCGTTCTGATAAAATAAAACGTGTGCTGTATGGAGATGCACCGTGAGAATGCATTGAAATTCGGTCCTGTGACCTGTGGCTGTCCATCTGTCGTGGGCCAGCTGAAGTCTGAAGCTGTTCTCTGCGAAACTGCTCAACACAGCAGTGACCCTGACTACAGCCCATCAATCACTGTTTTTGTAAGAAAATGTAATATTTTAGTTCGTGTTTTCTGTATCAAGACTGTGTCATCATATTCAATTTGTAATTCAATGGTTGTTCCCAGAGAGCCATGGACAGCTTTCTTAACATCTAAACCTCAGGCGTTTGTCACACTAAAGTTACATGTTTAACTCATGAAACGAACTTTTTATTATCCATTCGGGAAACTTTTCGTGTGAAAGTCATCCTCGAAATGTAATTTCATTACTTCTTTATCAGGTTTCATGCTCAACGAAATTCGAGTCAGTGCGTTTTAAACAAGTGGGTGGTTTATTCACACGCCACATAAGGGAAGACGCATGTGCTCAAGCAGATGCGCATAAGCAAGTTGAGATGCTAATCACATGTATGCTATTTACATACTGGAATTAAGTGTGTGAGATAGGCTAGCTAGCTCTGAAAAAGAGTAGGCTAGTAGATGTTTATTTTATTTTTAATATATGTTGTTTTCTGTGCAGTTATGTGCACTCTTAAAGTAGCCCGTGAGAACCAAATTACGCAGCCATATTTTAAACTATTGATTGAGTCTTTGTCTTCTCTCCACGTTTTTAATTTTAAAAGTCGACATGTGTTACTTTGTTCGTAAAGTGACCAAACAGTTGATTGTAGTTAGGCTATAATCAAGCAAATAGTTTTACAGCAGCAGCCCAATTAAGCAAACATGGCCTACAATATAAGCGGGTGTTGAAATCTGGCGGCGTCATATGTCCTCATCAGATGGCTTTTTTTGTGGACAGGAGGATTTGAGATGCATTTTCAAGCTGTGGTCGTAAAGTCACCCCGGGCTGGAAGAGAGGGAGGGGGAGGGGGCGTGGGGGGAATTAACTTTGTCATTGAAATGAAAAAGGATCGCGCGCACAATGGAGCATGGCAGGTGGGACGTCGCAATTCGCAGAGGGGCCGTGGAAACCGGCGGGGAAGCGGAGCGCGGAGGGAGGAGGGAATCACGGCGGAATGCTCCGGCGCCGCGGGTCGAGAGGGCACCGTGGGTGTTTGTAAAGGCACGCGAGCATCTGCCGCCTGTGTGGCAACTAATCTCCCCTCCTCCTTATTTCTCATACCGAGCTTTCTTTGCTCTGCGAACCGTCCCTCCCGTATTTCACTTCCTCTGTCTTTCTCTGCTTTCTCTCGGTTCGTGGCAGGTCATAATCATTCGGCATGTGCCCTTCATGAAACCTTTATTAACGCGTGTCTTACATTTTGGGGGTTGCGCGTCCAAAGAAGAGTTGGAGATTTACGCAATAGGACACACATTCTCGAGACATAAGGTACGCACACGTGCGTTTGTTTAGAAAGAGTTTTCTGATCTCGATCATTCACTTTCTGTTTATACTTGAGCAAGATATATTTCTTCCACATGAGTCATGGAGAGAAATCTGCCCTCCCAAAATCTCCATGTTAACTCTTAAAAAGGTCCTAATACAAACCAAAAATCTATTTTGCTATCAGATGTCATAGATGTTATATATTGTCTAGTTATTTGTGCTTGTGCATGAAATAATCCTTCCCCATCCCATGTTCTTCTAAACCTGTATGACTTTTTTCCACTGGGGGATTTTTTTTTTTTTTTTTAAGAATAGTTTTACTGTTTGTCCATGCAACGAAGTCAATGGCGTTCAAAACTACACTGAACCGCACTGATTTTCATTCTATTTACAAAAACGCTGAGATCTTAAAAAAAAAAAAAAAAATCTTTATCATGTTCCACAGAAGATTGTATGAACTATCCCTTTATGAAATGGTTCTTGATAAAAATTCTGCTGAACTTATTTTAAAGGGTGTTGGATGAAACTCCCTATTAAATTAATTGTTTGCAACTCAAGGCATTTCAAAGAGTTTGAAATCTCTTGCTATGCTTTCTGCTCTATGATGTGCCATTTCTAGAAAGTATAATGGAAAAGTGTGCTGTCAGCATCTCGTAGTCAGGGAATACTAAATTGCGGATGGGTTTATCAGCTCATCAGAGATATGTCTGCAACAATCTGCGTTTATAATTAATAAGCTTGACACTAAAAATTAGATAATGCGCTTTATCGTTGGCTGTTTAAGAGTGCAGTATGTAAGTTCACTTGAGTTTCCTCTCTCCTCTCATCATGATCGTTCAACACACTCTCACACATTCATAAATATTTTATGTTTTTGGTGAATTGGTGGCTAATATTAATTCATAATCTCATTTGTACATTTTCTGTTTACACACCACAGACGGTTAGGTTTAGGGGTGGACCTTCATACTTTCCATACGAATCACGTTGTATGAATTCATATGCATTCATCAAATAGTTATGTTTTCTCATGAGATGGGGTTTTGTTTGAGTTGTGCAATAATATTAATAATGATAATTCGATACATTTATATAGCGCTTTTCTCGGTACTCAAAGCGCTTTACATGGAAGGGGGAATCTCCTCAACCACCACCAATGTACAGCATCCACCTGGATGATATGACGGCAGCCATATTGCGCAATAACGCCCACCACACCAGCTTACTGGTGAACAGAGGCCAAGGGGCAAATTTGGCCAGGATGCCAGGGTTACACCCTAGTCTGTTTCGAAGGACATCCTGGGATTTTTAATGAGTCAGGACCTCGGTTTAACGTCTTATCCGAAGGATGTAAGGTCATATGCAATGACCATAGGAAGGGTAAAATACCAACAATAATGCCAAAAATCTTCTTTTGTTTCCCACTGGAGCAAGAAAGTTACACAAGTTTTGGAACTACATGAGGGTGAGTAAACGAGGACAGAATTTTTTTTGTTAATAACTCAGAATTAAAGTATAGATCAAGGAAAAGGGGAGTCCCACATTGGCGATTAACCAAAAAAGACATCCAACATTTAGAGAAGCAGCCGTTTGATATTCAGTCAAGCTCGGCTCACATTCGCAAGCCACAAAGACACGAATGTTCTGTTTTCTGATTTTTGTCCTAAAGAGACAGACCAAGAGTGTGTCGGCGCAACAGAATCTGTGTAAGAGGCCGATTCCCGTCCGTCTGGCAGCTGTTGCTTTGTCACCTGATCACTTGTTTTTGTAGCCGAATGATACCTTGCTTCAGTCTGCATGCCACTAACCTACGCCTATATCTGATGTCACGTTCATAAAATGCTTTTCTGTTTTTATTTTAGAGTTCACAAAACACCGCTCTTCTGTTTTTGATCATTACAGCTCGGTTAGCTTGAACGGATTATCTGATTTCAAGAAGCAATTCGCTCGCTTTTGCTCCTTCAGCTGATCAGAGAGCTGCATATTGACAAATGGAACCTCCTCGCTCCGTGTTTTTTGTTCAACGTGGAGGAATAACTTGTCTTTTTAGTTCAAAGCCTTTTTCTGAGAACGACTTCACAAAACATGACAGTGTCGGAGATGGGGGGAAAAACAACCTATTGTTCGTTCTTCTCGACACACTTCTTTTCTCGGAGAGCACAAAGGCACGCACACTTCTGGGGGCATTGGTGACTTCGGCGCATGTGGGGGCTCAAAGGTGACATATTTCAGAAGGGGGTTCATTCAGTATGCAATAGATTTAAAGCCTCCCTCCTTTCCCAGTCTGCTTGGTTTGGCAGATGTGTGGGGGTCTTTTTTGGGGAGCCTGGGACGGCAGCGCGCCACGTGTTCACAATGTCAGCCTGATTTCTGTGGAAACTCTTATGAGCGAAGGATCACCTTACACAAAGAAACAGAGCCACTTTCTCTCCCCGACTCTCTTTTTCATACTCTCCGGTTTCTTCTTCATGTTATTTTTGGATTTTTTTTAGCAGTTTAAGACTCTCGCCTGCAGATCTGCACCCCCAGATTACACTTTGTATCAAATGAATATTTTTGGTGCTGCAGGTTTAAATGTGATTTACAAGGGACAGAACATATTGTTCCACCATAAATGGATCTGTAGTTTATCAAATACGAATGAGAAATACATACTTTAACGAACTAAGAAATAAAGTAACGCATTCTTAAGTAACGCCTTGCAAATGATAAAAGCACAGAAATTCCCACTTTACGGCCTGGGGCGGTTTCCTGTATAAAAGTTCTTTATGGTAAAAGCCAGAGAGTGACAGAACCCCCTCTGAGTTAAGCCAAGTAACTCTATCTCTCCTCCTAATGTGTTCAATTATAACTCCAGACACACACACACACCTATAAAAACAGTGAGTGTGTTTATCTTTTTGGTTCCAATGGAGGGTAAAGGGGATCATTTTATAGCTAGAGGAAGCGATCGTCTGCCCATTCTGTCTAATCCAAACACTGTATGCCTTCGGGTCAGCTTAAGAGTGCATATGTGCCGACCTCAGCGCTCCTTCATCGTCTGTCTGTCCATTCATAACATTCATGCCTTATTCCATCTATCTGTCCAAGCATTCTGTGGATTTAGAAGGAAATCAGTGTCTGTTGCTTTAAGGCTGAAAATCCAGGAAAATATGTGTCATTGAATACCATATAGTATTGCTGTTGCCAGAGTCTAACTGTTTTTTTTTTTTAAGGCAGCTATGAAACTGTATTAGGCCACATATGCTCTTTGTTTGATTTTTGAAACTCTTTGTGTTTATTTAAGTCTTTTCACAGCATCATTGGCGAAGCACATAAAATGATGTATAACTTTTATATTTGTTTTGTCGTCCTTGCAATTAAAGTCAGTGGCATTTACTGTAAAAGTAACCTACCTAGTTCTGCTTTTCTTAGTGCTAATATGTGTGTTTGTGGTAGTAGTGTAATTTTAGCATTTTTTTATATACAATTATAGTATTTATTAATATTTATATTAGCTTTAATATTTATATTTTATTAGTTTTTGATGTTTTTTTATTATATTTAGCTTATTTTTATTTCAGTAGTTAAGTTATTGTTGCCATGGCAACATTTATTTTCTTTTTAAAATCGAATTGTTATATTTTATATCAGCTTTAACAATACCAGCAGTAGCCTATGTGTGTTTTATGAATGTCCACAGAACTAAAGATAGAGCAGATAAAGTAAACCAGAAGTGCTTTAGTGTGTCAGTGTAACAGCATTCACTTTTTTAAGACATTTCAGTGCTCATTAAAGTTTTAAAACCCTAAGAGCCTTATCGCATTTATTATTGCAGTATACTTCTCATTCATAATCCAAAATAATTGCCCAAAAAGAAAAAGAAACTGAACATCACATTAGCCTACTGTGGAATGTGGGGTCTTTACAATCCTTTTAGCGCTAGTCAATGTTAGCATGATAGTTAATTGTTTTGCTAATGGGCAATTAGATTGAATCAGAGTGTGGGCTTGATAATTAAGAACAGCTCCAGAAAGGCAGCTAATGATCTCTAGTTATTGTAGTTTTTAGGCTTTGTTGACAGTCGACTTAAACCCAAACAACCCCCGAGTCTCATCACTGTAACTAAAGATGCGGGGGAAACACATGAGAGAATAGAGAAAGAAGTCGAGTCTCTTTGTTTGAACAGCTTAAGAAGTAAACAGTGGCGCTAATAAGTGAGCCGTGTGGGCTCTGGCCATCAGTCATTAAGCGAGGTCGTTAATTCTGTACGCCAGGTTGAAGATTGATGAGCTGGGATGGCATTGTTTAAGCGCTAAATTTGTTAAGGGGCTAAATGGCTTCGGGGGATTCATTCATTCTGTCCCTGGTCAGCACAGAGCCGCTCTGAATACAGTGTGACTTAAGGCCTCCAATGACCAGCCTAAGAAACATAGTTTTCATAGTCCGAGACAGGGTTTTTTTTTTGTGTGTGTGTTTTTTTAAGCGAGGAGCACAGCTAAGTATCCTTATTTGTAACTTTGCTGGAAACGTTCCATCGGCTTCCCATCCGAGTGCCAAATTAACTGACTCGCATTCCATGTTTTTAAAAGAAAACAAGAGGCGCACTTTGGTTTGTTCTTTGTTGCAGAGTAGCCGTCACATTTAGCAACCCCCCAGCCCAAAACACACACGATCCCTTATGCCAGCCATGATTTAACGCTTATCCAGCGAGCTCCCCCTGCAGCGACAGAGGGCATGCCATGAGAGAGGCCCTCTGTGGGGGGAAGGAGCACCGGACCGGAGTGCTGACACTCGTGGCTGTTCACATGCTGATGGTTCTTTGTTAGGGGACCAGGCAGGAGGTCTCCTTCAGGACCCCCTCCCAATCTGACACACTTAGTAACTTTTGTATTGGCCTGGGCCCTTTGTCAGACTTCACATGACCTTTGACTTCCCACTCAGCCGCCAATCACACACCCTGAGAGTGAGGGGACAGCAGGCTGGAAGAGTCAGGAACAAAAGCTGCTGAATCACTTTATCGTGCACACACATGAACCACAACTCTGACGAGATATTTCATCATCGTGGTCGCCATCTCTTTTGTCTCTTTTAAATTTTTGTCGGGCGAAATTCTAGTCGTTAACATGAAGGATCTTGAAACAGCTTGTTATCCTTTGTTATTCTCCTCAGTGTAAAACCGGGAGTACAGTTAAATTTGAGCTACTAGATCTCATATATGTGCCGCTTTGAGGTTCAATGTTCACCACTAATAAGCTTGTGCACTTTTAAACATCATGTTCGAGATGTTTCATGTCTTTGTTTGTCAAATGGGTGATAGTAATTAGCAGTCTCAATGCTGAAACATCATCTTTGAAAATCAATACAATTCTGCCCTCATCATTAGTCATGTTACTCAAATAGTTTTTATAGTTTTCAATAATTAATGAGTATTCTTAGAGGTTGACTTGTTGTAGTGGAATTACAAGGACAAAAGCTTCTCTTCATAAATATGAGAAGATGACATTTTGTAATCTCTCCAACCGTATCTGTATCAGTTTTAATGCGCTTTATTGGCATGACTAATAATTGTGCATTTGTATTGCCGGATTTGAGTGGCACACAAAGAAGACTCTGAAAACCCAAAAATAGGGCAGCATAATGTGCCTCGTCTCTCGCTTTCTATCTCAGAGGCAAGCTTTATTGGAAAAGCTGTGAAAATGTACAAAATTGCTAAAGCTTTCAAAGTACTTACAGCTATTGCACATGAAGCATGATAAACGAGATATAACAGAAAATAGAATATGAATATTTCCAGTTATTGCTCAGCAAAATCAGAGAGTGTTGATTAAAGGAGATGAAAGGAATTCTGAAACAGGAACAAGAAAAAAATAACAAGAGTGGCTCAGTTTTCACTTTTCTTTCCCTGCCTTGAAAACAAGCCGATCAATGGAGCCCTTGTGGCCTACAGAAGTGCAATGATGTATCAGTTTGTCTGGAATTAAACGCTTTTTCTAGATTCTCTATTTTCAAAGCGCAGTAATGATGTGAGAGGGAGCAGTGGGAGGCTCTTTGTAACCTCCCCTGAGGATGAAGAGATGGAAGATTACGGTAGTGTGGGCTGAGATAGAATCCACTTTCATAAACTTATGCAGTGCAAACTCGGACATATAGTGCAATCAGGACATAAAGTGTGCATCAGTGGGCTATTTAGTAGTTAATTGTGGTACTATTGTTATAAGCATTTAACTTGTGGTATGCAACTTGTTCCGCACCATTGTGTGCTATGGGCATAAATTATATTTCATTTTTTTATCGTTTGTTTCACTCTTGTCTGTGTTTGCATGTTCTACAGTCTGTGCATTAGTAGTGTTTTTTAGCGACTTTTTCTTCTGGTTACGCCAGTAGGTGGAGGGTAATGGCAATCCACCACTCATTAATTTTACTGATTCGTTAAAAAATAACCTTGTTGATTCAACAACAAAACAAGTGACTGTTTTTATGAATCATTCATTCAATTGATTAATTAAAAAACAGATTTTTTTAGTGAAGTCGAGTTGTTTGGGAGATCAATTTAAGAGAATACGTTGAAATCATTCAGAAGATTCAGAGATTCGGAATGAAAATATTTCCAATTGATTAATCCGAACATAGTGCTATATCCACACCAAAACGCCCATTTCTGTGCCCAAAACAAGGCGTCTGCAGATGAGAGTCTGAACCAAGCACTTGTGGAACAGTGCTGTCCTGCACCACTTTACAGATGACGAGTGGAAATATCATTTTAGGTTGATACAACATAATTTATTATATTTAACAACAACATCAGCTGGTTCCGTGTGTCATACATCATTATGCCATTTCTAAATCATTGCACATGCGCAAAACATTCCAGTTTCGGTTTTTAATCCGATCAAGTGTTTACATGTCCTGTGGAACAGATTAGAAAAGGTTTATCCCACCGGTCTCAAACCGATTGAAATCTCAAACGTTTTTCATTCCAATTGAGGTGTTAACATGGCATTTTCATTCGGATTGGACTTTTAAACAAATTGTAATCAGAATGTAAACGCACCTAATACAGTATGTTAGCATTACAATGAATCATTCAGGAAATAAACACTATTGTGTGTTGATCCGCGTTGCAGTCATCATTTTCAGGAACTGTAAATGGCAATACTGTGTTGAAAATCACAGTTGCTCAATATTAAATGTATAGTTCACCTAGAAATGAAAATTCTGTCATAATTTACACAAAAGAAGATACTATGAAAAATCGATTTAAAAAAAAAAATAGGTGTTTTATTTATGCACTGAAAGTCAATGTGGTCCAGTGTTGTTTGGACCCCTTTAGGATTGAAATACCTTATTTTGTGTCCCATGAAAGAAAGTCGGGTTTGGAATCTAGGTTAGTGAAATCTAGTATATAAGTAATGTATAATGCAGGCATAATGATCTGAATGGAGTTGCGTCATTTCAGCTGTGTGAATATCTAAAAGCTTGTTTTTCATTTTATCTCTCTCTCTTTCTCTAGGGTACAGCATAGTAAGTATCCTGTCAGTCTGGCACGCAGTAAGTTCAGAAAAGCCCAATCCCTTCACACATTCACGCACACACACCCCTCCCGTTCCAAACGGTGATAAATCAATTCCAGAACGCCCTCCTTGTCTCCAGCTCACTCAATCACTCACTCAGGCACACAATCACACACAGACACACACACTGCACAAAGTAAACTCTACCAATCTCTCTCTGTCTCCCTCTTCTTGTCTCATGTGGCCCTTGCAATGCACCAAGTCCCATGCTTGCCATATGGTGGAGAACTGAGAGAGGGTTGCACAGTTCCAGATTTCTGTGCCTAATATATATATATATATATATGTGTATGTATGTATGTGTGTATGCATGTATGTATATACACACCCACAGGCTCATGAAAATTGGACAACACATGCACAACGATCTGGATCACTACGGTCTCGGAGGTGTTATTTTAAAGTTCCTCACTTGTTTTTGTTGCATCTGATGCCGGGAGGCTCTATCAGATCGATTTTGGTTTTGTATGTTGTAATGTATTTTATTCCTTAAAGGAATATTCAGGCTGAATCGAGGATATTTGTTTACCACAGCATGTTGATTACCATAAATGTGTTGATTTGGTAGCACTTTATTTTGATGGTCCACTTTAGACGTTCGACTAACTATGTGTAACTTTGCAACTACATGTCAACTTATACTACTTACCCGAACCCTAACACCTAACTATATCCTAGCAGTCTACTACAGTCTACTAATATTCTATTTCCCCACACTAAAAACATTTGAACATGCATATATTGTTAACACCATTTTGCTGTACTATTGAAACACTGGGTATTTTAGCATTACGCATTGGCCCTATTCACTTTCATTGAAAGTATTCCACTGTAACCGAGACTTCAGGTTTTTTTTTTTTTTAAGGGAAAAAAGTCAGACAAGCCGAAATTAATTGAGCTTAAGTTGTAGTGAACCCAGAATATGCCTCTGTTCCTTAGTTTGTCTTAAATGTCTTTTCTGCACTCGATTTATCATGGAAAAAAGTACTCTTTTTTTTTTCTTTTCTTTTTTTTTTGTAATGATTTGCACCGGTTGCAGTTACTGGAGTACACACACATATGTCTGTGTCTGAATGTGAGCACACGTGCTTATGTGTTAACAGGGTCTCCACAGGATATTAAAGGCCCTTGAATCATCTGTCCAGCTGGCGGACCCACTGGTATACACACTTTCTCACACACACACACAGACACACAATTGCAGTTCACAGAAGGCTCTCTGGCTCGCAGCCTACAAGCTGTTTAGGGGGAGGCATAATTACAACTCTCTACTCTCCTCCATTCCAGTCTCAGGGCATCCATAGCGAGGTCTCTCTGTGCACATATAAAGAACACCCAGAGAATCTCTGAGACTCTCAGCTGGAAACTGCAAACCCAAATGTCTTCAGACGGCATCTAGGCTATTTTTCTGTCCCTCTCTCACTCTCTCCAGCGGCTTACATTTCTCTGCCATTCGATGTTTTTCTTTCTCGCTCACATCTGGATGCATAGTGGGGTAGTGATGAGTTAGAGGGGGTATTTTCATAGGAGTGTTTGAAGATGAACGTTGTCTGGAAGCTGTATCTCATCTCCCGGTATTCCCCACCCTCTTTTCCTTAAACCATGAGCGGACCATTCCACTCTACTCTAAACAAACCAAGCTCTCCTCTGTCTGATGGAGAACAATGAACTCTTTTTACTCCTTTCCTCTTTTCTTATTTCTCATCACTTAATTGGTTCCTATAAACATTCAGTTCTACCAGGGGTGTTTTATTGGAAGAGTAAATGCAAAAATTGCAAGAACAAAAATAATACAAAGAACTAATTTTTCAACAAAAAACCAAAATTTTCAAGGGAAGGAGGCAGTGTCTCTTTTGTCTCCTTTGAGCTCATTGTGTTCTCATTGAGATACCAAAGTGTGGCATGAAATGGGGGGAGGGAGGAATAAGGCACTGTGATTGGCTGAATACCCATGTCAATGCAATAGTGCTTTTTTTGCTTGGTCATCTGTTTTTTTTTTTAAGTATTTTACAAACAGGCTTTGATGTGACTTACTTTTAATAAGTAGTAGGCCTATGTTAATATAAATGATACAATATCATATCATAAATACTGTATTATAGTATTTGTGTGTTGAAAGTCTCAAGTGTACAAAAATGTGTAACATTATGATAAACTTCAGATTGACCTGGAATATTGGATTAAGAAAAAAAAAAAATCCAGAGATGCACCACTGATTTATTGTGCAATAATAGAAGTTTATTGTTGAAAAATAGAAGCCACTCTTTCATTAAATTCGTCCACAAATGCTTACTTTTTCTCCCACATTCCTTTCTGTATGTGTTTATCTGTTCTTTGCTTTTGCTGATGTGGCTGCTGTGACTGATGTAATGAAACAAAGCTGTGTATATCTGCGTTTGTCACAATAAAAGAGTGAATAGTTGAATGTTTTTAAAGGGCTCTGTTAGTAATTAAGATGGTGATGACACTATGCTAAAGGCTGAGTTATTGCTAAACAGGGTGAAAAAACTCTAAATCTATGATGTGTATAAACTAAAACAGACTCATATATACAGGGGTGTCAGGCACCCTTGGTGACCCAGGCAATATCAGGCATTAGAAAAGAAAAGAAAAAAGAATACTCGGTAGTTTTTTTTTATTTTTTATAGTTCTTCATGTGACTGCAAAACAGTACAGCCTTCCCTATATAATATAGAATAATAATAGGCCTATAGGCTATTTTTCTGTTTGATTGTTTGTTTTTATTTATTTATTTATCCATAAACAGTTGTCCAGGTGCTGCACAGATGTTAGAGGTCCTCTCCTAACTAAACCGACAAATCAGAATTAAAATCAAACGATGCAACGCCGTTTGCTTCAATCCAAAATTCGTTCCAAAAGTCTTAAATGTGCCTCGAAAATATGATAGCTGACACAGTAAAGGAGACCTGAGACGTGAGGTCTCTATATCAATGTACCTACAATATTTTTTGGCAACTTTTTCCAAAAGATGACTATTGTTATTATTATCGCATATGCAACTTGAATAAGCATGAAGCTTGCCCTCGTTTTCTCGCTCTTACTCTCCGTCTCTTTCCAATTTCCAATGGCTCATGTCAGGGGCCTGCAAGGATATTGTGGTTTTTCTGCTGAACTCAACAAAAAAAAAAGGTTTACTTTCTGCGGGCCAGTGTGTGCGTGAGGTCATGTGCTTGTGAGTGTCCAATGAAAGATAGAGAGAAAGAAAAGGCAAACAAAAGTAATTAAATGGCACATCTGTGGATACTGATTGGTGACACCATTTGTCTATCCCTTCTGGGAGATATACGTAGCTCTGATAAACATCTACCAGCTACCATTCCTATTTTCCAGAACGGCCATCGCTTGCTCTTATAGAGCACCCAAGAGCATATGTCCAAACACAACCAGCTGTTGTGCTTTAGTGCAGTTATATTTTTGCACTGACATGGTACCACTGCTTATCTTCTTTAAATAACGTTTGCAGGGATTTTAGGATCATTTTTGTGGTCTCATTGCACCACTTGGTTTCTGTTTTGGTTCAGCAATGGAATGCATTCCCCAGGCCTCAATAAAATTTGATTAGTTCCACTTGAGGACAGAGGTAGTTAATTAAGTTTGGGTTGAATCTAATATAAGAATGACTATTTAATGGTGAGGCCATAACATAAGACTTGCATTGACATAAAAAATAGCAAAGAGGAAAATGCATTGTCTTCCTTGTTCCTTGTCAAGGCCATGGAATGAATCAAGGAATACAAACCGTTTTCTAATCTTTACACATCTCATAAAAGTTTAGTAGGAGGGCAGAGTAAAAATGTGCTGCCAATGGAAAAAATGCAAAGCATGTGAGAGGTGGACCATTGGCCGAATGCATGTACTTTTTTCCCCCTCTCTCGGTTAGGGGCAAGATGGGTCAGGCATCCCAAGCACATGATGATTAGAGGAGGAGGGGGGACTGGCCAAGTGGACGCCGAGAGGGAAGGCATCCCGCTTCGGGAGATCACAGGATCTGTGGGGCGACTGAGGGATCGCAAATCACTGATCTGGTAGTGCAGGGGAGTTCAGACGGCATTTATCATAAATCTGAATCTTACTGATTTGTGTTTCGAGTCCACCGGAGGCCATTGGCTGCTCTTAGTGATTAATGTGGTTGTCTCATGACTAAAATAAAAACCTGGAATTTTAAAGGGCAATTGTACATGAGAGAGAGATTGTGAAGAATAAAGGACCATTCATATCCAGCATGTGTATGTGTTGCAAAATATTTGTTGTAAACAAGACTGTGAATATAAAAAAAATATTATTATATGTATTTTTTTATATATTAATCTATACACATAATGTTTTCTTTTGAAAGTAAGCTATTCATATTTATTTATATATCATTATTGTGCATTACTTTGAAGTCAAAAGGAGTATTCCTGTAATAGTGATTCTTTTTTTTTTTTTTTTTACAACTTTCCTCAGCACTTGATGTTAATCAGTTAATTTTATGTAATTACCAAATATGTTTTTGAAGCTCGCTTTTAATTATTAAAATTGGGTTGAATTGGTTTCATTTCAAAAACGAAATTGTCTTTGGAGTTTATTCACCAAAAAGTGTAATTGTTGTAATTTTACTATTAAAGGACAAATGTCAAATACTTTCCTAATAGGTTTTTATTTTTATTGATGTACAAATTTTTACGATTGCATATTCAGTGGTTCTTTTTTAGATAGTCAAGATTTAGCTGTAATATGCATGTAAAAATATGTGCGGAATATATATATATGCATTATATATTTTTGACCTGACCTTGATTAATATACTTAGCTTCTTAATACTAAACTGTGTGGAAAACAAAAACAATTGTGTGTTCAGTATTCTGTGTGCTTCGGGTGAGGAGTTGAGTTGCCGCCTATGTAGAGTGTTCCAAATTGACCACTTATTTTTCCTTTCTTTTTTTAACATTTTCAGTTAGATCCTCCTTACGGCAGCCGTCTATGAAGGCAGTAGACAGCAAGGCAGGCACCGAATGAGGAACATTATGAGGGGAGGAAAAATATTAGTTGCAAGTAAGCTTCTGCTCTTACAACTGTGGTGAAGTGTGTGTGTGTGTGTGTGTGTGTGTGTGTGTGTGTGTGTGTGTGTGTGTGTGTGTGTGTGTGTGTGTGTGTGTGTGTGTGTGTGTGTGTGTGTGTGTGTGTGTGTGTGTGTGTGTGTGTGTGTGTGTGTGTGTGGAACACTCTGTACCCTGGCAGTGGAGTGGTCAGGAAATGTCATTTTTACCAGTAGTGGCTATTATAACATGCCATCTAAAAATACCTCTCCGCCATTGCCTTTGCCTGTCTGAGCAGAAATACACATCTGCTGCTCTACTGTGGATTCAATAAAAATAATGCATGAATCTGTGATACTGCATGTTTCCCCATCACACAGGCATTAAATTACATGCGAAAGACATGGTGACTGGAATACCATGCTCTTAGATCTGTTACAATGGAATTGTTTTGACTAAAAAAAGCTCTTTCTTTATGTTGTTCAGATGTTGTCTGCTGGAGCATTAGTCTCTTATTAACATAACTTAACCACAGTGCTAACCTTCTAACCACAGTCTAAACATACAGTATAGTATGTTCTTGTCTGAAGAACATAAGTCTTGTCTGACTTTTGTGGCTGTTTCTTTAACGTTTTATGTGTCAGAGGTTGATTTTTATTAAACCAAACAGAATTTTCTCTGTTATTTTTTCTCTCTCTACATGAAGGTCACAATAAAACTGTCCAAAACTAGTTTTAACCATGCCTTCATCCTTTATTATTACTTTTCAAATGCCCTTTAGTATTTACCCTTGTATTAGACCCAGACCATCTTTTAATCTGAACTAAAGAAAATCCATCAAAATCCATCATAAAAAATAATATTGCATCTTTGAATGAACAGAGAGTGCAAGATGTTTTTTTAAACTCAAATATTCCTTTAGTTGTTGCGTCATTTACACAATGACCAAAATTGTCCTCCAATAAAGTTTTATCAAAAGTGGTTACCAAGGAGACAACGGTGGCATTGTAGTTCATGCTTCATATTGAGACATTCAATGTGTAAAGAAAGCAAAGAAAAAATCAAGGTAAACTTGACTTGTAAACAGAATATTTTTATTTTGTCAATGCAGAAAGTGTGGAAACATTATATAACTGTGGGTTTAGGATATACTAACTATGAATTAGCCGGTTTAGGGTGTCTTTGTTACACTGTAATTATACATTTAAGTATTGAGTAATATTAAGCATACATGTACTTAGGGTTAAGATTAGAGTTTGGTTTGGTTTAGGGTTAGTTAATTGCTATAGTAACTAACATGTAACAATGACACTGTAAAATAAAGTGTTACCAATTAGCCTTAGCCAGAAAAAAAAAAAGTTTTTATTCCAAAAAGATTTTTAAGTTTGGTGGAAATGACAATGTGCAGTTGACATGATTCACAATTTCTGTGATACATACAGTACTCTTGTTGGACACTGTTAGTGGATATAAATTAAATAAATTATTAATTGGCAAAACACTAAAAGTGTTTAAAGTTTATTGTCTCCACAAAGCCAAAAGTATCCATAAGTGTGTGCGTGCGTGCGTGCGTGCGTGCGTGCGTGTGTGTGTGTGTGCGTGTGTGTGTGTGTGTGTGTAGTCTCTGCAAGTTCCTGTTCTGTCAATGAGTCATTTTTGTCTCTTTCTGCCACTCAGCCTGTCTCTCTTTTGCTTTGCAGAATTAAATGAGAGAAAAAGACTGAGAAAACCTGCTGCTGTCAAATGTACCTGTGCTCTCCTGTGAGTGGAGTCTTGCAGTGTGTCACTGTGTCTCTCACTTTTCCCAACAACATCTCACCCGGTTTTATGGAGCTTTCTTCAAAGAGTGTCACACTGCAGGACATCTGCAAGACACGTGAAAGGGAGGAACAAAGCAGGACAATGAACAAGACAATAAAATAAAGAAATAGGAATAAACGTCCAACTGATACAGAAAGCAATATTCCTATACAAAAAAATATATATATATGATGAACGGATTTAATCTAGGCTTTTATTCATATAAAAACACTGATCAGCAAACATAAGTAGAGCATTCAAATTTGGTAAACGGACGTTTAAGAACCAATGATGTTCATTTTCACGTCACGCCAACACAGTTAAGCTTCCCGAGGAAGAAACAGAAAAGCAAATGGAGAAAATTTGGTGTAGCTTTAGTGTATTCATAACATTTCACGCAAACAATAATCAAGTGCATTTGATCACATGGTTGTATAAAGCAATCGTGTCTCTTCAGAAGACTTGGATTAAACCACTTGATTCAAATAATGGTATTTTACGATCTCTGAACATTTTGAACCGTCAGAGTTTTGGGTGAACAGACTTTCAATGGAGGGACAAAAATCTCTGTTTTGAAGATTAATTAAAATTTGTTTGGAACAACATGAGAGTGAGTATTGATATTTTTTTTTAATTTCTAAGTAAATTCTATTAAAACATGCATGACAACATGCATTATGCAGTGATAAACATTTCACATTTGATAGTCAAAAGGGTCACATTTCAATGAAGAAGCTCTATTAGTGCAGTGCATTATCGGATAGTAAATGCAGTAGACCTAGGTTTTCTACATGCTTCAAAACTCAAAATATCTTGCCTTTTCAAGTAGTTTTTCAGAGACAACATGTTTGTTGAATATATTCCACGAAATAGAGACAAAGGAAAAAAAGCTACTAATTAAATTAACACCACATTATATGTTGCGATAAACTATTTCAGGCACACCGCTATCATCTGTTCTTTTATTTCTGCGTGACCTACCTTTTGTTTGTGTGCAATGATATACAGAGCTCAAATATCACAGATGGCAATTAAACTTTTGTACAAGATTGTTCCACAGCAACAAGACTCGCTAATTAATAATTAAGAATTTTTGCACATAAGCTTGTTTGTTAACACTTTAGATGTCTCAAGTACAATGAGCTAGAGCATCTCGAAAAATAATTGAATGATCTTGGAAAAGATGTGCACAGCAGTTTTTTTTTTCTTTTCTTTTTTTCCTTATTGAAACGAAGTTAGCCATTTTGCTAACTTCAAAACGCTGCTGGTAGACACCGTATAACTTATGGGTCCAAAAAGCATAACAGCTTGTATTCTGAAAAAAAATACTCTTTTTTTTTTTTTACAAATTATAAACTAAAAGTAGATCAAACACTGTCTGTTATGTTATTTAAGTTCATACACTACCCAGATGCAGTGGGTTGAGAAATGGTTGCATACTTGCATCAGTCTTAACACCACTGTGCTTGCAGGGACACCAGCTCACCAATTTAATTAGTCCGCCTGGCTAACATCATGTTCAAGTAACACAGCCCAAGCGTAATTGGCTTGAGGGTAGCAAACAAACAAGCAAAACACAGCTCAGCATTAGCCATCTGATTCAATTGTTTAATTAGGACATGCATTCTAGCAAACACAAATTTCTCAGAGGAACGGCCATAACTCGTGGCTCATGCTAATCTACCGGCGCAGTCTAACTGGCAACTGCATTCTACTCAACTACTGATCATCTACATTCTATTGGGCTTTAAGATAAGTTATTCAATATAACTATGTGATACACAAAAAGTACACAATTGTGTTTTATTCCTTTTCTGAATATGTATTTTGTTATGAGTGAAATTATTGCATTATTTTCTTATGCAGTGTTTTTATGCAAATTACCAAATCTATGTTTACATTCATATGGACAGAAAAGCATTATTTTGAAGGACTCTTATTTTGACATTCTGGTTGGAGGGTCGCGAATGAAACTGTGAACTGTGCATGCTCCCTCATATCTGCAGAGGAGTATTAAAAGAGCGGACCCGACTCTCCCGATCATTTCTTTGAATCCTGTTTTACAGGTAAAAATATGGACTTCCAAAAGATAGTTTTTGTGTCATAAAAAGTTTGTTTGTTTATGTTAATTAGTTAATGAGTCGCGTTAATTGTATCTTTGAAGCTCACTCTGTGATCGTGTTTGGCGCGCTTGACAGTCACGTGACCAGGCACTGAGAGAAGCATAGAAAGCCACAATCTCTGTGTATCCATCAATAATCCATTCCTATTGAGATAACAGTAATCTGTCAGCTGGGTCTCCATATACTTGTCCAGTAAGAGTTATCCAGCCAACAAGTTTAAAGGAATAGTTCATCCAAATGTTTGTCGTCATTTACTCACCCTCAAGTTGTTTCAAACATGTATGCGTATCTTTCTTCTGTTGAACACAAAAGAAGATATTTTGAAAAATATGTGTAGCCAGACAGTTGACGGCACACATTGACTTCCATAGTAACGTTATGTTTCTTTCTACAATGAAAGTCAATGGGTGCTGTCAACTGTCTGGTGGTGACCAACATTCTTCAAAATATCTTATTTTGTGTTAAATAGAAGAAAGAATACAGATTTGGAACAACTTGAGGGTGAGTAAGTGATAACACAATTGTTTTATTTTTGGGTGAAATGGTCAAATGGTCGAATTTAACAGACTCATGATGGTTGTGTCATGGTACAGGTTACATTTGGCAAATGTGGTTGTGTGTGTGGATGAACCTCACAAAAATGTAATAAAAATGTCAAAAATTTAATGTTTGACATTGAATTGTGTGATGTTATTTTATTTAAATATGTTAAAGGCATTTTACCCTCCTCATTACTTATATACAATTTGATGTTAGTTTCCTTCTCAATTCTGAATCATTAGATTAATCAAAACAATAACATAAGTAGCATATTAATAATACATATTTATTTAAACTGTTATGTTTTGTATTTTTGTTGCATAAATTGGAGAACAACAAATACTATGATGTGCTTTTAAGTAATTTTGAATGTATTTATTTATACATTTGTATTATGTTGTGTGTGAATAAAGATAGAATAAATATAAATATAATGAAGGAAGGGATGAAGAATTGCTGATTGATTGATTGATTTATTTGCATTAGAGATCCTAAATGAAAAGTTCAGTGTAAATGTGCTGTATTAAATCATTCACTTATACAGAGAGCAATTCAGCTGGGCCTATTTACATGTCTGTTTCTCATTCAACCTCCACAGGAAACCTAACAGAGGAACATGTGTTATTGCTTTCCCCGTGTCTCTCTAACAACACGTGCGAATTGATTGCCTCTCCATACCTTTGTCTCCTCTCTTTTCTCAAGAGATCAACACACAAGTAGCTTATAGCAAAGTATTTGTAACCAAATGATATAAGATAGCGATAAACTTTGCCACTGAATTGACAAGAATTAGTCCTTGTCTTTTAATTCAACTCAGAGTTTGTGTCAGACAAAACCAATTGTTCGATTAAAAGCAAAGTTAAACAATGCATTGCTTTGTGCTGTGTTTTTCTCTTTTGAGTAATGAATTCAACCATATGAGATGCAGCTTTTGCTCAAATGGTCTTGGAAAGATGAGGAAAAACTGCTTCCAGCATGAATGAGAGAGACAGAGAGATGGATGGAAAGATGGAATATTAATACCACTAGCATAGATAATGTGGCTAATTACCGTGGCAGAGACTGCAGCCAAGTATTATATTAGAAACGGCACTAAATTCAGAGACTACACACACACACACACACGCAATTGTGCACGTTGATGCTCGGAAAGCACTGCCAAGGGGCCGATCACATCTATGGGTATGTGATGCTCCCAAGCACATCTGTACAAAGTTACAGCACATTTCCACACCACTGCGATTAAGAACTGTCAGTCAATTATATGTGTGTGCACATTTTTACAGTTGAAAAAAAAGAATGACTTGTGCAAAGTCAGCTTAAATTCTCCCCAAGTTTTGGACCAAAACGTTCTTTTTTTTCAACATGGAAACTAGATTTAGCATCACCAGGTTTTTTCTTTTTCTTTCCGTACTTTGTCTAGAGAAGTACTAAGTGAGGCATGTGGATTATTGTGCAAGGGTGAGCATGTGGATTATTCCTCTTCAAGAACCCATTTCACATTCACAGTCATCATGTTGACTCACTATACACCATCTTCAAAAAAATGAGAGAAATAATGAGGTATATTTGTGAGAGAAAAACAGATTTGGAGAGTTTAAACCCATATTTTGCCTCCAGAAATCTTAGAAGTTATGTAGCTTTTCCTCAAGCTTACAAGAGAAAAGCTAGCATGAGCTCCCACAAAGTTTCCTCGTAAAAATACCTTTTTGAGCTCCAGCTAAAATATAGATATTAAAAACTCCTCGGCACTGAAATATTCAAATGCCTTTAGCTAGCCAAAAGAACATCCTGCTAATATGTTTGATATTTTTTTCATGTTTAAGAGGCAGGATCTGAATAATTGATAGCTGCTTTTTAATGACCTGAAGATAATGTGCTACTGGAGCGAAAAGAGGCCGAATGTAGGCGGTAGAGAAATGTGGAGTGGAAAGGTGGTCAGAGAAACCGAGGGGGATTGTGGGAGGGGGATTTAGGCCTGTGCATCAAAATCTCTTTGTAGATAGAAGACGACCCCCAGAGCACCATGTATCCTCTCCACATCTCAGAACTTGATGAAACCCAAAAGTAGAACCGTGTGGATTGCAGAAAGTTATGCTTTCATGTAGAGCACCCGTAGCAAAGTGCTACAAAAAGACTTTGAGAGTTTGATGGAAAGGAACAACATTGTGAAAAGTTGACAAGCCATGTGAGCCCTGCATTTTTATTAGGGTTGGGTGATATTTCAGCTGAAAGAAAATCAACAAAATAAAGGTCAAGAATTCCCTGATGAACTAGTATTGTTAATATAGTGACATATCTTAGTAAATTTGTATCAATTTGAATTATGAGCCTTTTTCTGGAGTTGCTCATTCATTAGACTTGCTTCTGGACTCACAATCAGAAAACCACATTTCAGGGCTGTTCACACCAAGAATTATAACTATAAAGATAACTATATTATCATTATTGTTATCCTTATAGTTATCGTCCTTGGTGTGAACAGGCCTTAACCCATGCCAGTTTTCCACCGACAGGCTGCTGGTGCCAGAGCTGGAGCATTTCCACTACAAAAAAATACATTTCTGGACCAAAAGGCTCCACACATTTCTGAGCCACACAGACCCAGTCTCAACTAGTCTAAAACCGGGAACATCTGAAGCTGATTAGTGGGATAATATCTTCTGTTTACAAGTATCAAATGTAAGAACTGATTACAATTAATGTTATTTGTTGCATCAAGCAGCTTCTGATTGCATAAGGAATGACTTTGAATGTTAAAATATGTTCTTAAACCTCATTACGCTTATCAGCGACCATGAGGGGCTATGCTTCTTTGTCATCAGTTGATGTAAACTGTTGGTATGACTTTGGAGATACACATAAATATAGAATAGGTCTTGATTTTTGTCCTTTGACTGCTATGCATTATCTCCTCTGCTGCACAATCACAGATGACCTTCACAATGTTGAATTATTGAGAGATTGTCTTGTATCTGTTCATCTGCCAAACCTCTGTGGTTTACCAGGCTTTTCAGACCATTGAGAAAGTCTCCCATTGTGTAAATCACGCTATTGGAGCAACCAAGCTTTATTATTCTGCAAGTTAATAATTGAATACTACACAGTAGCTGCTTGACTTATTTGGGGAGGGGAGATATTTAAAGAAATCTCTAAACTGACATGGGCGACCAGACCCAGAAGGAATTTCTGCTGATTCGGAACGGAAATATGTGGAATTAGGCTATATGGAATGTGTTTTGTGTAAATGGTCCAAAATATTCAATAAATAAACATGCATGTAAAAGATGGATGGCAGTTCCAAATCTGCAGAGCTTTCACAGTAGTTTATCTGTGGGGCTGATAAGAACCAGTTTAACTTGTATACACTGACAGAACATTAGAATTGCAATATTTACAGAAAAAATACACGCTAACACCATGAGATAAAAAAGGAAAGACATGATTCGGTGCTTTAATGGTCTAAATCGGGAAAGTTAGAAGAAGATCATTGGGCTAATTCACTTTTGTTTCCACATCCCTGCTGGTGATTTGGACAAATGACTGGAGCATAAGAGCTTCCAGGAAAAGAGAGGAAGAGAGGTTAGATGAACGACAGGACATTTTGTTAGTATTACGTTTACTTCTCGGAGACGCGACTAGGAGATCCAAATGCAAGCTTTATTGAGTCTAATCCATAATCGTAATCCATTTAACATGCCTACGGTCAAAACCACAGGGTAATCGGTCCAGATAATAATAAAAGGTCCAAGGCACAGGAAAACAGAGTAATCCAGGGAGACAGGCAGAACCAGAGAAAGCATCCCAAAATGCAGTGTAACACTAACATGAGACTTTGCAAAGACTGACATAACACACTGGGCCTGTGTAGTCAAATATAAATGAGATAAAACACAGAAATCAAGAAATAACGAGTTCAGGCAAAGAGTTATGGGAGTTATACCAGTTCATTTCAATAAGACCAGAATCGAATGATGGTAAGTTTCATTAACGGTTCTCGCATGTGCATTCTTATTTGATGCCACATTTTAGTGTGGAATCCTGTACTAAAAAACTCAGACAGAGTTCCCTGCACTAAATGTTCAATGCCGATACTGAATTTACAGACAACAGACAAGTGTATTCTGATTACAAAATTAATTACTATATAGGCCAATTCACAGAACAGATGCAGACTAACGTCACCAATGACCAGATTACAGTACGTCACTTCTCAGGGGATTCCACAACCCAACAAACACCAATTAAACATTGAGTGAATTAGTTCAATCGGCGAAAATGAGAGCCGACCAACGGCAATAGACGCCAACATGGGTAACACACTGATCCAACAAAACCCGACGAAGTGTCTGTTGCTGTCTGTCGGTGCCAGTGTTGCCTTGGTCTTATGATCTGGTTCTTTGTAGTGAATCAAAAACATACAGTGCAACAAAACTTTCCTGACTCCCGAACGTATTTTCACCAACTGCGGAACGGCTGTGGATCCGATCCGGAATGGTGGCGGAGTCAATAAGTTTCCATTAAAGTCAATGTGTGTATTTTCACTGACAGCGGAATGGCTGCGATCCAACTCCGTCCCAGCTTCGCGATCTGCAGCCCTCCAGGGCAGATTCGCAGAGCTTCTATTTTTGCCGGATGAATTCCGCAGCAATTCAGCACCGAGCAGATTGTGCGGGACAGGTTATATCGCGCAATCATACATGAATCTCGTGGGTCCTCGTGACTTCAGCTGTCAGTCATGGCCACAGCCGTTCCACAACAAATCAAGACCTGGTGAGTATTGCAGGACGGCTGAGCACGGAGCCAACACGCAACGGAGCCGATCCGCAGCCGTCGGGGTCACTCTTATGATCCGGTTCTTTACAGAGAATCAAAAACGCTACAGTGCAACCAAGCTATCCTGACTCCCGAACGTATGACTCTTATGATCCGGTTCTTTATAGAGAATCAAAAACGCTACAGTGCAACCAAGCTATCCTGACTCCCGAACGTATGACTCTTATGATCCGATTCTTTATAGAGAATCAAAAACGCTACAGCGCCACCAAGCTATCCTGACTACCGAACGAATGACTCTTGTAATCCGGTATCCGGCTTAAATCAGTATCGTTTCTGACTGGTTTGCTTATATGACCAGATGCATATTATGAGTTTTGTCAATAGTATTTCATAAAAATAAATGAATGGAATACTTGGCCACATTTTTTTGTTTGTTTACCCTGTTATTGCCTGTGAAAACATATTTTGAACACAAAATAATTGTTTTTATATGTTCGAATTATCTCATTAATTAGCGATGGAATTCCATTTATTTCATCGTTTTTTTTTTTTTTTTTTGGGGAGGGGGGGGGTGTTGCAATTATTTATTATAACCATTAAAGACCCAAAATCATTGAGAGGAATCAAAACCAGAACCATTAAATACTTTACAATTACCTTTAGTTTTGAGTCAGATCCTTTTGTAGAGTGAGAATATGTGGTAGTTGACATGGAAGACACAGAGGATGAGAGGTATTGCCTAGTAGTGATTAGATTCGCTGTGAGTGTGAGAGTGAGGGCTGAACGTGGGAGAGAGGAGAGACGGTCAGCACTGCCGGATCAGGGGAAAGAAAATTAATTGAAAGCAGCTGTTAGACTGTGTTTCTAATGCCTGGACTGCATGGACTGAGTCAGCAACAGAGAGAAAGTCACCCAAGAGAGAAAGAGAGACAGACAAAGAGACAGGTAGAGAAATAAACAAAACAGTCAGTCATACAGTTCCAGGGCCGAGTGTGTTAACAGACTCTGACATGGGCTGTACAGAGACTTGCATGCCAAAAGGAATTTTCTGTTCATCTTCAAATGCGCCAAAATAATACATTTGGAGGGGAATATACAATTGTAGAAGGAATGCAGGTAAGGGACATGAAGATGGAAGATTGTGGAAAGGAGGGGAGAGAGAAACGGAGAACATGGAAGAGATAAAGTGCAGAAGCCAGTTCATGAATGTACATCTGCTCTTGTCATGTTTATCCCCTAGAAGCAATGTCAGAGACTGACAAGCTTCTGAGAATCCCATGTCTATAAAAGCTTCAGTCTGTCAGCTGTGCACACACAAAAAAAAAGCAAATGAACCACATTGAGGAGGATTGCGGCACTTTTGAGTGCGTTATTTAACAAAAATCACTGATTGCGCCTTTTTTTCACAAAATGCATTGCCTTTAGCTTGGTGCAATTAATGTTGTTTTTTTAATTAAGTTTGTGCATTAGTATTTTTCAGTGAATCTCTCTGCAGGTTAAATTATTCCGCCAGTAGTCTTTATGAGCGAGTCACTGAATCATTCAAGCGATTCTATCAAATATGCTAATTTATTCAGGAACAAATCAAGTGTCTGTTTATGAGTGATTCAATTAATCATTTACTCAACTGATTATTTTGAAAACGCTTTTTCATCGGAACGGATCAAGTGACTGGCTGCGTCCAAAATTGTGAGATCCTCTTTTGATAGTTATACCTTGTGCCGTGTTGAACGTGTGTAGTACAAATATGTGTACCGTAGTATATGTAGCACTGTACATATGTGTAGTACATGTTTTCTTAATCATGTGACCTACCAGCATCAGTTTTGCTGCCATTCACAAATCCATTGGATAGTAAAATGTTTATCAATGCTTCACTTCAGTATTGTGCCGGAAGTGCCAAGTCATCTGGGTACTTTTCGCCTACTTTGAATTCAGACCTACTACTCCTTCCCCATACTGTTTTTTGCTTACTAAAAAGTATGGAAGTTGTGGCAAGTAGGGCGAGGCCGAGAGGTGTGGGAACGGAGCGAAGCCGTTGGGGCGAGTGACAATGAGTGTCACCTGCGCACCACACCTGGCGCGAGTCCCACGGAGGAGCTCCGGAATGATGAAAAGAGGAGTGATGACAGAGAAGGAATCGCTCATTATCACTTGTGCCGCCAGCCTCACTCCGTTCTGATGCAGCTGTCTTTATGAGGGAGTCAAATAATCGTTCATTAAAACAATTAATTCAAAAATAGCTTCAATCAGAAATAATCCGTCTTAATGAGTGAGTGACTGAATCATCCATACAACAGATTCAATCAAAAACACCTATTTTTTTCAGGAACGCAACTATTGTGTAGCACAATAAGTTAATCAGAACAATTCTAAACTTTCTTTATTGAACTGTTTTATAAAAGCACATTTTTTAGTAATTCCCCAAAATAATTGTTTGCAAAAGGAAAAGCAAAAATGACAAATGCACACGCACACACACACACACACACACACACACACACACACACACACACACACACACACACACACACACACACACACACACACACACACACACACACACACACACACACACACACACACACACACACACACACAACCATGGCCAGCACATCTAGAGCCAAAGCCAGTCTTTAAGCCAAAGCAAGTGAATTGGTAAAAGGAAAAAGAAAAAGAAGGAAAAAATATAAAAACGGCCTATCCAAGTTTTCTGAAAAGCGTGACATAAAAGAAAAACACATTTTCTTTTAACCTCTGGTGTTTCTCCATTGCCCCACCTCTTGCTTTCCATGTTTCCATCTTTCTTTGGAAACACACCAGGGCTGTGCATTTGTGTGTATGCACGGTTAGCCGAGAGTGCATGTGGTTTCAAAGCAACAGAATGTGATGAGGCAGCTCTTTGTTTGAAGTGAGGATGGAGATGTGTGTGTGTGTGTGTGTGTGTGTGTGTGTGTGTGTGTGTGTGTGTGTGTGTGTGTGTGTGTGTGTGTGTGTGTGTGTGTGTGTGTGTGTGTGTGTGTGTGTGTGTGTGTGTGTGTGTGTGTGTGTGTTTAGGGGTGCAGAGAGCTCTGTGTTGAATAAGAAAGACTTGAAGATCCTTTAAATGGCCTCTGGACTAAATTCAAACCGGCCGTCAAAAGAACCGAGAGACACTCAGAACACAGCCAAATAAACGTGTGTCCAAGAAAGTTTAAGGCTGTACAGTCATTTGAACATTTCTGCAAAAAAAAAAAAGATTACAACAAAACAAGGCTAAAAATATGAGTGCTTAACACACACAGGCTATGCATGAGTGTAGTATAAGCTCAGAGCTGTGAGTGCTGGCAGCTGTCTGATCAGAGAGGGGGGGCTTTGGTGAGTTGGTCTGAAGGTCAGTAAAACACAAGGGAGAGAAGAAATAATGGCTTGGCATGAGGAAACTGTAGAACGACTTGCTGCAACAGCAGAAGAGGAAGGACCATTTGAAAACAAAGCACGATCATGTTGCTGCATCTTTAACAAACACCCTCACTAGTAGTTTGTGTGCTTGGATGCACGGTATGAGTGCTCAAGGGTGAGAGAGAGAGAGGGAGAATCATAGGCAGAAAGAGAGGGCTGTTAAAGGAATAGATCATCCAAAAATGAGAATTCTGTCATCATTTGCTCCCCCTCATGTTGTTCCAAACCAGTAAGACTGACTTTCTTCCATGGAACATAAAAGGAGATGTTTTTGGAGAACTGTACTAGTTGCTATTTTTCCACGCAGTTACAATGAATTAGGGCTGAGGCTTTTAAATCTCAAAAAAGAGATAAAAGCACCATGAAGGTATATCTTTAAAGTATGCACGATAAATTACATTAAAGAGACTCTTTTTTATTTAAATATATCAGTATCAGTCGACATTGGACATGTATTGGATTATATTGAATTACCTTTGTCATCATTAATTTTCATTTCAAAAAAATTCGGTCGCTAACCTGTTACAATAACAAAGGCGCAGTTTGATGACGCAAAATTTCCTGCTGAATTATGGAACTTGTCGTCAAGCCGATGGATCTATTAATGTTTATGGATGAGTGAATACATTGATGTTTTTATCATGACTGTGGTATGAAGCAGGGCACAATTGCTAATAAGAGACAGAAATCAGCGCACACAAACGAGTCCCGCGGATATTAAGGAATAAGGACATTTAATTCTACCGAACTACCCGCAAATGCTGAACTAATACTCACACAGGTCAGTTTATTTGACTTGTGAGGTAACACAGCGCTGTTTTACTTGCTCTACACACTATCACACTAAACTGCATTTGAGTGTGTTGAATGTTATAATGTTATTCTATGTGTTAGTTTGTCTGTATGAGACTAGCATAAGCTAGATCAACTTTAGAATAACATACATATTATATTCTAACATTTCATCATGTTGAACTATATAACATTGATTAGTTTTATGTAACGTATATTTGCTCACCTGTCTAATAAAGTACATGTAAGAAGTTCAAATCGAAGTTTGTCACGGACGTGGAGCTCTCGGCATCTCAAAAACGCCACGCTGATATTGATCCTCGTGTTAGTTCTCCTTTTTTCCCAAAGTCTGCTTCCCATGGTCCATAGACGTTACGCACAACACAGTTGTCCACTATTTTTAGACTGCGTCTGGTCTGAAGTCAAGCGCACAAATTTTTTTTTTTGGGGGTTATTTAAAGAGCGCGTTAGTAGCTAATGTGCGCCCATTGGCGGGTCCACAACGCGCATATACTGATTTTTAAACGCACAGCAGCACACAAACATGCCAAATATTTACAATAAAAGGATTACAATGTAAAAGATTATTATTGTGTACATAAAGATATGGTGGAATCCGGCTTGTCCCATAGATGGTCTGCTTGCGCACTTTTACCTCGCGCACGAGCAGGTCCGTTTGCGCTCTGGGGACGCTTTCGGCCTTTCCACTATCAAATTCTGACCGAATGGGCGCCGACCATTTTTCCCGTCGTTAAACTATCGAAAGTGGATTCGGACAGGCCCTATGTGAACTTGCGCCCTGCGCTTTAGACCATGCACTTAGATCGTTAAAATAGGGTCCATAATATTGTAATGCCTAAATTCCTGAATAGCATGTTAAACAGTAAATTATTAGGAAAACAATTGTAGAATTTTATTATGTATGAAATTGTATTAATATTAATACGGAAATAATTATCATTGGGTCAGTGAGTAGAGAACCAAAGTCTGATTTGTTGACAAATTATTTAGACTTTTTGTGAACAGGATCAGGTCATTCATAGAAAATATATATATATATATAAATTATCAGTCCATATGAATCAGACATCACACTTATCCCATAAACATGCCAAAGAGATGTAAACATTTCAGTAAATAATTACTTAAATTTGTGTTTGCTATCACATGACTTCAGAAGATATGGAATATAGTGCATGTGTAATATGGGAATTTTACTGTGCATTGTCATCTTTTTTATCCTTGAAAACCCAATCCATTATGCATTGTACCTGCATGGAAAAGACCATCATTCACATAATCAATACTTTCTTCTTTTGTGTTTTGCAAAAAAGAACAAATAGAAAACTGAAATTTTCATTTCTAGGTGACCTATAATATTCAAATGCCCTCACTAGTAGCTTGTGTACCAGGCTGCACAGTGTACGTGCTTGTGAGTGAGAGAGAGAAAGGGCTGTTAACGGCCAGAAATCTGCAAGCTATCAACAACTCTGCATAGCCTCTGGGGAGTCCCTTTGGAAATGTAGTGCTTTGGGAAATGCACTCACACAATTTATTTGGGCTCAATAAAGCTGGTGAGGAATTTGCCCAGTGTACATCACATACTCACTTCCATCTCTTCCCCGGCAAAGCAGAGGAAATGAAAGCGTCAAATAAATATCCATAAAATTCGAACGCAAGCCCTTTTGGTGATTTGTGAATCTGGTGAATCTGCGATACCTAAAAGTATGAGAGGAAAAACAGAAAAAGTGTGCGAGAGAGAGAGAGAGAGGTCCTTCTTGGATATTTATACACCACTGACTCACACTATAGGAATCACATTAGCTATGGCTGCCATGTTTTTATTGGAGCTCCAGCCGGGCCATTCTAACCAGCGAGGGCCCCCTCTTCTCATCTTGGTCCCCCTCTCTATATCTCTCTCTCCTATTTCTTACAACCCTTAGCTCAGGCACTCAGTTAATGATGTGTCATTTCCTGTCATTGCTTGTGCTCTGTGTTAGAGTCTTGTTAAACTCAGATATATCTGTGAAATTCGGCTGAACATATGTGCCTCAGAAAATACTGTGAAGGTTATCATGAAGTTTTATGACACTGTAGAAAGTATCTAATTTCATCTGAAACTATTTTTTTTTGTGATCCAAAAATCCCCGTTTGTTTGTATCAATCTACTTGTCTGTGTTTGTTTGACACATTGTCAGAGAGGATTTGGAGTTGTTTCGCAGGTTACCAGTAGGTGGCGACAAGTGACTACATGAGTGAGTCATTAAATCATTAATTTATTCACTCAACTGATTAATTCAAAACACTGGTTCATTCAGGAACAAATCAAGTGGACTTATGGATGAGTCATTGAATCATTTACTCAACTGATTTGCTCAAAACAACTTGAATAGGTCATGAATAAAACACAATTACTGTGTTGCACAGATAAGCTACGGTTCTGCTTTGGCGTCATTTGGAACTATTGGCAATGTTGTCTAAAATGTGAGTTACTCTTGTTTATGAAACAGTTGCCGAAAAGCTAGTTCTAACGTCACCTTTTTGGAATAAATGTTTGAACATGTTTACAATCTAGCAACAGCAGACCATGAATCTGTGGTGTCATCATACATTACTTTTAAAATCCGAAAATAATTTTAAAAACTGGGGATCAATTGCTGACTTTGTAAATCGTTATAGAGAAAACAATGGACATCATATACCAAAACCCTACCATACTTTCGCATAATTCTGAACACAACACACTCACGCAGAAGCATGCTCATGGATGCTTTAGCATAAGTTCTGCCGGGAAGACTTAATTGTTACGTCGCTGTACCTTTATCTATCCAATCACATTCCAATATGCGTGGTATAAAAGATTGGTCACTTACTCATGTCTGAGTTCGCAGATGCTGACGCTCCAATTCACCACCATCCTCCCCACCATCTCCAAGTCGAATCCTCCCCTCCACCTCCAAGTCGAATCCTCCCCTCCATCCTCCCCACCACCACCAGGATGGTCCCTTCCATAACTCACAGGGGGTCGGCTGCGCCCCTGCCTTGATCTTCAGGCAGGATATGCAGAGTCCGGACTCTCAGATTGCGAGCTACGGACTCGAGCTACGCCAAATAACTTTATTGCTTGCTGGGTTGTTAATAAATGGATAATTGTCACCGTATTTACTCTCCCGAGTCTTACTGGTAGAACTCGTTTGCTAGACGTGTGACAAATGAAAACTATGTGTTCGAAAATTGGCTAAATATCTACAATCTTTAGATCATCTGACTGGATATAATCATAATCTGGAGCTAAAAAATTGAGTCAGTGATCATACATTATGTGATTTTCTGTAAAATGCCAGCTAGCATCGATTAAAGTAAAATCTGGGAAACATTTATGCAATATGTTTCAGCCTTAAGAAGTATTTCCAAACAGAGGATGGTCCTTGGGGCCTGTCCTGATTTTGCAGAGTTAGACGCGTTCCTGTGTACATATTTTGTTGATCCTGGAACAACATTCCTGTCAGAAAATTTAATCATAACCATACCTCTACCCCTAAACCAAACCCTTCCCATAAAATCATGGGGAAATGATAGGTGAAAAACACTGATGTAGAAGCACCTAGTTGTAAAGCCTAAATAAACTGTTAACTTCTCCCTCAAATCTGATTGATTGGAATGTTGTTCCAGGATCAACAGAGATGTTGAAGCAGGAACATGTTGCACTATGTGAAATTAGGTTCTGTCTTTGGGACACCCTTTCCTTAATTATTATTATTTACACTTGTCCATTGTTCTATTGCAGTTTTCACACAGCAGTTTTGCTGGTGTGATATTGCTTTAATAAACACAGAGGATTCTTTTTATCCCATATGGCTGCCCTCCAGTGTTGGAAGACATAGAAACAGACAGCTGGTTGGGCTGGTTAGGGATGAACAAGTGTGTGTCCGTATGTGTGTGTTCTCTCAGCCCTTTTAACGAGTGTTTCTCCCCAATTATCCGCCTGTTGGATTACTGTAAAGGAAGCAATGCCTCGGGCAAGGGTCACAATTCTCTCTCTATATCTCCATTCCTCCATCCAATTCTTTATTGCCTATTTGTATTGCTCACTTTCTCTCTCTCTCTCTCTCTCTCTCTCTCTCCCCCCATTGTTAATGAATCACTAACATTATAGACACCATGCATCCAGACCCCCAGTTTGAATGCAACAGCACTTCCTCATGCATATGTATGATCTGAATAATTATGTATATCTTAATCCAAGAAGTGTGTGGGCTGATTAAACATGCCTACAGTCTTTGAACATAGGCAATTCCTCAACAGAGCAAAATAAACAAACAGAATTTTATCGTGCACTCTGAAAAAAGGGAGAAGGAGAGAGAAGCAAAATGAAGCAAGTGAGAATATGAATGTCACTTATTTAAATGCGTTATTTGGGGCTGTGAGAATAATAAACTATAATACAAAGTCTTTGAAATCTTTAAGTCCATGAATAATTGAGGTCTGTTTTAAACTGTTTCAAAAGGAATTCTGCCTAACGACCACAGGCTAATGTCCCATCATCCTTCTCACCCCTGTCGTGCTTGCTGATTGGTCAGACATTGCACACAGGGGACGAGCGAAAAAAAGAAGACACTTTCTTGTAATTGCATCAGCGTTCCTTACATTAAGGAAATTAAGAAATCGAACAAAAGCTTCAGGCAAGCGGAGAATGTTGGTATCACCAGCTCGCAGAAGATACACTTCAGGAGTTTTTTGGCCTTGTTTTTTAGGACTACAGCACAAAAATAGCAAGAGACTCTAGTCAAGAAAGCTTGGCACTAAGGATCATTTTCTTTAGCTCAGAGGATGCCCTATCATTGCTCAGGAGACTTAAAGGAACACTCCACTTTTTTGGAAATAGGCTCATTTTCCAACTCCCCTAGAGTTAAACAGCTGAGTTTTACCGTTTTCGAATCCATTCAGCCGATCTCCGGGTCTGGTGGTAACACTTTTAGCATAGCTTAGCATAGATCATTGAATCTGATTAGACCATTAGCATTCCTGCGTAATAATTAAGGAACTGTGCTGCCGTACCAGCAGGCACAATGATATTACAAACTTAGTGCCCGTCACGTTGGAAGTTACCTAGCTGGGGACTATTTTCAGGCGCTACGTAATATCATTGCGCCTGCTGCACCCATGGTACGGCCAAAGTTCCTTGATTATTACGCAGGAATGAGAGTATAGTTTCTAGTCATATTGGCCTAGAAAATCGCAACTTTTCATTTTCTGTTGGTCTTAGTACACGATGTAACTACAGAAGAGTCCAGTTTTAAATAGGAAAAATATTGAAACTCTTTGGTCATTTTTTTGAGAGAGATTCTAGCGGTCTAATCAGATTCAATGATATATGCTAAAAGTGCTACCGCCAGACCCGGAGATCGGCTGAATGGATTAGAAAACGGTAAGCCGCAATTGTTTAACTCTAGGGGAGTTGGAAAATGAGCCTATTTCCAAAAAAAAGTGGAGTGTTCCTTTAATGGAGTCCTCAGTTTGGATTTACTCAAGTATAAGCTTTGTCTCTTATATTTATCCTACAATTTATTGAGGAGAAATTAAAAATCTAATTGAGAATATCAATTTTTACTCGCACTAAGAGAATAGTGAAATAAATGTGGAAGTTGATCAATTGGATTTAGGAGAAATTGAACAGAATTAATGAAAAATATTTGATGATGTTGGTGTCTCTTATTTATTTTAAAACTGTACAAGACATATGTGAGTTTTCTTTAAAAAAAAATCTCAAGAGAAAAGGAAACATCTGGGAAGCATTGCTGTCTAGAAACTTTATTTTGATGGTCCCCTTTAAACATGATGGCCCTACATGTCAGCTGTATACCAGTCATTAAACTGTAATGATTCAAATATTGGTAGACTGTCTGATTAATATGTGCTGACACTTTATTTTGATGGTCCCCAACAGACATTATACTAGCTATAATTAACTTTGCAACTACATGTAAACTTAATCTACTAACCCGAACCCTAAAAGTTTACTAATACTCTAATGAGAGTTAAGGTCAGTTAGCTGACATGTAATAAAAGTTAGTTGGCATGTGGGTGCAATGTTACTTATAGTCAACTAAATATTTAAAGAGGAATATCAAAATAAAGAGTTTTCTTTGCTGTGGATGTGATTTTTCTTTATGTCTATCTATGGCATTTCTGTTTTTTAAAGTTGAGCATCTGAACAAAAACTTGTAAAAAGGAAGATACATTAATCTGAGAAGCAAAACTGTATAATATACAGCTTTGTTTAGAGAATATGTTGATGCACATTGTGAGACATCTTGTTATATTGCCATGTTTTCACTTGTTTTAAAGCATACATTTATGACAGTAATATTTTAAGTAATACATCTATTACAGTTTAGGCTGAACACCAGTTATTCTGGTGAATTTATCATGTTTTAAGTATGCTTACATACATTAAGTTGAAAATATTGTAGTTTTAAAGTGATAATATAGTACATTTTGACATTGGGCTTTTTTCTGTCTCTTTTGTATGCACTGTCTCTGCTTTGCATCTCACGAAAAAAATATCACAATGAGAGGGTAAACTTATGAAGGACTGTAAATGATCATGCAAGGACATACCATGTATGTAATGCACATCTTTTCTTATTTTACTGCAGAACTGTGAAGAGCTACTTTAGACTTCATAATATGGCTAGCCAGATGTACCATTATATGACAAATATACTATTTTCTCAGATGCCCAGCTCACATTTAACTCTCTTGGGTTGCAAACTGACAACTGTAAAATGTGGTGTAAAATTTATTACTTACATTTAAGGCTTTTAGCAGATGCTCTTATCCAGACTTATCCAAAAAGTGCTTTGAAAAATGATAAATTCTCCAAGAGTTTCCAGAATATAATTTTAATCTCATCAAAGAAATGTATTCCATATCTACAGTAAATGTTTGTTATGGAGTTCATATATGATTGTAAACTTAAAAATTGGACTATCATGTAAATTTGTGTTACCCCCCAAAAATATTCTGATTTGCAGCTCAGGAAACATTTCTTATAAGTATAATGAATACTGCTGTGCCGCTTAACATTTTTGTGGAAACCGTCATACCTTTTTTTTTTTGGATTCTTTGATGAATATAAAGGTAAAAACAACAGCATGTATTGGAAATAGATTATTTTTGTAACAAACAATGTAAAAGTCAAATTTGATCAATTTAATGCAGCCTTGCTGAATAAAAGTATTAATTTCATTCGAAAAAAAGAAATGTAATATAGTACTGACCCCAACTTTTAAATGGTAGCACACACACACACACACACACACACACACAAACACACACACACACACACACACACACACACACACACACACACACACACACACACACACACACACACACACACACACACACACACACACACACACACACACACACACACACACGACCACCATATACGCTGTTGATAGTGTCTAAATATTTTATATGTTGCATATGGAAAATTGGTAGGCATCCCAAACTTCACAAACCCTTCAGGAAAAGACTTTCAAGAGTTGCTTGTAATGACATTCCACAAGAACATTGGCCAGTGATTGTCAATTCTTAATATATTCACCATGTCCGGACGGAGGAAGAACGCTGTAAATCAGTAAGAGCCTTCCCTAAAGCATAATAACACCCACCAGAGTGATTTACAAATTTGTCTGACTATATGCATTATCAACAAATACTAAAACAACAGCCATGCCAATGGCATCAATACTCTGAGCTGTACGGTGAGTGACATGTAGGGAAAATAAATCTAAAAATAGTGTAGTAGAAAATAAAAGTAAAGTAAATACAAACTTCTTGAGGTCCATAACTCAGAGAGATTGATTAGTGTGTCATGCAGGTTTCCAACTTCACTGATCCGGCCAAAATCAACAGACACCAGGGCTGATCCACACACACTGATCGCTTCACACCGGTCTTACCTTGCATGCTCTGTAGACTGGGTCACAAACACTCATACCTGGCCGAATACAACAAATTCGGCTCCAGACTGACCCCCCAAACCCACACGTGCACTCACTGTGTGCTCACCTCAGAAAACACAATTACCATGCTCTGAAAGCCAAACATAACACACACACACACACACGCACGCACGCACGCACGAACGTACACACACACACAATTTTACATATAATATTGTTACTGTAATGTTACATGAAAAAGACTTAAAAAATTTATCCTAAAATTTTACATATATTTGCATTGCAAAGACTTTGTGTATTGTCTCCTGAATAAGGAATTTCTAAACTACATTATGAACAGAAAGAAAGTCAAGCACAGAGTTTCATCTTAATGAAAGCGTGTAGAGGTTAGTCATTTCCTTAAAGGAGGGAAGGACAGACGGGCCTCATTGAAATGCTAATGTATGCATAAGGGCTAAAGGGTTGATTGGACTGTGTAACATTTGCTTGCGGTAAGGAGCCTCAGAGTCCAGGGTCAGACACGGCGTGGTGTGGCTCGACTGAGGACTGCCCTACATTTCCGTTCCCGCTTTTGTTTAGTCCCTTGTAGCGCAAGCTTCGGTTTGAACTCTGCGTCTTCGTCTGCCCATATCTCCGTTATTAAGGTACAGTAGCTCATTAGAATACGAACAAAAAAACAAGACAATGAACTAAACAGAGATGCTATGTTTCCCTCCTGGCCACACGATGCTTATCTCGCCACAAGACTCGATGAAGGAGGGGTTATCACATGTTGGACGTATTAAAACATCTGAAGGGTGAAAAGGGGCAGAAAACCACAAACAATACCAGAGGCAAGATATGTGTTTGTCCTTGATAAATTAAAGTTGATATACTGAGTTCAGTCGATAATGGTTGTGGTGCCGCTGAAGATAATGACGGTGGTGGTGTCAGGGATATAAGAATGGTGATTAGGGAAAAACTCCAGGCAAATTTTTCATTTCTTATCATAAGTATATACATCTGCACCAACCCACACACCACACTTGCACACACGTACACTTCCTAAAGCCTTCAGCGGGCTCGTTCTTCTGAGAACTGCTGCCTAACAGCCACACAAGTGGAGAAAAACAAGGGTTGAAATGAAAGAAAGAGAGAAAAAATGAAAAGATGAAATGACATGCTGTTCTTTCCTCTTCTAGCGTCGCTGAGAGCAGCTTTGCCACCCTCTCTTCTGTTCCTTGACAACTCTGTCACACTCAGCCTTGCAGGCCTGACACTCACACACAAACACACACACATAAACACAAGCGAGTACGCTTGCTTGAGTGCCTGCGCTCATGAATTCACACCAAGACAGGAGCAAAGAGTAAGTACTATAAATGACCAGGCAATGCCGACCCTGATTTCATGACATGAATTTAATACAATGGGCAGGTACTTGACTGAAATGTTCTCATTTTACAACAGCACTATGAAGAGCTCTTTTAGACCTCATGATAAGTCTGTTATGTTGACCAGTGCTTCATTCCACCCATTCAGCTAGACGTACCATTGTATGCCATATTTTCCCATTGCAAACTGTGAAATGTGGTTTAAATTTATTACATTTACATTTAAGGATTTTAGCAGACTTATCCAGAGCGACTTACCAAAGATAGATAGCTAAATAGATCGATCGTTTGTCTTTAAAAAAAACGACTTTTGTTCATCTTCAGAACACAAATGAAGATCTTTTTAATGTGACTGATACTGTAGCTTTCTGTCCTTCAATTGACAGGTAGTAAAGACATCATTAAAGTAATCCATGTGACTCCAGTGGTTTAACCTCAATTTTATGAAGCGACAAAGCTTTGTTAAATGGCTTTTATGATGTATTTAATGCCTTTCTGGGGCTTAAAAGTGGTAGTTGAGTAGGCTGTCAATGGAGGGACAGAAAACTCTCAGATTTCATAAAAAATATCTTAATTTGTGTTCCGAATATGAGCGTATGTCTTAAGGGTTTGGAATGACATAAGGGTGAATAATTAGAAACAATTTTCCTTTTTGGGTGAACGAACCCTTTAAGTCATCCGTGTATAAGCGTGTGTGTGTGTCTGTGTGAAGGAGGGGTACAGCCTTATCCAAGCTTCTTTTGTCTCTGTGTCTCTCTCCAGCTGAATGTCAAAGCGCAACAAAAGGCAGTTTGTCCCTGTTGCAGTTTGCCTGGACAGTGCTGAAGACAAAAGCCTGATCTGCTCTTGTGTCAAAACTTTCACAAAGACAAAGCAAGGCTTAATTGCACACATTTTGTGTGTGTGTGTGTGTGTGTGTGTGTGTGTGTGTGTGTGTGTGTGTGTGTGTGTGTGTGTGTGTGTGTGTGTGTGTGTGTGTGTGTGTGTGTGTGTGTGAGAGAAAGTTCCTCATTTTGAGCTCTCCAAAAAAGGGAAAACAAGAGGAAAGATGAACAAAAAAAAAACAGGTTGCAGTGCGAAAACCGTCTGTTGGCAGACTGAAGTTACAGGCTAAACAATGAGCTTGTAAAGCAGCTTTGTTGGGGTAATATCTGCCGCAAAAACAGTCACACAATAATGGCGGCTTGTTTTTAACTACTGTAGCTGGGAATCTTGAGGTAATTTAAGATTAGTGCCATTTTGTCTCCAAATACAAATCATAAAGTATTAAAAATTAACAGTTAAAGTCTGAGCCACTTTGAATATATCATGGTATTTGCTTCCATTTTGTGTAGAGCTTACAATTTATTGATCGCCTAAAATGAAAAATATGTAATTATTTACTTACTTAACATTGTCTAGTTTTAAATTCCATTCTGACTTCCTTTCATATGAACCAATTTTATTATAATTGTATGGTGTTGTTTTGTAGCTTGACATGCCAGATCTCCGTTCACTTTCATTTTATGTGGAAAAAAATTGTCCATTACATTATCCATTCATGCCTTTGGTGTTTCACAAAATTTAAAATTGATGAAAGAATTTTCATTTATAAGTGAACTCTCCTTTTAAGGTCATGTTAGGTGTTTCTTTTTATATATTATGGTGCTTTCACACTGATTCAGGTAGACAAGGTAAGTGAGGGAAAAAGAAAGAGAGAGAGAGAGAGAGAGAGAGAGAGAGAGAGAGAGAGAGAGAGAGAGAGAGAGAGAGAGCAGGAGGGAAAGTGGGACAACAATAAGCCAAGGGAAAGACGTATTATTCGCTTGAGGGAGATGTAAAAGCGTAGTGGAATGGTTGTTTTTGTCACTGTCACTAAAAGTGAGACACCATCCATAATTCAAAATGGTCACTGTAGTCCAGACAGACAATAGCTGCATGAGAAAGAAAAGCTGAGCATGTACAATATGCCGGAATACTCCATGTGTAAGTTCTGTATAAACTTATGAGATGCATTAGAGAAAAATACACGCACATGTGTATAGGCTATGTGCTAAGTGTGTCAGAGTGCACGTTTGTGTGATGTCTGCATGGAGGAATTTTGCTCTTGACAACCGTTCATCTGTTTTCCATTTCCTCGGCCTGTTTGGCTTGTCTCGCTCACATTAAATGATCTCCTAATGTGTTTCCATAGTTACAGCAGCCCTAATGCCTCAACACTACAGTGCCAAACCTTCGAAATCTAGCCATGTCAAATGTATGTGCATATACTGTATATATATATATATATATATATATATATATATATATATATATATATATATATATATATATATATATATATTGTTTGTGTGCGCGCGTGTTTATGTGCGTGTGCATGTGTGTGCGTGTGTGTGTGTGTGTGTGTGTCCTGATAAATCCTAGATTTTGAGAACAAAATATCCCCACAAAGATAGCAATATCTTATGAAATAATACTTTTTTTGAAAATGTAAAAATGCAGAAAGTTTTCTGTGATGGATATGTTTAGGGATAGGAGATATCATTTACAGTTTGTTGTACAGTAAAAATCATTATGTCTATGGAAAGACCCAACATGTATTGCATTAATCTCCTGATCTCATTGGGTCTAGTTTGACAGTTTTGAGCTCTGGCCTGTCTCCAGAGGATTGTAGTCTGATTAGGCTACATATATAGATTTATAGATTCTACCTTTTGTGACGTCACAAAATGTCTAGGTCCCGCCCACGACTGCTGACTGACTCTGCCCTCTTAGCATAGACCCTGCCCTCAGTGAGCTGTACACAGTCCGCCATTTTCTATATGCGCTGGAGCAGCTGTAGTGATAAGAAAAATGTTTCAGTTTCATACTAAGAAAGCCAGTTCTTTTGTTTTTGGATGTAAAAGTTTAGCCTGGTAATACCAGACTCTGCTACTTCACTTTGCTTCGTAGACAGAGTCTGGAATGGCATTATAGAGAAGTGTTTTCTCTCTCGCTAGGGGGCGATTGTCTGAAGTTTAAAATCATTAGTTACCCGTAAGCCAATCAGATAAGTTTAGTAAGGACGTATGTTATGCGCCTGTACAGCCGCATCGAACCACAGACATCATGCATCGAACTCAAATCTATGATCGAACTTACACTGTAAACACATGATGATGCGAGCGAAATAACGGAGTGAACATGGCTGTAAACGACTTTTGCAGATTATGCGTCGTTAATCTACCCATTCACGGTACAATCATGGCCTCTAAACTTATTTTTGACAGAGTGAAACAAGAAAATATTTGTAGCCAACTCTCAAATTTAGGATTAGATATTTTAAACACAGCCAGTGCCGCTGCTAGCCATTTCGGTGCCCTAAGCATAATTCCTTTATGATGCCCTCTACGCCGAGAAGCTTCATGAGGCACACACACCTCTCTTGCTCTCTCTCCCTCTCTGCCGTGCACGCGCTACGCGGTTTGGAGCACAGTCTCTGTCTCGCGGGCGCACTCGCTCTAGATTCCGGAGATTTTAACTAATTCGCGGGCATCAGTGAGCCGCTATCAATATGCGGGAGACTCCCGGAACGCTATTTTTTTGGTGCCTCCTCCGCTCTTGGTGCCCTACGCACAGCGCGTGGTGGGAGCGGCGACACTGGTTCTCCATAACAGAGCCAATTGCATCCCGTGTCTCGTTTCGATTTCTCTAACCTACAATGTAAAACTCGGCACTTAGCGTCTACGTCACGGCTCTCAGCCCGCCCTCTGTTCGTTGATTGGCCCGGCCGTCCGAAGGCCGGTGGAAAACTGAAAGATAGGCCGCTATCTCAGACTGAATACAGGAGCAAAATGAAATTAGCGGAAGTAGCAAGTCTGACGTAGTCAGGCTAGTAAAAGTTAGCATAAGACTCTTAATTTACTCCTGGCAACTGATCCACTGAAGACACAATGGATTCATTTTATTTGGGAATGTGCCCCTCAAGTTACCTAAAATCGTTCATGTCTGTGCTAATCATTTTACACCAGACTGATTTGTGAACGAGGGTCAATACAAAGCAGATTTAGCTAAAAAGTTGTTGCTCAAAGATGGAGCAGTACCAACTGTTCATGATCCAGCCTCACACCCTGAAGACGTAAGTATCACACTTATAATTTGTAAATGATTGAAAAATGCCTTTCCAAATGTGCATGTTAGCAATTTCAACTAATGTTGCCACTAATGTCTGTGATTATATTCACAGAGAGGAGAGTTATGTCGTCATTTACATTTTAAACCCGAAAATGCTTATTGTATACAATTCATGACCACACATTTATTATGTACTATTCAGTAAGGCAATTGTCTTTTTTAATACTGTAGATGTTTTCTGTAAAGATAAGAGACTAAAAAGGCCACACCCTCTTCAGGAAAGGGGGCGGGGAGCAGCAGCTCATTTGCATTTAAAGAGAGACACAAAAACGGCGTGTTTTTTGCTCTCACCCAAATAGTGGTAAATTTGACAAGCTATAATAAATTATCTGTGGGGTATTTTGACACAGACACATTCTGGGGACACCAGAGACTTACATTACATCTTGTGAAAAGGGTCATATAGGTCCCCTTTAAATGATTGTGAATTCATTTAGTTATTAGTGAAGAGCATATTTCCAGAGAAGACTTTCTGCATTTTAAAGCAGATTTATGCTGTAGTGTAGACTAGAGCATTGCATCCACCCCGTAATTTGTCGGCACATTGATTTGATCAGCTTGAATTGATTTGCATAATTCCTTTTGTGTACCAGGCGGTGAGACAGAGCATGCAAGTACGGTAAATGGTGCTACCGATTCTTAGTGAATTCTGAATTCCCTCCACAATGTTCATGTGGAAACTTGCTGGTGATATTAGTAGAGTCTAGAGTGCTCATCTTGGTTCATCTATTGTTTAAAGGCAAGACAAGAGCAGTATTATTTTTGTGTTTGATCTTTACCGCTCTGTGGCTATTTCTCACTCATTCTCGCTGTTCTCAGGGGGATGCATGTGTGTGTATACAATGATCAGTTGAAAGATCGCTTGGAGTAAGAACTCTTTTATCATTACCGAAATGATCACAAGGGTTACATGAAAGGGTCGTTCTTAGTGCTAGGACCTCTCTCTTTCACCTTGAGTGCTCACGTATAGGGTTAAAGGATGATTTGAAGGCTTTATAAAGAGATCACATGGGCGCCCACAGGTCTATCATTGTTCATTCTCTGTCTGTGAGTGAAAGTCACTGAGAGAGGTCAGATTTCAAAATGTATGCGGTCCCATCGAAACAACATTACGCTAAAGAAAGGGAGGGGAGTTCTGCCCAAACACTCAGAGCCCAAGGCCTTGTTCATTTTCAAGGTTTCTGTTCAAGGACTGTGTTTTACCATCCATTAGACTCCAAGCATTTAGACTTACAGTCTGGCCAGAAGACTTCATTGTTTTAGAGATCCTCATGTGGCTCTGTTTGTGTGCACGTGTGTGTGTGTGTTTGTATTATCAGTGTTTCTTGCTGTTGCTGTAAACCTGAAGCGTATTTCTTGTACTGTTGAATAATGCAAAGCTCGTCGTCTCCAGGCTATTTTAATGCTCATCTTATGCTGGTATACTCTGAACGGGCTGCTTCCGGCTGCTTTTAAACTACAGTGATGCCACCTCATCATCCGCGAGTGCATTGTGCTGTTTGCCTTCAATGAGCAGAGGGGCTGCTTCAAAGACCTCCAAACGTTCAGTTTTTGCACCTCGAATAATTGGGGTCACTGGTAGAGAAATGAAAAGAAAGTGAAAAGTAAAATAAGTGCATTGCATGGATTAATACTGGCACCTAAAAGTATTTGGACTCTTAACCCTAGTGAAAAAAAAATAACAATATGCATTTAAAATATATATATATATTTTAATACTAATTATACTACAAAACAATTAAAATATTTACTGGCATAATGCTTGAGGCTTACTGATATAAATATTAAAATTAAACTTTATTTGGAGTACTTATAATATAATATCACTATAATATCAGTCTTTAAATTCACGATATTTAAAGTGTACCTAAAGAATACTTGTAATAGTTCCACTTTAGCACAATCAAATATACTTAAGTATATCTCTAGTTGGACTATTTCCGAATAACTAAAGTGCATTAAGTACAAAATTAGTTATTCAAATTTAGCAGACTTTAAGTACAGTATATCAGTTTAGTATACCAAAAGTACAATTGCATGTATTTATATTAAGCGCATAATATGTAAATGTATTTGTAGTAATACATTTGTAGTCGATGCATCTCATACCTTTTGATGCATCTCATACCTTTTGATGCATCTCATACCTTTTATACTACAGTTAAATCAGATCAAATGCATTCATTTTATGAACAGCAGCTACGCTAATTATTTCCCATCTGCCTTTTTTTGTTGTTATCTCGGGACGCCTGTCCCGAGATAACTCGAATAGAGTTTGTCAGCTCCAGTTATGTATCCAGCCTCTCATGGAGACTTCAGATGCCCCAACGCCTGTGATGAGACGACTC
The DNA here is from genome assembly GCF_949152265.1 of Phoxinus phoxinus. Lineage (NCBI taxonomy): Eukaryota > Metazoa > Chordata > Actinopteri > Cypriniformes > Leuciscidae > Phoxinus > Phoxinus phoxinus. Next base: position 25,047,846 of record NC_136887.1, on the reverse strand, counting down.
GACGCCTGTGAAGAGACAACCCAACGCCGGCGATATGTTATGCCCTAAATTTCATGATTAACTAACTATATTTTTGTATGTATATTTTTGAAATGCATTTTCTGTAAAGCTGCTTTGAAACAATATGTATTGTGAAAAGCGCTATACAAATAAACTTGAATTGAATTGAATAGTAGACTTAGCATAAAATATATGTATTTCAAATACATTTTGGTACATTTATTTTTCAATAGGGAAGGCACACATAAAATGTGTGAATGGTATTATGTTACATAAAAAAGTCAATTGTAGGTTTAGCACAAAAAAAAAAATATATATATATATATATTTTTTTTTTTTTTTTTTTTTGTGCTAAACCTACAATTAAAATATTATATTATATTATATATATATATATATATATATATATATATATATATATATATATATATATATATATGACAAAGATGGCCCCAAAGAAGCAAAAAGAGAAAAGTTGGATTGATATTTTATGTAATGCAATGATATTTCTACATTTCTAGAGTGAATACAGTGGTGTAAAATAATGTTGCTCGCACCAAGCTACCATTTCCAACAAGTGCCCTTGTTGTGTGACTAAATCATTGCTGTTTTGTCTTGTGCTTGTGTTTTTCCACTGGCTGCGTGCTTTCATGTTGTCATGTGTTGTGTGAACAATCGGCTTATGAGTGTTCTCATTAGCTGCGTGTTAATGTCTTGTTTTGTTTGTGCACATGGCTTGTGATTGTGTTTGCTGGTCATGTGTTGTCTTTTTCTTTATCATGTTTAGTGTGAGCACATGGTTTGTCATGTGTGTTTTCTTGTGCCATGTACTCTCCTGTTGATTGTCTTACATTCCTTGTGTCCTGATCCCCGAAGCCATGTCGTGTCCTGCTACCATGTCTTGTTCTGCCAAGTCAATCTGACGTTCCTGTTTTTCCCCACGGGGTAGTTTTTGTTTGTTTTTGTTTTATTCTTTATAACAATAAAAGCCCATTTCTCTGCATCTTTGAGTCCTCGCCTCATCCCTTCACCCAACCCTGAGGCAATCATCTAACACTCTTCTAAATCCTTCTTGGTCTTCCACATATGCAGAACGTCTGCATGGCATTTTAGGTCTTCATTGATATATCAAGATGAGTTTAATTCAGCTCTTACTGTTATTCGACTCATATGTATTAATTAGGCTTAGTTAAAAAAAAAAGCTTTTATTTAATGTATTTCCTAAAGGAAATTTAACAAATATGAAAATGTGTCTCTAATTATAAATTATATAATCGCATTGTTATGTCTTAAGTAGATTTTAATTTAGTTTCATACACTTTATTGAGTGTTGCTAGCAAGCTACTTTTCAAAATAATGAATAACTTATTTTTAACATTACTTTTATTGAATACAAAATGTTTTTCCTTTATCTTTGTTTTTGTTTTAATTAATTCAATTTCACTTTAATTAAAACTATTTTGTGTTGTAGCAGTTTAGGTATAGAAAAATGCAAATGTATTTATTTAATAGAGCGTGACTGTATATTTTAACTACTTTAAACTTTTCACTATAGCTTGTAGTGAGATAAAGTTTTAAAGTAGCTTCCCCAATACTGATATCCAAATACTAGAGATAGAAGCAAGAGAGAGAGAGAGGAAAAGGGTGACAGAAGAGCATAGCCTATCAAATAGTGATATTTGGTGCACTTATTAAGTTCCCAACCCTCCTTACTTTAAGAACACAGGGAGAACACCTAAGGGACTGCTGTTACACACACCTGCATTCAGATGCCCATCCTACTCTGTATTGCTGGGAACATACACAGCACTGCAGGGCTCACACGCATACACTTAGTCACACTGCTTTTTAAAAGCTCTCTGTGGACATGCTTAGTTTCTGGCCCAGGGGCCCGACAGACACAGATACATGTATAGTATCTTCTTTCTTCACGCTCAAGAAGAATGCAAAGGGAGAGAGGGAGTCATGTAATTTTCAATTACTCTTCTTTGATGTTCCTGTGAGCAGCAGATTTCTGATGTTCTGCCTCTAATGTTCCACATCTATGGAATCTGCTCTCATTATCTTCAGCTCATCTCACCCATCCTACACACTTACCTTCTCTGTGTATGTGCGTGTGTGTGTGCTGAAGTCTTCACACAGCATTAGGAAAAGCAGCTTGTCTGGCCTTTTGATTAAACATGCTAAAAAACCTCTGATCTGATACAGCGTGACCCTCATGTGGAACAGCACTGGTTACGAAGCTCTGTCTACACCAAACAGCATCATCAAACACATAATCATATGCACAGGCATCTTCAAATGATTGATGATGAAAGCTGAGCGTAAGGGGGGGAGACTCCCCTGTCTCGAAACATTCCGGAAAGGTATGAACAAATCTCTGTCTTGATTTGATTTGAGAGGCAATCATTTTAGAGAGGAGCAATCGCCTGATGCGAATATGAGTGCGGGGTTATTAAAGCTATGTCATGATGAGCTTTACCGCCAACTTAAAACAGGTCAAATCAATGCTAACAGTGTTGGAGCAATATTCTAGTGCACTAACGGATGTCAGAGACGCAGGGTTCTCTTTAAGTCTGTGATTTATTATCCAGTCAGATTTATTCAATCAATTAAAGGCCCATTAGAAAGCTCAGAGAGAGGCAAGAACGAGTACCGACAGGTGTATGTGCGCACAAGAGCGCCTGCATGTGTAAAGTTAATGTATCAGGATATATCAGGCATCTCTTAGAGCCTATTAGTCGTATTCCAATCGATTTTCAGTGAGGTCGATCTGGTTAGCGAAGATCAAGGAGACTTGGATTAAAGTTTGCAACATTTTCATTTCCTCTCCTCATTTTCCCTGTCTTTCTGGAGACTGCATGAATGCTGAGCACCGAAGCATCTTCTAGTAATGATGTTTCTCTGTAGCCTAAAATATGGCAGCAGATGTTGCCAATAGACGGAACACAAATACATTACTTTTATGCACTTACTCGGCTTGGAGTTCTGGCTCAAACCAGAATGGATAGATGGACGAAAAACATTCCTTAAAATATTATCCTTTGCGTTCCACAGAACTCAGTCATACAGTTTTGAAACAACATGAGGGTGAATAAATTATGCTTACATACTTGCATATATAAAACAAAATTTGGATTTCATACGTTAATTTCTTATTCAAACAAAATCCTGCCATCCAGCCCTCCCTCTTTCATCCTCATCCTTTACACCAAAAATGTATTTTAGGGGGACAGTGGACAGATCAATACAGTGCAAAGAACACAAAAATTGCAGGATGTTGGAAAATAACCGACAGTCTTTTCTTTTCTGTTAACCAACTGCTTTTTGTCTCTTCGCTATTGCTTCAATGCAAATGAACAAGCGCGTTGCCACAGTTGATTTTTACCCGCATTTGGCGGGTGTTAATTTCAAACCCTACTTACAACGGTAATCCATACATTATAATCCCTTCCGGATCAGTAAAAAACTAAAACAAAAACATTATAAAGTGGATAATGTCCAAATAATGCTTTAGAGCAGGCAGAGAAACTAGGAATTAATGCAAATGAATAAAAAAGGAAATCTCCAAATCACAACAAACAGCTCACTCGCCACTTACGTGCTCACTGCTCTAGCTCTCAGCATGCAGTGAGAGAGAGTGTGTGTGAGAGAGAGAGGGAGAGAGATGTGAGGATAATTAGCTGTCGGTTTGTGAGTGGTGATCTTCCTCTCCGCTGAAGTCTCAGTCACAGCCACATAAACAATGGAACATGAATAAAACATGGCCGACAATCACTCAAAGTGCAGTGAAAACACTGCACTGGCTTCAGTAAATATTTCATCTTCATGTCTCTGTGTGCCTTTGAGGTCTGCTCTATCCTCATTACTGCGTTTTGTTAAACATTAATGGGGCCAAGTTTTTGGAAGCTCCTTTAACCTGCCCTCTCTTTCCTTCTCTCTCTCTCTCTCTCTCTCTCTCTCTCTCTCTCTCTCTCTCTCTCTCTCTCTAGCTCTTATTTTCCTCTTCCCACATTTCCCCTGAATGATAGCACCATACCTCTACCTACTCCATCACTCCTCAGATCTGGCTTACTTATTAGATTTCAGACTCGTTGGTTTTGCCGCCTTTTCGAGTTGAAGCACATTTGTCATCTGCTCTGTGGTTCCTTCAGAGGGTCAGAGATGAGCAGCTCTGCCTTGAAGCCATTAGCTGAGGGAGAAGGCCAGAGCTTGTGGGATGCTATTCAGTTTTTATTGGATTTTGCTCAAGCTCATGCATCCAGCCCTACAGGGATGCGTCAGGCAAACGTACAAAGACTCAATAATACATCATACATGTAATCAATGTATTCACAGCCCCTTCAGATTTAGCCATGGTATTGTATAAGGCAACCTAATACAGTAACTGTCTGGTCAATGAATATTCCATAAAGGCTTGTATCTGACCTTGTCTGTGGCCTTGTTGCTGTTAAGTTGACCACACGGGCAGTTGAGCTTTGTGTGTGGTGCAGTGGTGTTTTTCCCATTTCACACTCATGCTGTGACTAAAGTTGGGATTTTCCTCAAATATCTCTAAAGCTCATTTGTTCCCCCTGCTTTGGCAGATCTGTGGGACTTTTTCACTTTTGTGATTGTTTCTTGAATATTTATTCTCAACAAATTAGCATTACAAACATGTAGTATTCCCTATTGCGAGGGCAAAGAAGAAGGAAGTAGAGGGATATTACGGGTAAACTACAACAAGCTACAATATGTCTCCATCCAAAGTTGCAAATTTAACTTATGTGCAAAATTGGAATATTGCATAAAACATTTGCGAATAAAACACCGTCTCCATCCAGCGGGCCAGACAGAACAAAATCGTTACTTCCTGTAAACTGGCGTTAAATATCATTAAGAAAAATGGAAGTTGCTGCAGTAGGAGAAGCCACTGTATATAATAATTTAGTATATAATAAATTACTTGCGCCTCAGAGCGCGCAGATGAAACCCAATAAAGTTATCTTGCTTTCGGAGGTGGATGCCTGCTGTTTGGGAGCGCAGTCGTGTAAGACAGTTCTGGCAGGTAATTATACTGAACCACTTTGACGACAGATTTTGCTCAGACATTTCAGGATGAGCAAAACAACATTTCAGATGCTGTGCAATGAATCCGTCCGCTGGTTGGTCCAGCTATGCCATCCCATCGCTAAGTCACATGTCTTTTTTGATGAGCATCGGGGAATTGATTCGGTAAATGTATTTCCATCGTAGTTTATGCGCATGTTTTCTTTTTGGATAAAAAGTTTATCTGACTCAATATCTGAGTGCATAGGTTTTTTATGCAGTAGTCAAATAGACTGCTCTGATTGAATCGGACCCAGTGCATGGATACAGGACAGCAAAGATATTGTTTTTCAGTCATCCACCTTAATGAAAAAAAACTGAGGAAAACTAAGGGTTTACGTTTACACGACAACGATATGCTTAAAACGGAGATGTTTTTGCTTTGAGTTTTCCGCGTACAGACGAGACCATTGTCAAAACGATCCCCATTCAAACGGATCCACAAAAACAACTAAAAACGCTGTATTCTGCTGCCAGGCTATTAGATGGCGATGAAACACTATACACTGAACACGTAATATGCATGTGCATGATGTCATCGTCTTCAGAGATTCACATTTTTGTTGTTTACACGGAGACCGTTTTCAAAAACTTGCACTTTGAAACCTGTTTTCAAAACTTTGAAATAAAAAGTTTTACGTTTTTAGTTGAAAACGTTGCCGTGTAAACAAGAGCTTAAATACACAAAGGATGACCATCAACAGAACAGGGATCAGGTGTGTACCTCAATTAGAAATCAAGGACCAAACTAAGGGTACGTTTACACGACAATATTGTACTAAAAATGGGAGAGAAAAAAAGCATAATTAAAAAAAAAAAATTATACTGTATTCTGCTGCCAGGCCAGTATAGTTGGCGAGGTCACTTTTTAAAGAAAAACTACTGTATGCGCCAAAAAATGAACACGTAATACGCATGTGCATGATGTCACCTATTTCAAAAGTTTGCGTTTGTTTCATTTATTTATTTTATTTTTGTTATTATTTATTTATTTATTTTTAGTTTTTAGTAGAAAACGGTGTCATGTAAACGGTCCTTAAAAAACATTGAATCTAAACATAACCCTTACAGTTTATGAGTTGGGGGCGTGTCAGTGAGAAACATGGCAGAATACCACAATACTAGGTACAGTATTTAGAAGTGACATTGTCAAGCTTTTTTATTTACAACAAAATAAGATAATAGCCTGCACAAAATATAATAGCATTGTAATATAACTATATAATATGTAATGTATGTAATGTATATGTAATATAACATTTACAGTAGCTTTATAAAATAGAGGTTTGGGTATAAATTAAGGGTGAATGGGACAGTTTTTGAACTGTTTTTGTTTAAATTAAAATCCTGATATAAATGCAAGATTTCCATTTCTGTTCATCATTGTTGTGAGTCCATGCTTATTTCTGTATTTCTCCATGTTTATTAATTTATCAACAATTCATACAGTACAACATGTAATTGAGGTAAAAGGCTTGAACTCCAAAAGCCATTGAAAACTAAACTGTGTTTGGGTGGATGGGACAAAATAAAAACAACCTCATTCTGAAAATAGAAACATGACATAAACACATTTTTACTGATTTTGTTGCAGTAGTCCATCATATTAGTTTCCATCAAGAGGTTATGACTATTTTTTTTATCTTATTATGAAAACTAACAAATCCTTATATCATTTTCCCATGCAATTCAGGGTCAACTTCCTGTTTGATGCCTGCCTCGCCCATCAACATGATGTCACACCAATGAAGATTATGTGGTCTCACAGACTCAGAAATTATAATTTTTTTCACTCATTAGGCAAGAAAATTAATTCAACCCATTTGACCTTATATCCCAATCACCCCTAATTCACTCCTATAAATAAAAACATAAAAAAAGCCAAACACACCTGATTCACATTCTTTTTTCTTATTTTTTATAAAAACCTTGCTGTTTTGTACACCGCCATCTTGTGACTTGAACACACCATACGTCGTTAATACAACTTCCCAACTCGTTTATACTTACTTCCCAGAAGGATTTGAACACACCAATCATACGGGGAAAATGAAGAGGAAATATGAATATGGAAAGGAAAGGGGAAAAGGAAGTGAAAATGTAAAAATGAAAAGGACAGAATAGGGAAATGGAGGAGGAAGTATGAAAATTGAGAGGAAAGGGAAATTAAACTGGGGAAGGAAAGGAAAGGAAAGGAAAATAAAACGGGAAAATGAAAGGAAAGTGAAAAAGAATGAGGAAAAAGGAAATGGATAGTTAAAAGAGAAAAAAGAAAGCAAATGGAAAGGAAAAAGCAAATGCAGTGCTTCCTCTCTATCCTATCATTGACAGACCTGTCCACCTGTCTCTTGTTATGCTGTGAACTGACACTTTCCCTTTCATGAGAGAGGTTTCTGATTTCATGCACCAATTAATGAGAGGGTCTCAGGCTTTAGGCTCTCTGTCACTCTTTATTTACTCTATTTTGCTTTTAAATGGAGAGATGCACCTTCAGTCACTCCAAAGCAGTGTAAGGTGGCTTTACGTTTCTGCTGCAACTGTCACTTTATATTCCAATTAAAATACATACTCAAATGCACACATACCCTCGCCTTCTTGCATGGGCCATTAACCTCTAATGTAAGGCCGCCTGAGTTCTGCATACTTCAATGATTTTGCTGAAAGATATAATTGCACATTTGAGACATTAGTGGGGGATGCTAACCACAAAGTGCTGCCAGTGGAATATTTTCCTGCTGTCACATTTACTTGAAACTTGTCAGTTTGAACTCTACAAGAACCTTCTCTGAAATGTCCTTGCAAAAACAAGATCCATTTGAATTGTTGAATTTTAATGACTGGTTTTAAAAGGATTTGGCCTATATGCAGGTTGTTTTCAGCATGAAATGTATACTCAAATTTTAATATGAATATGTAAATATAAAACATGTCTATAATAATGTCAGTTTTAATGGTTATGTTAATGGTAATGTTATTATTTATTAATATGAACATCATTTTAATAGTTGTTGATATTCATGCTTTCAATACATTACAAATATTATAGACTCTCATAGTTTATATGTGCATAAACAGTTTATAAAGATGCTGGATATATTTAGATTTCTGCAACAACGAGTTGAATGAAAACATTTATGCTTTGGTGCAGATAAAGGGGTACTTGAGCGTTACTGGTGGGGCTTTTGGGGCACTTGAGAAGAAAACATTTGCGAAATAACAATATAGAAAATGACAAGCTAGCTTTTTGAATTAGGTCTAGCTATTAGATCTAAATCAAAGTCTGGGCTCTACTGCTAAAAAACAAAGGGGTCTATAGGGAAACTAAGTTTCCAGGTTTTGAGATGAGAAGTGTTATGAATGAAGGATAAAAAGAAAAAGAGTATTTACAGAGCCTGAAGGACATTTTAAAGGTCAGAGAAAGTGTGAGACAGGCAACTGTGCTGTTGCGTCCCATGAGGGTATGAAGTGTTTGGGGCGATAAAGGGCAGAAAATGTCCCATGCATTAACGCTGTTGTAGAAAAAAAGGGGCTTTAATAACCATGCTCTGTGCAGATATTCTTGGGCATGCATGCAGTCTTTAATGATTATGAACTTGCTCTAACCCTCTGATCTGGCACAAGTCGACTATTCCAAAATAGAAAAAAGCCATTGAACAGCGATGAAAAGCATTTCCACTCTCTCTGATCACAGGAATCCAGGGGCACGTCAAGAAAAAAGCCGCCACAAGACAGCGGAGTGAACAATTAACCCATCGCTGCTCAGAAGTATTGCCAAATCCGCACAACCTCCAGGGTCTTAAAGCAAAGAGAGGGGAGGGGGGGTTTCATTCGCTCCTTCTATTAAAGCTGTAGATGTGGGCTTCTGCAAAGCTAGACAGCAATCCAAGCAGCCCCCCTGCCACCCTCCATCAACTGAGCCAGGCCAGCGCTGCCAGATGTGAACATTTCTCCTCTCCCAGACAAAGGCTGCCTTTCAGCCCGGCCCCTCTGAGAGCCAGCCCCAGTTCTGCTTGTGTGAAAGTCACTGCAAACAGTGGATCTGACCCTAAACTCTTGAAGCTGAGAGAAAGAAGAATACTGACAGTGAAAGAGAGGAAGGATTTCAAGTTTAACCAGCCAGTCACAGGGACTGACACACAACAGGGGAAAAATTAAATGAAAGAGAAGTGCAGACAGCACAGAGATTAATTCATAACTGATGGAAAGATCTGAGCAGGTAATGCATTGTGCTGAGGTGAAGTTCTCCAGGATTTCCTCGAATAGATTTCTCTGGAGTTTCTGTGTCAATCCAGTGGATGGTGGGACTGTTATTACTGTGGAGGAAAGTTTATAATTTATTATTCATTCTGTCGCACTCAGCCATGACTGCTGCAGTACTGTAAAGCACTCGACCGCTGGTCACTCAGCACGGAGAATGTTAGGACACAGCCATAGCTCTAGACGCAGAAGAATGGGAAATATGTAAATACGCTGTCTCCGAATGTTTAAATTAAGCCATAAATAGAGAGCCTTTGGCTGAACGTTACTGCTAAACCAAGATATTAATGTGCAACAGCTGAGGTTTTAGTTTGGACTTGGGTTTCAACATTTTTGGGAAACAAAATAGCCTTTCTCTTTTTGTGATTCTTTCTTTGCTCATTTATTTAATTGAATATTCACCACTAATTGTTTTTTTACTGAAAATGCTAAATGTTTTGGTCACAGGTAACCATTATTACAATGCCAAATCAATTAGCCTTACTTGATCAACTGGGTCAATGTTGGATCAGTCATATAAGGCACTTATATGGCATATTTGGCAAATAGTGGTGTATATTAATAGCGTGCTGGCTTATATTTATATAATATATTTTTTTGTCATTTTGGATTTTTGTGGCCTATGCCACTTGAAGGGTAACTACTGTAAACCCTAAAACAACTTTTTTAAATTAATGATCTGTAAGACTGGGGCTTAATACTGTTCATTGACATTTGGGTATAAAGTGTTTTAATTCTTCAATATGTGGTGTAAAAACATCTGAGTGCTGCCCTCTTCAGGTTGAACGGTGGCTACTGCAGTTTAATTTTCCTATTGGATGTTGTGGGGCCCTGTGACGTAAGAGGGTACCAGCTAACCACGCCCTTGCCTACCGAGAGACGCTTCTCAGGTGCACGCCTGTATGACAAAAAAATAAAAATAAATGTTTTAAAAAAGCACATGATGAAATTACTGAAACTATCTAAAATTAAACCTGATATTATAAAAATAAGTCAAAATATTAATGAATATTATAATCATATAAAAGTTTGCTAAAATGTTCCATGCTATCTTTCTTATATGGAAGATCATTGACTTTTTATTGTATGGACATAAAACACTATTTTTCAGAACATCTACTTCTTTCTCAACAGCATGAGGATTTGTAAATGATAACAGAATATACATTTTTGGGTGAACTATCTCTTTAAATGCTAGATATTATGGGGTAAACCAGTAACGAGTAAAGAGTTTGAACGAATGCATGTAGCAATCGAGAGAATCATATTTGGGTCACAGCTGTTGTCCTCCCCCCGACCAGAGATTTCATCCTCTCGTCTCAAGTGTTTGTTTTCCAGACTGGAAAAATGACCCATCCTGCGTGCCATAAAGGACCCCCATCTCACACACACTCACGGTCCCCACAGCACACTTAACCTCCCGCCCAGTAACCTTTTCACCCAAGAGTGTGGCATGACAGATGAAGAACTTGCTTTCCTTCTTTCAGGCACACACTCCTACCAGGAATATGAAAGTAATAAGCACACACTCCTACCAGGAATAAGAAAGTAATAAGGATCAGGGAGATCCGACGGAAAGGAAAGGATTGAAGAAGAGAGATGAAAGGAGAAGAACAGAGAAGGGGAAAATACCATTTTAGGGCTTGTGCTCTCTGAGGGATAAAGCTCCAGATGACCAGAGCGATGGACCAATTCTCTCCCCCACCTTTGTGGTTCTCTTCTCAGGCTGAGCACACTACCATATGGCTTCTCACCACCCACTCCGACCACAAAACCCAACTAATATCTACAAAGTGCACTCACACACACACACACACACACAACCGACTTTTTGTCCAAAAAAAAATCCTCAGTTGTGTGAAGTCATTATTATTTTACTGCTGTTGATAACATGTTTGATATTTACGACTCTTGATCGGGCTGCCTCCGACGGACGGTATACCCGCAATAGCCAGTGAGAGCGAGCAAGCTTCACCAACCGGACGCAGAATGCTTTTATAGTTGAAAAATGGCAACCACAAACATGTCACAAAAACACACCGTTTTTGTCCACTCTTACACACATTCTTGACCTGGCCTACTTTCTTGCGCTACATTGGTGCTTATTTCTCCTTGTATTTTGAGCACTTTGTGTAAGTGGCATTGAAATATTGACATTAATATTGAAAGTTCAGCTCAATCAACAGCATATTGACCACAAAAAATTATTCCAACTCATCCTATAAATATGGGTTACAATGAGGCACTTACATTGAAAGTGAATGGGGCCACTCAATGCAGCTTAAATTATACATTTTACCAATATTTAACAACATTACTTTTTAATGTATTTTTGAACAAATAAATGCAGCCTTGGTGAGCGTAAGATACATCTTTCAAAACTTACCGACCCCAAACTAAGTGTAATTATAGTTATAAGTACTTTTATGAAATTATAAGCTTCACTTTTCTGCTTTTAAATTCTCCTTAAATTACTTCCATTAATTGCCTCACTGTAACCATGCTGTCGACTGAGCCTATTGTACTGAAGCTAAAATATTAGTGCATATACACATGGCTTTTGCACAGACTCATGTAAACACTTTCAAGTTCTTTCCTGAAGTTCGGTCCTCCCCCTCACATTCCTCTTCCCCCCTGGGTTGGTGTGGGGTTAATTCATCCCTTATTTTAATAGCAAGAGGAGAGAGGAGGAGAAAGGGAGATCAGGTTTCTTACAGAGCCATACGCAGCAGCTGGCAAGCCTGAGTCCTGTGCCATGAACAAAAGCGCTCGCCTCCCCTCTGTCCTTTATCATCCCTTGTTCTCTATCCCTCACCTCTCCATTTATTCTGCCTTTATGATATCCTCCACCTTTCCTTCTCTCACCTCGTTTCATTCTTCTTTCTTAAACCTCTGCCTATTTCTCTCTACTCCAATTTCAAGTTCTCCCTATCCCTTTCTCCCTCTCCCTCTCTCTCTCTCCCTCTCTCTCTCTCTCTCTCTCTCTCTCTCTCTCTCTCTCTCTCTCTCTCTCTCTCTCTCTCTCTCTCTCTCTCTCCCTCAGTCTTTAAAGGTCTGCTGTCATGCTTCTCAAAGGAGAGCTGGAAAAAAAATAGCCCTCCGTAAAGGCCACAGTCACACACACGCACACACTCATATAAGAATATATACATGCAAATTTAGTTGGGAGCGGAAAAACAAAACAGGATATTTGTAGGTTTTTTCAGCTTGGAAATTATTTTGTTCAATTAACTGCTGTATGTGGCCACATTATTAAAGAGAGTGTTGGCAGAGCGTTTGAGAAAGCTGTGGGCAATATGCATAAAACTCAGAAAACCAGCACTAAATAGTCCGGTAAAAAAATAAAAGAAGTAAAAATAAAGGAACTTTTCAAACCACACAAAGACTCCAGCTTAAGGGAGATGCTTCTAACATATCTAATGCATTTTACATCTTTTAAAATCTTCATAATTCAAGATCCTTATCCTCCTCCACCACCTCCTCCTTTCTCTCTCTCTCTCGCTTTCTCTCCTGCAAACACAGACTCACAAAGTTGGCTTGGGCCTGGGACGCACTAGACAATTTTCAAATCTTAACCAATTTTTAAACTGTGGGATACCACAGACATAGGGACATTTTCAACCTATTTTTAACATTATAATCCTCCAAAGGCACACACTCGAAGATTCAGCCAGACCGCGTTACTCCTGCCGATTGCAATAACGATTTCACAATGGCAATTCTACATACACGAGATCTCACAGAACTTGCGCGATCAAACGTGACTTTAGAAGAAAAACAAATATGGAGGACGATTAGCGTCGTCAGCAGGCTGTGTGCATTCTGTTTTGCAGCAAAAGACAAAAAATGAGAAAAAGACTATGATCTTTCTCAATATTCCACTTTTGTGGCATTGTGGCTGCCATTTTTCAGCTATAAAAGCATGCTACATCCGGTTGGTGAAGCTTGCTCGCTCTTACTGGCTATTGCGGGTATACCGTCCGTCAGAGGTAGCCCGATCAAGAGTCGTAAATATGAAACATGTTATCAACAGCAGTAAAATAATAATGACATACATCAAACAACTGAGATTTTTTTGGACAAAAGGTCAGTTTGGTGTGTGTGTGTGTGTGCGTGCGTGCATGAGTGTGTGTGTGTGTCTTTTAGAGATTGGGAGTTGACAATGCTTTGCCCATGAGCAGTGTTGGGTGTAATGCATTACTACTTAATTACTGTAATTTAATTACTTTTCCCTTGAAAAAGGAAAGTCGTTACTCTTAATTTATCTGTCATTTAATTACAGTTACTTCTGATGTAATTGCTTGTACAGACTTTAATTTTTTATAAAACAATAGTGGGTTTAGCATCAACATTTAACTTTCAACGTGTGAAAATGTATGTTTATAATGTAACCTCACTTTAAATAATTCAGTTCAAGAATAATTTATGCAATTATTATATTATTTATTTGAAAGTTAAAAGAGCAGTTACATGTCTACTTGTATTGTTCATCTTACACAATACACGGTAGTCTTGATATGGGATTTAGAAATTATTAAGTAATGCAATTTTTTTTAGAGAGAGTAATTATAGTAATCCAATCATTTTGCTTTTTGCTTAGGTTAACTTAAAAACTAGTTAAATTTAGCTATATGTTATATATTATAATTTTTTTATTTTTTGCTTTGTTACATTGCATTTTTGCTTTGTGGTTAGTAGTTTAGTTTTTGTTATTTGTTGTTCTTTTTCTCTAACCTGGACAATATCTGCTTCCATTGTTATTTCAATTGTTGTTTTATCTCTCTCTCATTTTCTCTCTATTCTCTTACTCTCTATCTTGACAGACATTCATCAAACGGCCGAGGAAAGTAGATCTGACAGACCTTAAATTGATACTTAAAACGTAAGACCTCATACTTTAAAAAATCTTAAAAGGCTCTGGTCAGATGAATATTTCATAACCACCACAGGGTCAAAAACCATCCAAATCTCTCTCTCTCTCTCGCTCTCTTGCTCACCCTCTGCCTGGTTGCTCACAGTGAATGCAGCAACAGTGAGCTTCTGTTTAATTAGACTGTAACATCTGTGCTGGGGCTTGAAAGCAGGACAGAGTCTAATACTGAGAGAGCTCCAGAGGCACGTACGGCAAGAAAAAATAAACCATTAGACCATGGGGTGCATAATCAGGTTTGAGACACAAACAACTTGCTCCATTTGTTCACACCACTCTTTGTGATATAAATGGCACTTTTTTTACCTCATTACACAGAATGGCGATCCTTTGTCTATTCTTGGGCCTCTTTAGCTGCTGGCCACGAGTTGGACTTGTAGAAATGGACAAATTAAAAATAAAGTTTCTTTGAAAACTTCTGCATCTTAATTTGACGCTGCAATTGATCGCTTTCTTTTAATGCACTTTGAGAGAGTTTATGTTGCATATTACTGCATTTGAAAACGAGTGCGTTCTTTACTCCCATTCTGCCTTGTTGAGGAACAAAACTCCCTGATGTTTTAGCAGTGAAACCAGTCCTAGCATTCTCATTAGCGGAAGTTATGTGATTTATCTGCATCTTTAGAGGGGCTTCTAAAACAAAACTTAGATCTGTTTTTCTCTCATTTTTCTCTGCAAACATAGTGCCATGTTCAGAAAAAATCTGTCATTATCATTGTCATTATTGCATTTTCTATTTTAATTTGTCCTTCAGAAAGATCAAAGAACTAACACTTCATGGAGCAACACCCATCGGTGATGTGCAAGGTGTGAAATCATTCCTATCACTTCTCCCTCATACACACGCAATCCCCTCCTAGCAGACCCAGTGATGGCGGCATTTGCAGTTGGTCAGCTGTGTTTAGGATGATCTGAGACAGGGTGAGTGTGTCCTTGCCCCGAGCTGATCTTATTGATTTAAAGAGAACCAGACTTCAAAAACAGATGAAGACGGGTACTGATGCCAGTCTCATATAATCAGCATCAAGCCTGCGGCACATTCAAGGTGGAAGATCATCACTGTGCAAAACTAGCCTCTCAATACAGACACGCATCTAACCAGATTTACCTGCATCAACGCTGTTAGACATGTGTTGGGTCTAGATAATATTCATCTGTTTTATTGACTGCTGAACTTTGAGATATCGCTGTTGTACCGGTCAGGTACTGGTTAATTTACTTGAGCTACACCTGGGGTGTGTGTATCCCAGAGGGTACTTGAAAAGATTTAGATTTTTTCACTATAAAGTACTTTTCCCAGTATTTCGCTACATATGATAGAGAGAGAGAGAGAGAGTCAGTCTAGTGAATCTGTTCATCCTTAATTGTTCTTTCCATGTGTTCTGCTGAAAGTCAGAACAGTCCTTTCTCTCTTATACAAAGTCCAGTTCATTCTAGTGAATCATTTCATTTGGACAGTTCTTGTAAACAGATTCACGGATTTGAGTGAATGTGAATTTTTATAGCGGAATATATAGTTAATATAGTTGACTCGGCTCGAGTAGTCTTTTTTATTATTATTTAATTTAGTGTTAATTTATCAGTTCAAGACTGATGTTTTCAACCTAATTGGGATTGTTCATTCATTTAAAAATTGTTTTGTAACTCTGATTCAATTGTAATATACATCATTGGATATATATATATATTGAATTAATGTAATTTTGGATCTAGTAGCTAGCGTAGCTAACTCAATTTTATATATTTGTGTGGAGAATGTGTAACATTTTTAACTTTATTAATATTAATGACTTGATTAATATTAAAAAAATAATGATATCCAGTTTAATTTCTGCTTTGAGTTGATGGTGAACTTGAAACTACTTATGGGGCTGTGGGTGCACATAAGAAGGAAATACTGTAATGTGCCATGCTCAGCGTTCAGCAATACAAAATGCGCATGTGATTTATTTGAACTTGGAGCGTGATCTTTATTTAAATGTACTCTTGGAGAGATCTAGCAGGGAGCCTTGGGATATCTGCTCTCATCTCCCTTTACAACAATGGCGCTCTCCTGAGAGTAATTAGAAGCTATAACCACAGCTAGCTCTGCCAGCAGGGGCTCAGATGAGCACTGTGTCTCCAGTAGGGACCAGACTGAGACAATCTGTGATCTCTCTTCAGGATCAACAAACTGGACTGGGCAATGAAAAGCTATACAAAGTTCTGAGCACTTGCATAGGCGAGCAGGATTAAAGCAGAAGTCTTAAAGTCAACATGAAATCTAAGCATTACGTTTTTTCTTTTTTCTTTTTACATAAAGCAACTGCCATCAGCACACAGACACTTGCGCACAGAGGAAAAGACCTTCCTGAGGAGGTGTTTTGGCAGTGGCAGCTGGTGCCAGGGCAGAATTAGCTAGAGAAAGAGTTTGTCTTTCTGGAAGTCCAGAGGCAGCAGAGCAGTTGGTGATAATCCCGCTCTACTTTCCATAGGCTACAACACAGTGTTTTGATGTGCACATATCTTTATCCACACTGACATTCTCCAAACAGACACAGTGTCCAGAGACCAGCGGCTGGCTCTGAAATAACCCCAAGTTGGAAATGCTACTCTAATTATAAACTGTGCATTGAGGGAATGCTTGGCATAGCAAGGGGGAATGCAATCCCAGACTGACTACTTTAATGAACTTTTTTCAATGGCCTACAGGAAGTCTTAACTCCATTTATAGCTATATATATACAGACACATTAAGGTTTTCTAATGTTTTTGAAAGTAGTTTCTTTATCTCACCAAGGCTGCATTGATTTGATCAAAAACACAGAAAAAAAACAGTAATACTGTAAAATATTATTACAATTATTACAACTGGTTTCTGTTGTAATATATTTAAAAATGTAAACTATTCCTTTGATGACGAAGACTGAAATTTCAGCAGCCATTATTTCAGTCTTCAGAGTCACATAATTTGGGGTAAGTAATTAAAATAACATTATTAATAATAATGGTAATTTTATTTAGCAAAGGTACTTTAAAATGATTTAAAAAAGTAAAGACATAAGGAAATTAATAAATATTACAAAAAAGGTATATTCATAATAAATGTAAATATATATATATAGTTGTAAATGTAGTTGAAAAGCATTTTGAGTGCTTAAAAGACCTATTGCATCTTCACCAGCTGTCTCCTATCACAGGTTCAGCATTTGAAAGTCATCTAGAGGATAATTAGTGGTCACTGTTAATACACAGAAATCAGTGCTGTAAAAATTAAAAGGTAAAAATCTCCTAATTACACATCACAAGGAGGTGCAGAGGCATACGGTAATTTCCTGTAATCTCCACGATGGCATAATCAACCCAATTGCCACAATCAAAATGAATCCAGCCGTTATAATTATGATGTCTTCTCGGAAGGATATTGTTCATGATTTCAGTGCTAATAGCACATCTCACCTCTGAAATTATTAGGGAAAAGAGGGCGGACAAGAGAGGAAAGGGAGAAGAGGAGATAACATGGGCGGAAAGGAGACATCGAGGTCTGGGTGGGTTTACAGGTGACCTGCCAACTCTGCTCTAGGTAAAATCCCATGACTCACTCACTGAACTCTGACTCACTCACTGAACTCTGGAAACACAACTTTCTGCTTCTAATTCCATAACTCAGCAGAGGCGAGATAAGACAGAACGAGAGGACTGGAAAATCAGTTTGATGATGTTTGCCGGTAATTTGTGTCTTTACTAATGCCGGCAGAATTTTTCATGACAAATTATACTCCAGTCACCAGGGAGACAAGCCAGCGAATCATCTCTTTCCTCTAATGTTGGAATGAGTATTTTAATTTGATTGAAAAAGGAAAAAAGGAAACATAATTTAGTTGTTTTTCGGTGCACTGGCTTGAGAAATTACAATAAATAAAGAAATAAAGAAATGAAGAAAGAGGTCCCCAGTTGAATTTTAATCACAGCTGCATTTTAATAATTTCTGTAACAAATTTGAGATCACAATAACCGAGGGTTGTAACTTAGTTCTCAGGAGAGTATTGCATTATTTCCAATTTATATATTATAAGTTCTGCATATGTGTGTGCAAGTTTTTTCCTCCATTTTTCTTTATGATTGTTCGAATAACATGACATGATAACTTCCTAGAAACTAACTCCCCTCCCCACATCTATTGCTGCTTCCTCAGTAAAGAGTAAAAAAAAAAAAAATCAATAACTTCTTTTCTCTACTTCTCTCCCCCAGGAAACAAGGTTTCGAGTGAGCGATTAAGGAGGTTTAAGGTTCCACAATGAGTGTAGAGAGTGAGCACAGACACACAGCTGGTCTACTAAAGACAGACATCTGTCTCTTAGTGACAAAAGGAGGGATGGGTACTGAAGGAAAGAGACAGATCAATTCAGATCAATGTTTGATTGACTGAAAAATTATTTCCCCATAACTCAACAAGAGGCATGTTTTATAGATCAGGGCTCCCTTAGGATGAAGTAGTTTAACCTTAAAGGGATAGTCCAGCCAAAATAAAATCAAAATCTGTCATTATTTACTCACCCCAATGTCATTTCAATCCTGTATGACTTTCTTTCTTCTGTGGAACACACACACACATAAAGATATTCTATGTTTAACTGTTTTCGCTGATACAATGAAAGTCAGTAGGGTCCAAAACAGCATTGGATCCCACTGGGAAAGTAAAAATGTATTTTTGTGTTTCACAGAATAAAGAAAATCTAACAGGTTTGATATCCCTTTAAACATATAGAGGAGATGCAGTAGACTGTGCTCTCATTCATTTAAGCAAAGGCTTAATTTAGAGTTTTGCTCTATTTTTAAGTTTTAATACTAAGTTAACTTGTTTACCGCGTCTACACGGTGTTGCAGAGGAGTTGCACAGGCTCTGAACAAAGTGTGTGCGTATAGTTAAACGAAATTATACAGGATTGAGGAAGAGTGTGATTATAGCAATTAGCTAGAAGCGTTTCTCGCTCCTTTTCTCTCTACCAGGTTCGGTTTTAATGTGACAACTTGTTTTTAATTCAGAATAAAGCTATTGTATTGCGAACAGTTTTGCTTGAACAGAATGAGGATACGTCCATGCAAAATCATCTGGGGAAAATTAATACATTAACTAAAGGGAAACTAAATTATTTGTAAATTTAAATAAATTGTATATTATTCGAAAATGTCTAATAATTTTGTTTAGTTATTAACTAAATAACTAATAAAATAAGATGCAATGATAAGAAGGACCACGATGAAAAAGGCAGGTTCCTCACTTATTGTGAGATGATTCTCTCTTAGTCATGTGGCTTTGATATTTTAAGAAAACTCATATCAGAGTTTATCATCCCATTTGTTTGGTTAAACTATGCCATCAACAACCTGATTAAAATGGAGATGATACTAGATTATCTATAATGAACTTCTCTTTTAATGTCCTGGGCTCTTAAGAGAGCTCTCTATGTGCAATGTTCCTTTTTCTATCTTGCCAGAAATGTTTGAGACTGTGGTTAAATGCTACACTAGAGTTGCTGTGTGTTCACTGCGTCGACATGTTGAAATGTCAATTGTTAGTCATTGTAATTTCCTTAGGGACAATAGTTAAAAATAAATACTTTTATTAAACATAATTGGAAAAATATTTAGATTTAGTCACTGAAGTATTTTACCTAATTACCAACATAATTATAATTTTCTTATTATTTTGTGCACAATTTTGGCCTACAGATACACAGGGACCCATTGCAAAATGACTGTACAATACATTTCTATCCACCTCTCTCAGTTCAAACTTCACTACGGCAGACACATGACATGACATCGACAAGCAGCCGCTAATTGCCTCAAAAGATGAAGAATAATCGGTGATTTCTACCAGATTTAATCGTTTTCTTTGTACTATAGCATGCAAAAGCACAGCTAGAGAACAGATGAGCGCTCAGTGAGGAGCCGAAACCAGCGCTACTAAAAACCCCTCAAATGGCATTCGGAAAGAGAAAACACACACGCATTCACACGCTCATTTTCTCTCTCACTCTGTTTACAAGCCTTAATAGCAGTGAGCGTGTGAACACACCACAAGGAGAACTTTACAGCCTAATAAAACGTTGCTTTGGCAGGAAGGCAGCTTTTTGGACTGAGTCTCATTACCAAGTACAAACCCCAAAGTAGCCATGATCCTTGGAAGACCATAACCAGAACAGACTTAGCTGAGGTAATTAGTGCACCGGGTAAACACTCATGGGGAATTACTCAATCTAGCACTCTCAGTGTGGAGCGATGCAGCTTTGGGTTGAACTCCAGGCCTCCTGAACAGCGAGGATTTATCCATACTTGTACAGAATTGGTTAAGTTGCCTTGAAGCGTTCAACGAGAATGGTCAGAGAATCTGTAATTAAAAGGAAAGATTGGTTCAGGCCAACTGAAACATAGCCGTGGGCATTAATTGAAGATTAACACGCTCTGGAATATGAGGTTGTGCAGAGTTGAAATCAAAATAAAGCGGGAAAGGTTGCGGAGAGGTGAAATGAGGAAAGAAAGCAATTTTTCCATGGAAAATACGCATGTTATGTGTTGAAAAAGCAATCGTCAAGTCTCAGTGCTCGCGAACCACAGTAGGTCTCATTAGTTGTTCTTAGTATAAGTGCTTTCCTCCACGTTACACCCCTCTATGACAACACCATTACAGCAGCGCTGGTGATAGCAGGAGACACCTCAAACGCTTGCTTTCCACCCCCTCCCTGCCAACTTTCCCCAGGCTGTCATTCAGGAGTAAGACAAAAGGAAGGAAGGCTTTAGAGAATGAAGGCAAGAGCTCCGCTTCTGTCGCTCTCCCCTCAGGCGGTGAGGGTGTAATTCAGTGTGAGGCGATGACACAGCCTCCCTGTGAGACCTGGCTCTGTCAGCATTAAGGGCTTCTCTGCAATATTCAGAGCAGCATGCAACAGAGAAAGCTCCGCATTTCCACACAGCGCAACTTCATTTAATCCACGACTCAAAGCGGCTCTGTACTTCGTGCAATACAGCTCAACATGTGGTATAGCTCTGTAGAACAGAACCGCGAGACTCTCGGAATGAGTGAGAAATGCAATGGGATTGCGTTTATTGAACTTATTAAGATAAGATAGTGCTCAGGATTCACTAGTTTTGACATTTATTGTGTTTTGTATTTTGGTTAGCAATTTTAGTTTAGTTAAACTTAACATTGAGGGAGGGAGCGAGATCACAACAAATCGTTTTAGAAGTCTTTGAAAACCTTTAATGATGGGTCGGTTATCTGAATTTTGAAAAGTATTTTTTAAATAAAGGGATATTTCAGAAAATTCTGTCATAATTTACTCATTAACCTGCGTAACACTATTTCTTCTGTGGAACACGAAAAAGTATATTTTGAAGAATGTTGGTAACCAAACTGTTTTGGTCACCATTAACTTCCATTGTATTGTACATTCATTGTATGGACAAAAAATATGTTTTAATGTTCCACAGAAAAAGGAAAGGCATACATGCTTGGAACCTTGGTTAATCCTAATCCATAATTTAATCCTGTCATTTTTTAATCAGACCTTTTTTAATTATTAAATAATAAATATTTAAATTGTAACGTTATATATATATATATATAACATTAAAGATATTTCTTATCTTTATGAATATATCTTTATATCTTATATATCTTTGTGAAAATTTCCATTGTTTGGTAGACATTTAATTGGAAGTAAAATGGACAAAAAATAGGTGTGTATCATTCATCTGATGTATGATGTATTCTGATGTATTCATCTGAAATATGTCTTGTCACTGATTTTCAGGGGATTGAAAAAGCATTTGTCATGAAAATTGAAAAATTCTGATTTTCTTGGAACTTCTGACTATTCAACATTCAATGGACAGTATTTCTTTCACTCACAGCTTAATTTCCATTTGCATGAGATCAAACATAGCATATCTGACTAAGCAGCATATCCTAATACGGCAGGTTATAATTCAAAATATAGTACATCTGATACAGATCTCAACTATACATCTTATTGCATTCTGCTCATTCTGTGTGACACAATTCTGTTAATTCCTGCATATCTGCAGTCTTCAACAAATGGTTGGGGTCACCAGATATGGATTCTGTCAGAGGCCGGGGGAGTGTATTTGCTGGGGCATAGTGGGGGCTAAATAAGGACGACTCTTGGGACAGGACAGATGGCCATCTAACTCCGATCATGAAATGGGGTATTGAAAACATTCCTCTAGTGTATACTCTCTTGTGACCTGCTTGCATGCACTCACATCTCACAAACACATAGATTGTGGAGAGCCGCTTTGGTTTTAAGAATCAGATGAGTTGAATTATTAAGAGCTATAAAAAGAAATACTCAAACTCTCAGCAACTCTTCAACGAGAGCGAAACAGAGAGACAGCTGAACATGCCGTCAAATATCACACTTCCTCTTTATCAAATACTGACGTATTTTTAATTAGTTTCAAAACAGGAGTGCTGAAATCTTGTTAAACTGGATTAAATGCCACGTGTGCACACGTTCACAGTCCTACACTTGCAGTGATTTGTGACTTTAAAAATGGATGTATGTTATTAATAATTCCA
The DNA here is from genome assembly GCF_949152265.1 of Phoxinus phoxinus. Classification (NCBI taxonomy): domain Eukaryota; kingdom Metazoa; phylum Chordata; class Actinopteri; order Cypriniformes; family Leuciscidae; genus Phoxinus; species Phoxinus phoxinus. The sequence continues at coordinate 25,024,987 of NC_136887.1, read as the reverse complement.
ATTCAAACCAAATATCAGAGTGGACGTTTCACTCTTGGTTTTTGAACTGATTTCATCCGCATGTATAAGTCATGTGGATTTGATGGGCTAATGCTTTGACCAAACGAAATTCTGATGTATTATTTAAACATTATGTGTTCGTGTATCTCATGTACATGGATGTTTTCTCCTTGGTTTAGGTAAGTATGACTAGGTTATAAGTATTTGCCATTAAAGCTGAATGACTCTCCAATGCTCCGTATGCTCTCCAAATTCAACCCCACAGAGATCTGAACCACTCAAAAGAGCCACATGGTGGCCTGCCAGTTACAGGTCAATATGAGACTGTACTGGCCACTGATAGATGCATTCTGTAATTATCTGTGTACCATCTCAAGTGATCCTGCAGTGTGACGGCATGCAGTGTGCATTAGTGAAACTTAATAGACACGCTGAGGCGAATCTTCCTGTCTCCTGTGTATATTAGTCTCTTAGCGAGGCCTGTTTGTGATCAGACCAGCACTCTGCTCACATTTAGCTTCATCTCAGACCCTTCAGGATGTACCAATGTCCTCTGACATGTACACATTATACACACATGCCTAGGGAGAGTGGGATGTGTCAGTGGGTAAGTTGAGTCACCCTCTTTTCGAGAATATAGTCTGGAGGAATATATTAAATATATTTCCAAATTATGTTCACTATACTCCAAGTTAAGTCACAAAAACCTTTTGGTAATAACTTTATATATCAGGTTAGTTTCATAAACTCTTTTGCAGGATAATTATTATATATATATATATATATATATATATATATAAATAAAATAATTACACATTCTAGGAATAGTTCATCGTGCTTTTCTGAAAGTAAATAAATTAAGTTTTACTTAAAATTTCAAAGGATCAATTTAGTATTTAATTGATTATTATAATTTTTGTTTATACATAGATTTCTGGAATATAATTAAGTGTGTTTACCTCATCTATTTCTTAGTCTAGAGGACAAGTTAAGTAAAAAGTGTCACATATTACCCCATTAATATGTCTCAAAGTGTTCTGAGATTTAAAGAGAGAGAGAGATAGAGAGAGAGAAATAAAGAAGTCATTAGAATGAACATATAGAGATAAGGGTGAATTATTCTCATTATGCAGATTTGATGATCTCAACTCATTATGCTATCTGAGAATCAGACTAATTATCCTTCAGCTGTCTCGCTTTCTCTCTTTCTCTCTTTATCTGTATCTCTCTATCTATCAGAAACTGTCACAGTTTAATGCCTCTACGTAGGAAACAAGTTCAGGCTCATCAGCAGTACACCCCATCATGAAGCGCAACATTACATTTCTAACTAATGCTTACACACACAATCAGAGGGGCGCCTGCTTTACAACCGGCTTTCACACACTGGCACACTGCAGTCTGACAGCAAAGCAGACGGTCCGCTCAGCAGGACATCCTGAAACACAGTCCTCCAGATAGAAGATGGCTCTACGCTATCATGCACACACATCCATTAATCCACGAAAAGATGTAGAACATATAAACCCCAAAGTTATACAACTCTAGTCCAACTATAAGACCATATGACTATATGCTGTCTATCCACCTTATTTTTAATGTAAGAACAGGCACAGGGTTTTGTAAATTGAATGTATCTGGCTTGCAGTGTCATATGTGTGTTTGTGTTATTTTTAGCTACAAAACAGCTCTTTATGCTGCTTGATATAGCAAACTGGCATGTCTTACCAATTATTTTAATGTATTGTTGTAATTAAAACACACTTGCTTGTAGCACAATAGTTTTATTTACTGCACTTTGTTATTATTCTAATGAATTGCTAATGAACAGGAAGTCTCGCAAATTCACAGAAAATAGCTTATACTGCGTTGCACAACAAAACTTGAAACTTTCCGAAAATATTACGGTAAATAACGTTTATATGCAAATAATCCATTAGTAATCAGATTGTTGGCTCAAAAGTTGAGTTTGATCCAAAGAGAATTCCGATTGGATTGGAAGAAGTGGTGTAGACATGGAATTATTTTATCAGTAAGAAAAAAAACAATTGAATCTGTCTATTTTCTCCATCAGATTCATACCTTGCACACATGCCTTTTACGTCTTACGCATGTGTATTTTTATTTACGTACAAACAGGGCTGTGTTTCCAAACCATTGTAAGCCTACAGTTAGATTGCAGAATTCATTGGCACCACATCTACATAATAGGCATACAATGCTTTTAGGAAACGAAGCCCTGCAAGACTAAATATTTACTATTTTTTATTTTTAAAGCTCTTCTGACATATATGTCATCAGGGTGAAATGACGTACAGTAGCTCTGGTGACATTATTGTGGTGACTTTCTTCAGTCTAAATGCGGCGGCTGGGCACTGTTTTGTTCAGAATACAATGCAAAGAAATATGTGAATCAGATTGCAGTTTAGTGTTCATATTAGCCTGGGTTTCCCCAGACTGCCTTTGCTCAGCGCGATTTTATTCTCGCTGAAAGGCAGTCTGGAAACCATGGACCTGATTTTCGCCTCGTTTAGGGAACCAATCACAGAACGGGGAGGGAGCAGCAAGACGATGACGACATCTTTGCAACACAACTAAGCAGTTTGTTTATATCTATGTAGTCAACATGGCAGCAGACGCGAAGCTACCTTTTGATGCAGCCTTAGATATTGTTCTAAGTAGTTTAGATCGCAATTTTATTTAGAAAAAAGAGCAGCGTTTGGCGTTAAACCATTTCTCTACATACGTCATCTGGTATAATGGAAACGATTGGCTATGCGCATTTGATAGACATTCTTAGCACCCAATAAACGGCGCTGGCACATTCGTAAACCACGCCTCAAATACGAGAAAATGAACATGTGGTTCCCAGACCCAAGTCTCAACGAGAATTGGGTCTGGCGTTAGCCAAGCTATGTTCATATAACAAATCTGTCAGATTCTGAAATTGGATTGAATTCACAGACATTCCTCAACATTTTGTCCTGTTGTTAGAAGTAACATATTGTAAGCACATCAGAAATAGAATGCAACACATCCACTGTAGGGTTCTTTTTGTTTTTGATGTGACACGATGCTTGCGGCCAGAGTAGACAGAGCATAGAAAACTTGGGATTTTTTTGGGAGTGAATTATTTAGTGCTGTGGAATGGTTTTGTCATTGCCACAGCCCTAAACAACTCATTCCCTGAGCAGTATTACTAAACTAGGGAGTGGACTGAGACACACCCATGCTTTTTTCACTCATAAAATGCCTTTATTGTTCGTTTTTATTTAACCCTTTCCGTTATCTTGAGTCCCTCTCTTCTGTCCCCCTCACAATCTGTCCATCATTGCAGCGGGAGCACGTATCTGAGATGAGGGCCATGTTACGGTGTGTTGTAGGGCTGAGCCCTGAGCAGAGCTCAGCAGATGGTACAGTCAGGACTGTCACTGCTTCTCCCCAGATCCCTTATCACTTCAAGCCACATCCCTTAACGGTGTTCACTCAGAAACCAGCCCAGCAGACAGCATTAGCATGACAAGATCATTACAACCTGGATGCATTTGGGCACTTTTTTCCAAGGACTTCTTAGTTCTTACTATACACACACACATACATCTCTGACCTTGTGGTTTCCATTGTATATCATTTTCCTGCGTCCTACTTTCTCTAAGGGCAATGTTGGCGCATGGAGGGTCTTCCTTTTTTATTTAAAGTACAAGTAGGGCTAAAAATAAACCAGGGTCCTTGAGATAGTGTTGAAAAGGGTTTCCTTTTTTTCTGAAAGAAAACTTCCTTGACCAGGTAAAAGGAAAATATGTTTACAGTACTACTACATTTACATTTATGCATTTAGCAGACACTTCCAAAGCAACCTAAAATAGAAGCAATTCATGAGAGCCAAACTGTACAATGCCAGGTTTATAGGTATTTAGCAGTTTGATTTGATAAGAATTAAAATCCTTTCAATAAATTTAAAAAGAATTGTGGCAATTTACTTTCAATATTTCAGAGCATCATATGTGATCCTGGATCACAAAACCAGTCACAAGTCGCACGGGTTTGTGGCAATAGCCAACAATACATTGTAAGGGGCAAAATTATCGATTTTTTTTTTTATGCCAAAAATCATTAGGATATTAAGTAAAGATCATGTTTCATGAAGATATTTTGTAAATGTCCAACCGTAAATATATAAAACATTTATTTTTGTGAGTGAATGCAGCACAATCGCGAACATACTGTAAATGGACAACTTTAAAGCCGATTTTCTCAATGTTTTGATTTTTTTGCACCCTCCAGATTTTCAAAAAGTTGTATATAGCGGCCAAATATTGTCCTATCCTCGCAAACCATACAACAATGGAAAGCATATTCATTCAGCTTTCAGATGATGTATAAAGCTCAATTGTAAAAAAAAAAAAAAGGAATGCTTTTGTGGTGCAGGGTCACATATACAGTAAAAGGCATGCTTTGACATTTGTGGTGTAGTGCCATGGGAAAGATCTCTAATGATGTAATTTCTTTAACTTTTTTTTTAAGAGCGCCATTCCATTATTGAACTTCTGTAATTACCTGATATGCAGAAAAGTAGTCAGAAAGAAGCTGGTCGTGCTTGAATTTGTTTTGGTGAAATGATGGATTTCTGAGTTCCTTTTAACAAGAAAACATTCACAGCCTTATCCGCTGTGGATAGTTTTTGGTTTGCATGCCTTTCATTAAAGAAGAATATAGTTACTGTCACAATATGTGTGTTTAGTTAAATTTTCATGGACTTTTAGTTTGTTTCTCCTAAGTTACCTGTTTCCTTTGTTCTTGTTTCTTGCCATTCATTAGTTGTCATGGACATTTAGTCATCATCATTGTGTATTTAAGTTTACAACTTGTAAAAGACCCTTTAATTTTATAGTGGTTTTACAGTGGTTCAAACATCAATCACCTTTGAAAACCAGTGCAAATGTGGACAGGTCGGCTCATCTCATCACCAAAGTAATTTCAACTTTCGAAGTTTGCTGATATTGAGGCGTTAGTCGCACTCCTTTGATTTCACAACTCCTACACTTTTCACGTGTAACACGATCGCATTTTTGAAATATGTCAGTGGCAGCACCACAGAAATGTTAGTTTTTTTTTCATTGAATTTCCTTTCCTTCATCAGGGCTTTGGATCTCAGTTAAAAGAGTCTGCTTTATTATTTGGTTCAAAATGCAAGAACATGGCTTAGATCTCTGTGACAGCCCTCACTCCTGTACCCCTTGAGACTGATAGAGCAAGAAAAGATAAGAGAAATAGAGAGACAGAGATGGCATAAAGGCAGATACACACCTGTTTATTTGCTCAGTTTCATCAAAGAAAGAAAACGGCAACTGTGAGAGATGTTGACTAACTTGAAATTCGCTCAATTTTATTTTAGATTTTTTGACAGACCGTCAGAAAGGCACAGTTGATTTAGAAGGGCAGTTTGAGCACAACAACCTGTGCTTGGGTATTTTACAAAAGGAATGCCTAATGAAATTTCCGGAGGAACATTTCTCTTCATCATAAAACAAATTCCTGCTTTGCCACATCCCATTCAAATATGTAAATTTGTGAAGTTGTAAAATACTCCAAAACCTGTGTGTAAAAACGAGTGTATAAGATTTGGGTGGAGCTTAGGTGGAGGCGGAATGATCCCTCTGGTCGCTTCTAGCAAGTTTTGTTAGCTTGTTTTTTTTTTTAATGAACGGAGAAAATCCGATTTTATCTTAATGTCCAAGTTCACTCTAATATATAAAACTGACATTTGAATATTTGACTCAAGGGTGTCGCTCATCAGTAATCACGCCAGTCTCAGTCTCGTCCTGCTCGCCACAGTAAACATAATGAATGGCGACTGTAGAATGCAAAAGCAGAATCCAGGACATTTTGGGCGGTCTCGAAATCCCGGGCAGACTCGTCACAGAGACTCACTAGTAACCTAGCCTTGTTGTTTAACGGCACTCTCTTACCGGTAGGCGTGGCCTCGTAGGGCAGTGAAGCAAGTGCATTCTGAGAGTTGTTATCTTTCATCCACATGAGCCACAAATACATTTTCTGGCTTTTCTCAGTCTAGAAGGCTCCAAAATCAAAAATAATTTCACATTTCTACTACATAAATGACCCATTTTAAATACACATTCATCTTTACAGAGGTGAAGTATCCCTTTAACAGTGACAAAATGTTTACTGCACGTAGTGTATTTGTGGACTGTTTTGGACTGGAACGCAGCCATGCCCTTCACTCGGATGTACATTGCTTACGTTGCACAAGTGCCCACTACTGGCGATGTTTTCATAATTTGCGGGTGTTTTTCTATTTGCATGTGTTTTTTTCAGTTGCAGCGCGTTGAACTCTCTTGGCCACCGTAGGCTATTCTATTAGCTAACTTGGATATAAAAATATTAAAAACTGAAAAATAAGCTAATTAATATTTTGTTGTTTTAATTTCACTTTTTATAATACTTCTATCTTTTTATTTATTTATTTATTTATATTTTCTGTTATAGCCTAATGTACCCCCCCTGACTGTATTTTCAAAACTAATAAACAAAATGGCCATTACCTGGTATGAATTGAAACATCCTGTTGTCCATATATGGCACTGTGGAGATTTGCACGTTATTGTAGCTTTCTTCTTCGTTGGTCATAACAGCTCAAGTGCAGCCTTTGGCAGATTAATTGAACACAAATGACAATAGTGTTTATTCGATGAAACTCGGTGTTATTTAGTGGAAAATACATATAAATACGACTTAGACATGTTAAGCTTATGAGAATTCATTGATATTTCTCTGAATATGCTCACCATTTGGACGAGAAGCCCTATGGAATATTTCACTTGGCAAAATCACCAGAACTCGCGTGACTGAACAGGTATGTGCTGCTTTATCACATTCTGGACGTTTATTTGCACATTTCGCAGCGATGTAGGCTAAAACTGAAAAGTTTTTCAGCTTTGCGTTTTGTGTGTGTGGGCCTACATAAGACAACGTTGTCATAACGATCCCCTTCCACACTTATCCGTGAAAATGACTAAAAACGCTGTATTATTCATGTCAGGCCAGTAGACTAGTTAGCGAGGTCACTTTGTAAAGAAACACGTGTCTAGACTGAACACGTGATAATCATGCACATGACGTCATGTTTTTTGTAATTTACACGAGACAATAACGGTATGGTTTTCAAAATCTTGCATTTTTAATCCCTTTTATAAAAGTTTGCGTTTTCAGCCCCCCAAAATGCCGTTGTTGTGTAAACGGCCAAACGCATAAAAAGTATTACATTTTGGGAAATGGTGAAGTGTAAACGCCCCTATGAGTCACGAGTGAGTCATAAGTACTGTTAGGTTTTGATTTTGCATGTTGTGATTTGTACTCGTGATACAAAAAATGTATAGGCGATTACTGTTTAATAATAATATAGTAGCCTATATTAATCTCATAGCATTTTATCATTTTGCCTTCTTATGTCATAATGACACTTGTTTTCCACAAATTACCTTTTATGTCATATATTTAATCAAAGCAAAGTTTTTTATGTGTCAGAAATGGGCATCCAGCTACTTATGAGCTGGTTCTTTTAGTGAATCAATATACAACACCACCATACTTCAGTTAACCAACAAATAGGATTTACAAACATACCAATATATACCATGTAGCCTAGTCTGGTTTATGAATAAACAACTCGCATGAGCTGATAATTTTAAGGATTAATAAATAAAAAAAAGACTCACCAACTCCTATGAATATGAATCCTTCACTGAATGAGTCAAGAATAAGTCTTATTTTTTCAGTTGGAAGGAAAACAGTGAAGGCTGTCAGATAATTGTTTTTAATATGTAAACCAAAAAGTTAATTGTTTAATGTATTGAATAAACTAGACAATGCTGCATTTTTTTTTTTTTTTTTTACATGTGAGTCTTTGGTGTAGGTGCAATTAATACAGTATAGCCTAATACTGGCATGCAGGAGAAATGATTCAAACAACAGCAAGAAACTAACTGTAGGGACTGTGATTATGGATTGTAACTTTCTGATGCATCCGTTTGTCTGTGTTTGAATAGCAGTGCATGTCATTCCATCAGCCCCTAAACTCTTTTTCTCTTGTTCTCCATCTCCCATTCAATCCTCCTCACATACAAACATCCCAGACTCCTCCATCTTAAGTTGTCTCCCATTTTTAATCGATTGCTCTATCACAGAACAGCTGTTGTGTGGTGTGATCCATGAGCTGCTCTACACATTAGTTATGCCACACAAAGACAGTATCTGGGTGTCCCTGAGAGCAAGACAGCCCAATCCATCCCTGCCGACTCAAATTCTTTCACTTGACGTATTCAGCAGAGCACATCACCGTGAGCTGAGCCTGGAATCACTGATAAAGCTTCCACTGTTTGGATGCATTGTCTGTATTCCTGTAATGTCAGGTTGTTCTGCTGTGTCAATGCTGTGTATGAATTAGTTGCTTTGTCTGTTTTGACTAGGAAGTCACTGCGAAGGCACACATATTGAACCTCTGTTGTGTATTTCAGATCCTCTGCATGCGAAGAAAATGTGGATTTAAAAAAAAAAAAACGGATTAATTTTGATTGAAGAATGCAACATCTGTATTCATAGTGTTGGCTTCTCTTTCAGAGTTCTCTTTGCAGAAATCGATATATGTTTCCTACTTATTTGTGAGTCAGTTTTGTGAGTCGAATTTCATAGAGAGAGTGTTTTTTTTTTTAATACCACTGCTTGTGGTAAACATGGACATTTGAGTTGGCTGCCTTTTGAATCAAGAGTTCTTAAGTAGGGATATTTTCTTTTCAACTGGCTCCTCTGTGCTTTTAAAGAAGTGCAGGCGTCTGTCTTAACGCTCGCTCCAGGGGTATAAGGTCTGGGGCTTTCGGTATTCTCCTGATGCCTAAGTCCTTACTTGGGGGATCTTACTGCATTTTTGCTGCCCTACTTTGCAAAGCTCTACTAAATGTGTAATGATGCCCTCGTGTCCTGCAAGATTTCAGTTTAATTCGGGAAATCTTGAATTCATTTTGTACTGCGTTGGGAGGAGGGAAAAAAGGAAAGAGTATAAGTACATTTTGTGTGTGTGGTGAGCAGTGTGAGCTTTTACCAAGTCAAACGTTCCTCAGTGATAAGCACATGTTTAGCTGCAGGACTGAGGGGGCAGAGGATCACTGGTGCAATCCTGATAGCAGAGACACCCTCTGTAGCTGTTTTCTCAAGAGTTTATTTTATGTGTGTTTGTGAGGTAAAGATAAAGAGTGTCTGTTAAATGAATTGTCATTTACCTGGTTACCACTGTTGAAAATAATCTTGCAACTTGATATACAACTTCTGCAAAATAAATGTCAGTGTTGTTTACGGTTTATCAGTGCGAAGCTTGCCGCCACTCTGGACTGCTGTGGTTGGTTTTCAGGGTGTTTCCAGGTGGTTGCTTACTGGTCCAAATCTGCGTTTAACTCCACTTTTAGACATACACTTGCACACTTCCCTAAGCACGTCCCCTCATTTTGCTGCCATTTTGAAGCGTGTTCAACTTCGTCAAGTGGGCGAGGGGAAGTTTATTTGCACAGACCATCGACTCCTCGATTTTTGAAAAGACGTAGCGAGTCTACTCAATTGCAGATCCATAGACCGTCCGTGCAACATTGCAACATGATTGTGACATCACAGCAGATCATGCTTAATTTACCCCCAGCCAACCCACACAATTCTAGTGTATGATATTGGATGAGTTATTTTGACATTCAAACATAGGCCTAATACTTGTATAGTTTATTGTATTGTAGGGCTGTAACGATTAATCACGATTAATCGAAATCCAAAATAAAAGTTTGTGTTTACATAATAGCCTAAATGTGTGTGTTTTGTGTATAATTATTTTGTATATATAAATACACACACGCATGTATGAGAAATATTTGCATTTATATACTGCATATATATTTTTATATGATTTATATTATATATAAATAGAACTATTTTATATATAAATAACATATTTTTATTAAATATATACATGCATGTGTGTGTATTTATATATACAAAATAATTATACACAATACACACACATTTATTATGTAAACACAAACTTTTATTTTGGATTTCGATTAATCGCGATTAATCGTTACAGCCCTATTGTATTGCTATCATTTTTGTTTGTGTAATTTTTTATATTTTCTCCAACAGCAAGCATACGCAGGCCTAATGATTTTTCTACCAAAGTTAATGAAAAGAAAAGTTTAGAATAATAATTGTTTTAAATTGTACCGACCAAAGTGCGTGTTCGGTGCTGTTCGCAAGTGTCACGACAGTAATCCTAGAGCTCCTGCACTCAGATTCAAGCCGCTCAATAGCTTGTTTGTGGTAATGGCGAGAACAATTTGTAGAATAGCAGCAAAAATTTAAAAGTAGGCTATATTAAAAAAGTGACTGGACTGAAACATATAATTTTTTTGAAACTGGTGCTCTGCTGTGCCAAGAGACGTTTTAAAACATTTCACTGGGTTCTTTCCCTTTTGTAGAAGAAACCTTTTATGTCCTATAAATGTGTTGTATATATTTATGATAATCCGCACAGCTTTCAGTGGACAATACTGTTTTAAGTTATTAATAACAGAACATGGATGAATGAGATAGTAAAGAGCGGGATGTGCTTGATATTAAAAATATATATTTTTAAACACAATAAGCCACGAAAGAGAACTGAATATGCTACTGACAGGATGCTTTTTGTCCATATGCTCAGTCAGAGCAGAACACAATCAATCATAGTAGCCACATAATATATCAAAATGCCCGCCTGATTTATCCAACTCAGGCGGTAGCTCAAAATAACAGTGAAACCCCTGCACAATTAATTCCATATTGCATCTTATTGTTTGTTGCATATTTGTTTGTTTGTAGTTGTCTGGAACTAATAAATGTACTATTGAAATGTAATTTTTTTTTAAATATTATATTATTTTTTGCTGTGGCTCTTTTGGAAAAATGCATTAACCAAAAATTAACAAATGGCTCTTTGTTCAAAAATGTTCCATTTCGAAAGGGAACTCGCACTGCATCAATGGTGCTATTAGGGAACGAAGTACAATCCCACCATAATGAGGGAAGTGCATGCCAATTATGGCTCATGACAAAACGTCAGAACTGGCCGTTTCAACATGAAACGCCAAGAAAACACTCCTTAAGTAGCACTTTTAAGTTGTTTACGTTCATTATTATTGAAATGTTATGGTTTGAGACAACAATCTGCTGTGTGCTGTGTTCATGGTTTTGAACAATGCTCTGAACAGAGGGTGGGATCTCATGTTTTCAAAGCTAGCTTGCTATTGCTGGCCTTTCCAAAATTGCATACCCTACCTTTAAACACAGCCCAAGTCAAAGGAGCCTGCCCCCAAGTCATATTCTGTTTTGTCTTTTTTTTTTTTTTTTATATGTCTAGTCTAAAGATTTACCAACATTATTGCTTTTTTACATATTATTCTCATAGTTTGATGCTTCAAAAAGTTAATAAAGAAGTTCATTATGAACTTTTTGAAGCTTCAAAGTGGTAGTAGTGTAGTTGTCAATGGAGGGAGAGAAATCTGTCAAATTTCATCAACAAATTCTTAATTTGTGTTCTGAAGATGAATAAAAGTCGTACGGGTTTGGAACGACATGAGGGTGAGTAATTAATGACAGAATTAAAATATTTGAGTGAACTATCCATTTTAGAGTCTGATAAGTGATAGCAAATATGCAGAACTGTCTTTATTTTTTTACAAAATAAGTTTTTAAAAACTAAATTATAGGCTATGTTTAATAATAATACTAAAATACATATTATAATTATTTTTATTTGATGCATATTTATGCATAAGTGTCTATGCAATCTAAAATAATTTTGAATGTAATTTATCGTTAGACCTGATATTTGAAAAAAAAATACAGTAGTGACACTTACAGCCTGTTAAATAGAAATGTATTAATATATCAGTAAAAATATGAATAGAAATCCATGTGATCAGACATTTTATGCGAGGGCAAATGATTTCCCCACCTAGATTCTGCAACCGATCCCACAGATGTTATTGACCAAAAGAAAGGTGCTTGATTCATTCATCGCTTCATTCATCAGACAGTGGACCTTTCTTCGCCGTGAAATATGTCTGTACCTTCGTCTCTTTTTTTTTTCAAATTTAGCCTAGCAGTTATTGGGAAAAGATACTCTTTTCACTCTCTCTTTGAAAATAACCTTTATAAGTTGAAATATAATGCTGAATGTCTGCATAAAAAGCAGCCCATTTCCACAGACAATAACATACAGCTTCAGCTTCATGATGTAAGTCTGTGAAAATCTTAGGTTGACCTTTTCCAATACTGGAAAACACTCTATGTGATACGTACACTCTATAAGTTAGCTAAGTTGACCACATACTCTCATCCAGTCTTTTCATTCGCCACATAGCCCAAGTTCCCCTTAATATGAAAGACATTCAGTTTTGAAGTGCAGATGTGAGCCTGCAAGGATCATATTCTGTCATGTTTGGCATTCTGTTTGTACACATTCTACATTCCTCCGGGGAAACTGTCCTGTAGAGAATTAAATACTGATGTTCTAGTCACACACATAACCATATATTTTTACAAGCTTACTTGTCAAAGTTTCGCTGGTCCCAAATTCATCTTCCCTCTGCCTTGAGTGAATTCTTATCTCGGGAGACTTGGGTGACTCTCTTGGCACATTTTTTCCACAGCTCCATGTTGCACAGTGACGGTTTGACAGTCGATTTCAAAGCCTGTAAATCCCCCAGAATGCCGTTTGCCTGGTGCTTTGAGTGGGCATGAAGCATCTGCACTCCGACAAACAGCCAAACAGATACTACAGCCTAGGGATGGATGAGGCTAGAGAGGCTCTGTTGGTGCTGAAGGGGATGAAGGGGTGATGGGGGCAACGAATCACTCCCCCAAATCTTCCTGACAGCTCACTTGCCGTAGGGATGTGGAGCAAGGTTGGAGGGTGCCCCACTTTAACACCCCCACAGAGCCCTAACCCTGAGTGTTTGGCTGTAAACACGTGCACACACACACACTCAGGGGAACACTCCCACTCATCTCCTGATCACGAAAACAGTGAGAAGAAAGAACAAAATGAAAGGGGGAGAGAAATGCTGGAAAGATTCTAAACATTTTATGTCTCTTCATCTGTCTGTCAGAAAGTCTGTGTGATTGCTGCTCTGATCCCAGAGCAGAGACCGTTAAAGCGATAGTTCAACCGAAAATGAAAATCTGTCATTATTTACTTGTCCTTAAGTTGTTCATCCAAACCCGTATTACATCTTTTTTCCCTGTGGAACCCAGAAGGTGAATTTCTGAAGAATATCCAGGTCACTCTTTTCAGTATAATGCAGTAAAGGGGGACGGGGGCTTTCAAGCACCATGAAAATAGTCCATATGACTAGTGTGTTACATTCCAAGTCTGTGCAAAATTTTGCAGACAAAATCACTTTCAAACCAAGCAGATTCTGTTCGTAAACATCGAATTTGTATGACCAACTTGAACTTGTTCTGAAATCTTGCGCCTTCATGCATAGGCTAAATCACGATCATGTTTTTTTTTTTTTTTTTTTTATGACTGGATTTCACCCACAAAAATTTGTTGAAACAATGGTAATTAGAGAAGTATTATTGTCCTTTTTGGGAACTCTTTTTTTCAATTATTGATTCATGAATCAGATTGATTCGGTTCTCAAGTTCAACTCACAGACACAATGATCTGGTTGCAACTTGCAAAAGTTAACATCCCACTGAAAGAAACAAAGACACAAAGATGTAGTGAATTTAGAAGACTTGCACTAGTCGTGCAAAATATTTGTATGCTTTCATACGCCATTTGATTAATTGTAAATGCATGAAAAAGAGTGACCAGTACATTACTCAAGATCTCTCCAAGTCAAATGGTCAAATTTATAATGCAATGAGGGTGAGTAAACGATGACAGAATGTTCATTTTTAGATAATTCGAGGCAATCTTATTAGTGAATTGAAAAAGCATAATGGACCAGATTATCACACAAAATGGCCAACATTTCCATTTCATTTATTTCTAAGTGGTTGTGTAGCTCGGGCATTACTAGACACTTCTTATGTGTGTCTGCACACAAAAGAGAGACAGCATTGTGCATTTTACTAAGAATGACTGTATTAATAATATGACCTCCAGGGTTCCTCTTCTTTTCAGAGAGTGCTGGTCAGTTTTAAGGTCAGTGGTTCCTCAAAGGGCTTCAGAATATAAATAAACTCATTTTTTGAGGAAAGATTGTTTTTATCTAAAGCCTGGATGGAGGGCTGTGTGTGTGTGTGTGTGTGTGTGTGTGGTGTGTGTGTGTGTGTGTGTGTGTGGGGGGGGGGGGGTGGGGTGTGTGTGTGTGTGTGTGTGTGTGTGTGTGTGTGTGTGTGTGTGTGTGTGTGTGTGTGTGTGTGTGTGTGTGTGTGTGTGTGTGTGTGTGTGTGTGTGTGGCAATGACAGTGACCTGAGGGCTGCACCCATCCGTCAGTCAGTTACGTGTGAGTCACAGCCTTTTTAATGATGAGGGAAGAGGGCCTTAAGAGCCGAGGAAATGTCGCGTTTTAATGGCTGAACTCTTTTTGGTTGATTTGGCCCTGGGTTCTCTGGGCATGAGCATAATGATGTGAAATCCATTTAAGAGCTGGGAAAGAACTGACGCTCAAGAGGAAGTTCTGAGTGCCACGCCACACACACATACACACACATAAGCTCACACAACAAGACTTTAACACCCCTAAAGCCAGTTTCAGCCAAAAAAAGGCTTAGCATGAGCCCATAGCTAGATGGTCATTATGTGGACACATTGACCTGTAGAGGCTACTTGATTTTCAGATTTTAACCGGATGTCATTTCGTAACAATCGTTAGCATTGTTAGCACGTTAATTTGTTTATTGCTACTATATTCTCTGATGTCTATGAGTAATGTGCCAATACAAGCAGAATTTAACCCATTTAGTTATGCTTGCTAAGCAGTGTAGTAGTCAGTTACATTCTATACAGGACCATAAGGGAAATGTCAGTGGAAGAAATGGAAAACACCAGTGACAACTAGGCCTAAGAAGTAACCAAAAACAAACTTAAATATTAACCAAAACACAAAAGAAAATATTGTGTAACTGCATATGCCTCCCAGAATTTGTGCTCGGCACAATTTGTGGTATGATGTTGATTGCTTGCCACAAAATTATTTTGGCTCATTTCTTCTTATCTTTGAGAATAAATAAATAACCAAGCAAGCAAAATTCAAGGTTATAGCACTAAAAACACGTTCATTCTTCAGTTAAAACTATGTATTATTTGATCTGTACAGTTGTTCTTGTCATTTTTACCATGACATTAGGGTTTTAGGTGTTATATTTTTATGACATCGAAGGTGTACAATTTAATATGACTTTAGAAACTGTAATTTTTTTCACACTTGTATAATAACACGCATCAGCGTTCTGACTGACAGGGTCCCTACGCAGTATTCACTGCACCCTATTCCCTGAAAATGGTGTATGTTGAAGTTTATTTAACAAAATATGTTCATTCAGAACACCCTGCAACGTCATCAAACATAGATGACTCTTGAGCCAAAGATATTAGATACGTTTAAAGTTTGATTACATTATATAGTTCTGTAAATAAATGTACTGTATCATATGTTTGTGCTATACGTGTATAATATATCCATGTGTGTTTGTATATAAATGCGTTATTCATTTAATTAGTGTATTAATTGAAATTGTCATATTTGAAAGATAGGCTACATGTCTGTTGCAATGTTTAATATGAAAACAAACATTATTTGGTTATGCTCTATTTTGTCTCTTATCTTGTTAAACTGTAATCCTGATAATTGCATTGTAGCTGTCATGTCTTGTAGCCTACATTTGATACCCACAAACAACCACAAACCACACCTGGGAATAACTCAATTACATCGAAGCCTCAACTAGGCCTTCTCAGTTTTCACTGTCCTTTTTTTTAACTTAAGTGTACTTCAGTGATGCACAATGACTGATGGGTAAATTTCTCTCCCTCCACTTTCTGTGAAGTGATGCTTTGATGTCCCGTCATTCACGGTGCCCTTTAAACTGAACATATGGGCTGTGTCTGAAATCGAGTAGGTACTTATTCTGTATAAGTAATTACTTCACGACTGCTAAAAAAGTACGTTCTATAAATGTGTGTAGTATGAATGTAATCCGGGCGTACTACATTCACCATGTTGTCATTATCATGTGATCTTCCAGCATCAGTTGCTTCGCTTCATCTCTCTTTTCACAAATTCTCTCCCATGGTCTCATGGGATAGTAGTGTCCATCGTATGCACACTTCACTGTGAATTCGGACATACTACTGTCACATACTGTTTTTCGCCTACTATATAGTAGGGAAGTGTGTGATTTCGGATGCAGACGTATTGTCTCTTTTTATTGGAATCTCACTTAATTTTGTAGAATAAAGTCCACTTCGTAGGGCACTTACGGTTGAATGCACCTACAGTATATTTTTCACGTCTTGTTACTACTGTTGAAGGTTGGGTTTTAACAGTTGTGTATTGGCCCCTTTCATTTTAATTGTAAGTGCCTCACTGTAACCCAGAAAAACAGGGAGGAGTCGAAGTTAAATTTTTGTGGGGTTTTTTTTTTCAAACTTTAAAATTGTCAACATCAACTATGATAACAATATTAAAAGAAGTAGCTAAAACTGTATTATAGCATCATTACATAATATAATCATAATTTATTTTTAATAGGAGATTACTATAAACAAAACAACCAATAGAATGTCATGTCACAGTTAACACATTTACTGTGAAATCTGCTTTTGTAAACAAACTGTCATCTGGTGACAGTTTAATGCCTTGGGGACCAAGTCTGTTAGACAAATAAATTGACAAAATAAATGGAACAAAGTCCCTTGATACTAAACAGAAATACTTTTAAAACATTTATATGGTCTCTAAATGTAGAAATCAAATTAACGTATTTGTTTATTAATTAGGCTACTTTATTGGTGTTAGCTAATTGGGTACTCAATATGTGGGTAATTTTCTGTTTTAGTATCAGTATCTTTTTTTATAATAAATATTAAAACTAAACAATTTCTTTTACCATGTTAATTACTGATTTCTTAATTTAGTCTAGCTTCACAGTTAGCCAGTTTGCGCCCATATGGAATGAGCTTCGTTGTGCTATAAAAGTTACCTTATTATTGATAATATTAAGGCAAATTACAGCATGCAACCAATTGTACATTAATCCAGGGAAAGCAATCAAACATATGAAAAATGTCACAGCTTATTAAGTTTTGTACCCTGCAGGCTAACATGGCACAATATTTTTGCATCAGATACTTAAGGGTTTCATTAAAGTAAGGAAGCAGATCACTTATATGAGAAAAAAAAAATCACAGCAAACTCATGAAGGAACCGTTTTTTAAGCAGCAAACAAATTAACATTTCTAATTTTCATTTCTACCGGCCCTCAGAGGAGGACAAATTCCTGTCCAAAACCTGCTTCCATTGATGGAGATTGTTAGATTTGTAGTTGTTTCTGTCAGGATCCTGAACCCTCTTGTCTTGGTTTATTTTGCAGTATTGACCAGCTGACTAGACATTATCACACTTATAACATGACTACCTAAGAAGTATTTGAGCTGATTGTGATTGAGTTTTTTTTTTTCCTTCTTTAATTATGTGTGGTAAAAAAAAATCTGAGTAATAAGTGTACAATGAATATACATTATTATCCCTTAAATGTCACTCTTAATAGTCTTGTTTGAACTTGTTTGTTCGTCTTTGGCTCACATCCACTTGCTGCAAACTTTTGTTCGCGGAAGCTTCACTTTTACTTCAAGTGAGTGAGATAAAATATTTCAACTTAATACCAAAACTACGTCTGAGAAATAATTGGGCACAAAATGTTGTTTTGAGTGAGTTCAAACAGCCTTGCGTTCGCAACAGTGGGTGATGGTCACACAAGACGACTCAGCAGATTTGAAGTGTTTCCTATTGCAGCGACTTTTTCTTGTGCATGTTCTGCAGACAGGGTGACCACCCTCTATTAAGTTTCCCTCAGGACTCTTGTAAAAGTCAAAATATGACCACACCTCAGATTTGGTCCTCTTAAAAGGCTGAAAATCTCCCGAGCACAGTCACCATCCGCCATTCCTTTTCGAAAAAAAAAACCCAATATTGCGTGCTGCGCCTGCGTCAGACTGTTGCATCCACTCATTCAGGTTTATGCTGAGGAGCCCCGACCATTCAGCGTTGGTTCATGGTTCTGGCAAGGGGGACATACTATCTATATTTCCTCGATCAGGGAACGAGTAACCAAGAAGTTCCCCATTTGTTCCAACATTATGTTGATTGACAAATTTAGTCCCTGTATGAAAATCTGCACAACCACTGAAATGTGTTTCAAGTGATTGAGATGCAGATGCTGCCAAGCTTTAGCATGCCCTTTTGGCAACTGCTCCCGTTGAGTCGTAACCTACCCAGTGCCCCACGTAAGCCCAGAATGTTATTCCTCCATGCCAACAGAATGGATGGGACTAGGCTTACCATGGAGACGGTCATAACTTCTGTTCCTTTTACAATTTATTTCTCGGGAAGAGTGCTTTGGTTCTCAATTTTTTACAGCCATGGCCAGTGTTATTAACGTTGGGGTAGCGTCTAGTCTAAAGGAGAGGGAGGAACATGCTACAGATGGAAAGGGTTTTGCTGTAGGCCTTGCCTAGCCAGAGGCAACGATGGGACAGAGCAATATCTGCCCAGGGAAAGACACCGGTTTACCGACAGGAAAACTGTACCATGGAAGAATTTACACATCTAGCCTAGTAAAGGGGCATGCAGGCATGCACTCGAGTACTGGCCCTGTCATTGGACGCCTCCGTTGCATCTGGCTGCCGAAGGTTGCTCGCAGGAAACTCTATCCAGGGTTTGCCAAGTGTGGAACTAACCTGGCGAGCCAAAAAGACGCTTGTATCCCCCCTTAGAGGAGAATGGTGCTGCAAGTGAGACACAGAGCCAGCCTTCCTGCACATTAACTGTTTGAGTCTCGTGAAGGTATTAGGTGTCGCCCAGCCTGGAGCTCTGCAGATGTCTGCCAAGAAGGCGCCATGCACCGATGCCCACGAAGAGGCAACACTCCGAATGGAGTGAACCCTATCTCAGAGGGGGCACGGCTCACCTTGGGATTGGTACTCCAAGGTGATGGCATCCACTTTTCAGTCGGCCAACCTGTGATTGCCTTGCCCTTCTGCTAACCTCTAAAACAGACAAAGAGCTTCTCAGAATTTCTTAAGCTCTGTGTGCTGTCCACGTAAACATGCAGGGTGTGAAGGGGACACCACAACACAAGGGCAAGGTCTGCCTCTTCTGGGGGGCAGTGCTTGCCAGTTCACCACCTAGTCCTGAAAAGGAGTGGTGGGATCTTTAGGCACGTATCTGGGCCGGGGTCTCAGGATGACGTGAGAAGAGGCTGGCTCAAACTCAAGACACGATTCGCTGACTGAAAGTGCCTGCAGGTCCCCCATCCTCTTGATGGAAGTGAACGCGGTCATGAGCTCAACTGACTCAAGCGGCTCAAAGAGAGCTTTCTGCAGAACAGAAAGGGCCACCGAGAGATTCCAGGAGGGGATGAGGTGTGGTCTGGGACACTTGTGCCCCTCTGGCCCATGGAAAGGCAAGGTGTAACCAAGGACTGAATTTTAGCGACAGATCAGTGTGATGAGCACAGGGAGTGTGCAGAAGCGCCATTCACATATTGGGACTCGGCTGTGTAGCCTGTAGTGAAAGTGGTTTCAGTGATATCACAGTTTTGCCCTTAAACGTATTCAGGCAATTCAGCACTGATTGTGCACGATCATCATCTTACAGGCCTTGGACGGGATACGCGGACGGTTCCACCAGGTAGCAGCACTCTGCGGGCACAAGTGCACCATAGTTGCATGCTTCACTTGGGGAAAATCCACGTAACCCTTAGTGGGACCACCGTCGAGGCTAGTGAGTGTGGAGAAGGCTGCGACGCCGCTTTGGTCATTGAAAGGTGCCTTCCACGAATTCTGAATTCCTCCTCATTCACTTCAGTGGAAAAACCCACTGAATGTGTCCTCTACCAGCATAGATCTCAGTAGCAGACGCGTTGCTTGGTGATTGGGAGAGTGATCGCTGTGCAACCACTCAGCTCCAAAGCAAAAAATGAAATGAGTGGATTTGTGCCGCCGTCTTATTTTATCTATAGGGGAGTGGCTTGGCATGCAAATTCCACTCAACAATTCCTTTGGCTGTTTTTCTACAACTCCGACATAACTGGGGCTCCAAAGTGAGACCCCATTTGTCAGTCGACATAAAGTTGTAGTGACTGACGGGGAACTCTGGTTACATTTAAGCACAGTTGTAGATATTTTGCTGTAAGGCTCTATGAAAGTCCAACTGATGTTCCAGCTGTTCTTATCTGCAAAGGCTGTGAAGTGATTTTGTTTGTTAAATCTTAAGAAGATAGGCTGGGCACTGCAGTTAAACCTACCTTATTTGTACCCAAGATCTTCACTCAAATTGTGTATAGTAGAATGTAGTTTTTTTTTTTTTTTTTTACTATAATCCAAGATAATAATTCAAACATGGGAAGAACTCTGTCTGATGCTCTTACTGTCAGACAAATGAAGAATTAAATTTAGTTTGATTCTGCCTTTTTTTTTGGAAATGAAACCTTGTGCCTCAACTTCATACAGTACACCTGCAACTTCCTCCTCTGGTTCTTTTTAAGCATGTAACACGTTTTCATGCTCTTTCTTCAGTTTTAATTGGTGTCAGAAGAGAATCAAAGAGAACAGAGGGAGAAAGGCACGTTGATCGGAGGACCTTAGAACGACTCCTTCCTGTGATCTGAACAATTGTAATTGTGTTGGACTTTTAGCTGGGAGTTTTGAAAAGACAGCTTCAGTTCAATTACAGCTGTCACAGTGTCAATCCTCATCCCTAGGTGTTTCCCTTGGCTTGTGCTCTCTCTCTCTCTCTCTCTCTCTCTCTCTCTCTCTCTCTCTCTCTCTCTCTCTCTCTCTCTCTCTCTCTCTCTCTCTCTCTCTCTCTCTCTCTGTTGCTAACTTCATCTGTCTGTTCCTCTTTTTCTCCAACATTTGTTTCATCCTGTGCATTATTCCATATCCTGCGGCTGATGTTGTGCCTCATTTCTGGTGTGGCTTTATTCACATCCATGCTGATTCTCACACACTTTGTCTCTCATTCTTTCTTGAGAACACTGTTTATTAAACTATGCAGCATTTTTATCTGCTCCCAAATATGCACCAAATAAACCAAATAATTATTTTCAATGCTTTTCAGTCAAACTAGTTTTTTGTCTGATTTGTTAAGATTCATTGATGATTTTAGAGCTCTCCAAATATGCGTAATTAAATTGAATTCCAAATTAGCGCTGCAGCTTAGAAAGACAGATAATGTATTTAATAGAAGAGAAATTTAGTTTTCACGAGCAAGAGTGGTAAAAACCAATGACCTCGTCTAACTGTAGTGCAATTTAAAGAATGTTCTCGCTTGCAATGTTTTCACAGTGTTGTATAAAGTCAGTTGCTGTGAGACAGGAAGCAGCCACACTTGGCCACATGAGCAGTGACCCCTCATAAGTGACACATTCTGGGCATTCCACTCAGCGTTGGATTTGCCCTCTCAACTTGTGAAGGTTATGACTAGATTCCAGGACTACTTGTCACTGAGTGGTCCTTTTGGGAAGGTTAATTTTATATCTGTGTTCAGAGTTTTTTTCACCCTCACGCTTTTCACTTTTGAGTGCAAGTATAAGGTCAGAAAGTCAAACGCAGACAGCAGACATAACATTTTCTGATGACCTTGGATTTCCTTTTCCTTGGATGTTTCTTTTCATGGAAGTCTACTGATGTCTGGTTGTATGGTCTACCTATGATTACACAGAATTATGCAGCAGTGAGTTAATAATATGCGATTAGAAAATACATCTACATATTATTTTTGGGGCATATTCTGTTTTGCTAGTGAACTTGTTTTCCAAAAAAGTAGCCGCTGAGTCAGTGTTTACGTTATATAAATAACAGGCTATGACACGTCAGCTTGAGATTTTGTCCTGCATAGTTGAGATGATGCGGGTTAGGGATTATATTTCACACAGCTCCATTGAGCGTCATTTTTTAAAAGAAATGGATACTTTTATTCAGCAAGGATGCATTAAATTGATCAACAGTGATGGTGCATCCATTTTCTAAACCGCTGGTCCAATGTATGTACAGCGTAATATCATACAAGTAAAAATCCTTTTCAATTATTAATTAAATTGTTTAATTAAGGTTTATGCAGGACATGCTAGTTTCCATGACCGAGTACAAGATAATTATTTTCATTACTACTGGAGCATGCAAGTTTGCTACATTTGAAATGATTATTAAACAGCAGGCACAAACTATACAAAAGCGGCAGGCCGGCAGCCCTTCCAGTGCACTCAGTGTCTAAATTCACTCCTTCAAGTGAACTATATTAGTGGTGTATTATTAAAATACTAAAATATTAGTATTTTTTTTTAAACATCCTGGTCGTATGCGTTGCATTTGCAGCACGTTTTCTCAAACTGATGAAGTTGTTTTCTTAATTTGCTGGTGTTTTTTTATTTACATGCGTTATCTTCAGTTGCAGCTTGTTGAGCTCTCTTTTCCTCATTAACAACATTTTCCAACAAGAAGTGGTGTTTCCCTTTTTATTGTGGCTATAGTTTTCAGCTTCATTTTAGTGAATCATTTGTCACAGTTTATTTAAGTATATGATTCACCAATAAAATGAAAAATTCATATTTTGAGCAATATAGTGGATGCCATTTGTCAGACTCAGTTATAAATATTTTTCTATTTTCATTAGCTGCAAAACATTAATGCTATTACTAGATGCTTCATAATTTTTGTGCCTATTAAGTGCAGATTTTATTGCCAAATTAAATAGTATAATCTAATTTCTCTACATAAGATATAGCCTAGCCTAGTATCGTAAGTGTAGCTGCTACTGGTTAGTGACTGTTAGTGTAGCTAACTTGTGGTCAAATTAGTCCATACAACCATTGTTTACAGACACTTTGTGTGCCACAGCTGTAAAACTGCTCATGTTTTTCCATCTATCCTCAAGGATGATCCTCACACTGCTCCTCTGAGTCCCATGATCATCATGGATGTGGCCATCGTAAATCCCAGATGAGCCTCAGACACACTCTCCGGGAGAAGGCACAGATACAAACCAGCAGCAAAGTGAGCAACATAGATCTCTTTGACTTCTGTAGATGCACATCAGAACAGATGTATAATGAGATTAAAGCAGTGACTTTCCCATTAGACAACACAATATTTTATAACATTTTCATTAGGATTGAGGTTCATTTTTAAAGTGCCATTTGAGCGGCATTTGGCCAGCTATGGATTTGAAGCAGTGGTGTGTGTGTTTGTTTTTGCGGTCAAGCTCAGGTAGGCTGATCATTTGGAAACAGGTAACTAAAGCAGACACAGGGCAGTTGGGGGGCAGCAGAGCTGCACTAATACCTTCGGACAGCCGGGTAAGGGACGGCCAGCCAGACTGCATCCCCAGGGTGGGCCAGGACAGAGAAAAGTGCAGGACAGGGACAGATAGAGTCACAGAACATTAAAAGTCAGACAGATAACATATTACTATTATTTTTTAATGATATTTTCATAAGCCCAGCTGTGTTGTACTTCCCAAGTGACAGAAAAACACAGCAGTGTGTGTGCGTGCGTGCGTGCGTGCGTGCGTGCGTGCGTGCGTGCGTGCGTGCGTGCGTGCGTGCGTGCGTGTGCGTGTGTGTGTGTGTGTGTGTGTGTGTGTGATTGCTCCATGTAAGTAAGAATCTCTGCACTGATATCTTTTCTCATTTTCCAGAGGTCATCCGCATAGTAATATCATTTCTGAATCTGACATTTAATCCATTCAAACAAATAACCCGAGTGAGCAAATCTATCCCTGCACATCTTCATCTATATGTCGCAGTAAAACACACACAGACACACGTGACATATCGCACACCATCTGAAATGAGGCCTGAGGGGCTTTAATGACCTCTGATAAACATAAACCTTATTTATCATCTCCATCACATTCTATCTGTGGAGAGAATGAACCTGTAAGCACACACACATTCAGGGTTTCACAAAGAATCTGTATTTATTTCAGTGATCTCGTTAGGAGGTGTGTCCGCAGTATTTTATTTCATGCTGAGAGGAATAGATGCCTGTGGCGAGCCGTGTGTGGAGTACTGAGTCTTAAAAGAGGGAATTGTTCTTCTGTCATAAATATAAATCTGTATTTGTCTGAGAGTCTAGAGGATGTGTATGAATAGGCTTTATTAGGACTGTCAATCGATTTGTTGCAATGCATAAAGTATCATGAAACATGATACATGATCATGGAACATTTTTGTATAATTTATTCTAGGTTGAAAATAAATGTACTATTTTTATTTTATCTTCATAAATACATTAATTTTAATTTACACATCTTTAAATGTAATTTTTTTTAAGGATATAGGCTATAGAAATTAACATTTTAAAATGCTCAACCGTATTGTATAGACTTTGCAATTGTACATGAAATAGTTGGAAATTTAAATGATATAAGGATAGCCCCAAAATTATAAAATAATTTAGAGACATTGCATTATTGTGCTGGCAAACGCATCACATAGAGTTAATATGGCTTTAGAAGTCAACAATGACAACAAAACAGAGCGAGTGGCCAAGTCACTAACATGTTTCAAATAAGCCACTCGCTCTAACGTTAACCTAGATAAATGTGCGCTATTTTTAGTCGCATATCCAAGTGTTTAAAGTTAAAGTATAGCACGCTTACTGCATGACATAGAGGTGCTGACTCGATCACTTGTTACTTAACAAGGTATTTAAGTTGTTAAGTTTTAACTTTAAATACTCCGTCATTTTTGGTCATACAGATTGTAATACATCATTCGAAACTTGTATTTGTGTAACCTCACAATAACAACAAAATGTTGTGCTTTTGTAAAGTAATCTAAACAAACACCATGCGCTTTCTGCCGTCTCGGTCTCCATGAACTTAAGCGTGTCACAAACATTTACTGAAACGCTCACAGACATGTCTGCTTTTAAAAGAACCAATTCAAATAGAAAACAAATGCTCTCTGAATATGTAATCTGTATGAAAGGCGCATTTCTCTCTAAAGGCGTGTCAACTATACTGTGGAGATGGCAAGTCAGCATCATCAACTTAGTCTTTGCAGCTGACCCGGAAAACACTAGTTTATTAATAAATCAAAATGTCTCCTTGCTATTTTTTCAGACACATTCATAATCATTACTTTTGACTGTGCTTTGTGGCAAGCTACATATTATGCCTAAATACATTTAAAGGTTCATTAAAAATATTTAGTCAGAGGCAGCCCTAGTATACATGTAGACGGACATCTTTGATGTTGATTTTCAGTCCTCCATGCCATGAGCACTACTTTTTAAGATGCTGTGTCATTTTAAAAGTGGTCAAACCTTGAAAAAATGCATTTTCGAGACTCCTGCATTCTTGTTTTTAATTATAGTAATTATACAAAATTAACATTGTTATAGATCAAGCATATATCTACTGGCAGGACATCACATATTCTACAACATTCCCATTGCAGTTATGAAGATGCAAAACCTGCACAGGCTGTCAAAACAAGAGACAGGTTTTAATGAAGATTTATAGTGCTATCCTCATCACTCGGTGAAGACAGTAGACGATGCACTTTATCATCTTAAGAAACCGATCTCAGGGGGCCTTTGTCCAGTCTGAAATTGTTTCAAACAACTTCACCTTTAATGTATCACTGAAGTCCATTATAGTTTGTGATGTACACCAAATATACCCAGATTTTGCTGATCTATGCTTTGCAACGGCCTTGGGAAACAAATTGCCCTAGATACTAAATATATGGAAGACAATGAGTTGCTCACCTCTTAGGACAGCATATCTAAGAATGCTGACTTTTAAGACCTTTTATTGGCTACCTAATGCCTGATCAGGTCCTAGAGGTTGTCTATATCCCTGTTCATGATCCTCCTGTTCTGATTCTCTGCAGTGAGACAATAGCAAAAGCAAAACAGAAAATAATAGCAGTCATTTCATGTATAACTACCCTTTCCAAAGATTACTACGATAAAGACAGAAAAAAGAGATGGGTTGAGAGATATAATTTAGATCCCTCCATGTGGCGTCCTATATCCATTGCATTGTCCCTGTTACTTCACTTAGGTCATGGATGTTGCAGTATGTAATTTAGGAACTTGTAAATTAGTGGCTTTTTCTTCATATTTGTGTTTTGTGAGAAGAAATTCCTGGTCAGAAGAAAATGAGGTCATGTTTTGTTGTGCTTCAGATTTACTATTCTGCAAGGTGATTACACTAGATTATTATAAAGATTTATTATAATTTTTTCTCTTATTTGACCCATCAATACTAAGGATGCACTTATATTAAAATAATGGTTGATTCTGATCATTATTTTCATTGTTAGGCCCAATTTACACTATTTAGCGGTACACATTTTTCTAAATGTAAATTTGTCTTAACAATAAACCAATTGTTTTTAATGTTTTTCAAGTGAATTTGGGTACTATTTTTAGAATTACAAGTAATGGTGTTAGTAAATTATTAGTGTTTATAAAGATATTAACTTTAAGTGACTGTTAGATGATGGCAAAAATAATCTAACTATTTATATCTAATTTATAACCAATAATTTGGCTGATATTTATATCCAGTATTGACCTATACCAATACATTTTAGAGACTAGGCCAATAACCGTTGCACACTTGTGTATCCCTTTTTGATACGACCCCAATGAAAACTGAAAACTGAATTGATATTTTTGAGAGCTGGGCTCACAGAAGAGCAGTGTGAATGCAGAACAACAGTTGTCCCAACTCAACATCTGGTGCCACCAGTGGGAAATTGTGTGGATAAGATGTAAAGAGACATGTTGATTGGATTTGTTTTAATATTCATGCTCACATTCTGAGTTAGTCATCCATGAGAGATAGAAAAAGTAGAAAAAAATAGTGACACATACACAAACAGACCATAATATCTAAAGGTCCATAGACATGTTGAGCTTGAGTCTAAATGAGGGTGACAGTTGAAGACTTTGCGGTCCACCCTGTAGACAACTGCCTAAGGGTGAGGGGTGGGCGGAAAGAGAGAGTATCTTCAGAAATTATAGTTTAAAACAAATTAACTTAGCACAATGTACAATTTAATGTAACATTTCTCTGAATATCCTGAAACCGATGGGAGTATTTGAACTGGGTATTGGGAAGTTACCAAGTTAGAGTGTCACTCAAATAGATGATACATGCAGATTTCACATGATTCCTGTTTTGTCTAAACTCACACAAATGTGTCTCATATTTCTAGCATTGGTTTTACAGTCTGGTTATGATTCTCCCTGTCTTGTATTAGTTGATGATTTGTTTATACATGGATCCTGGAAATCTTTGACATCATTTAATTGGACAAACCCATAGATATATGCTAGTACTGTTGCTGTATTTTCTGTTTAAATAGACTCCTTTTCATTCTGTCACATTTTCAAATTTCATATTGACTTCAACATTCATTGAGAGTTCTTTTCCTTTGTAGATTCCCTTTCTTGCCATTTAGGATTGGCCCTCTTTTTTCCCCTCAGTGAGTATACAACAACCACACAGTCCAGTTTGGTTAATGTCTGTCTTGTTTGTCACACAAACTGAAGTTTGTTCAGATGAAGGTACTACTGAATTTGTCCATGAAACTTCATCAGATGTGTCTGAATATAGTTTGTGTGGGCACGCATGCATGTACTGTACGTGTGTTGATGTCTCTGATAATAGAGGAACTTTCTGTGTCATGACAAATGAGTACCGCTATGCACAAGCAACAGGGATAAATAATAATGCAATATAAATAATGCACAACCTGCCGTATTCACTGCTACAATGGACACATGAGCCTGCAAACACACAAATAACCCCTTTTATGTATAAAGAAGCACATAAACATGATCCATAATTTAATATGTAACAAAGATGGAAGGTCTATAGGTTAGGTATAGCACATGGGAAGTTGACACGGAAGATAGCCTGGGCATTCTGCAAAGATTGGTCTAAATTGTGTTTCTTCTTTCTTTGTTTTTTTTGTTGTTTCTGATAGAGTTTGGGTTCCTTTGTAAGTTCTACTTTGCTTAGTTGGGGACACTTAATATCATGTTGATGTCAAACCCCAGTGCTGTGTGTGTATGTGTATGAAGTCCCATGAATAGAAGAATAACATATACATGTTCTTACTTTATGTTGGAATATTTGGATGAGTCGCATGCATATATCTGCACCATCACAAACCACACAGGCACACACAGACACCCCAAGGCTAATGAAATGTCAGGGAGGCGTGAATCACTCTGTAATAGATGGAGTGTAAGTAATTTAGGTGACTTTGTCTGCCAGTCACAGTATAAAAACATAGAAGCGCAGAATTATAGAATGGACAAATGGACATTCACAATGTAAATGTAGTCACAAACAGAGACATAAAGGCTCAAGTTCTGTTACACAAACAGTATGGACATGGACCAGGATGGAGCATGTGATCATTGGTTAGTCACCTGGCCTGCATCTCTTTTCATACTGTCACTACACACTCATAATGCCATAATATTCTTATTTAAGTTGGGCAAGATAACACATGAATTTGCATTTTTACACATGGAAAGCGTACACGTTTGTCAAACTAATGTAACGCGGGCCTTGCTTCTCTCATTTCATGTCCCATTTCTTCAATTGATGTAAATGACAACCCAGTCTTCCAAGAAACCCACTATGGAGGATTGCTTTTTTTGTAGTTACAAATAACAGGCTTCTTCTTTTGGAGAGTCAGCTTTGATCACTGTCCAAAATGGTAGTGCAACGGCTTGGGTCACTTGTGCTGTGATAAATGCATTTTTAATTAGGATAGATGGATGGATTGAAGGAAGGATGTAACCAAAAATTCAAGATTTATCAAGTGGTCATTGAAAAACCCACTTTGATTAACCACTAATCTGAATATTGGAAGCAACATGTCCCTCTTCATGTCTGTGGCACAGCCCTGGATGGGTGGTTTATTAGCTGTAAAAGTGTCTGAAATGTGAAGGAAACCAGAGGTCTTAAAAGAGAGTATAGGAAAGTGTAAATCAGTCCCACTGTCTTATTGTCAGGCAGAATCATGACCCTGTCTGGAGGGACCGAAGGAGCTGTTGATCTTCGACGTGAAGCCGATCACGGAGATGAACGAGTGTGCAGATGCACGGATTAGAAAATGCATTATAGATCACAAAGTTATTTGTTGTTGTGAGCAGCAGCTGCTGTGTCTAACTGATCGATGGAGATCTCACAGTACACAACCTCTTCTTAGCTCTTTCATGTGTGGAGGCCTGATTGTTGAGCTTTACATTATCGCCCCCATGTGACAGCAGCTGGAACTGCAGAAGTAACTGATGGAAGAAAGACAGCAGGAAAATGGTTGAAAAGGTGACATTATAATCTAAAATAATTTGCACTCTTGGGATGAATGTGCTTGTTAATGAATGGGGGATATATATTCAGAAATAATATAAATAAACAAATATGTGTGTGCGTGTGTATCTACACACTCTTGTTTGTTTATGTATATGTGTGTCGACAGATGAAAATAGTTAATGTTTTAAAAAATATATTAAAACATCTGCAACAACAAAAAAAATAGAAGGAACGTTTTTTTTTTTGTCACCACCATAGTTTCAGTCCATGCATGTGTCTCTATTGTCCGGTCCAGATTTGTTTGATCCAGTACACACACTCCATCTCCACGTTCCATCATTCTGCACGTGTACTTGCCCTTCTGATTCCTTCAAATCATCCCTTTTTGTCCCTTTTATTGATCTTATTGACCTCCCTCTCAGTTCCAGTGAAGATTGTAGGGTTCCCTGCTCTTAAAATCCAATACAAAGTGTATATTTTAAACTATAACTCTACTAACCGAGCTGCATATACCTCCAACTTCAGACTGTGTGAATGAACTGGTTTATGCAGACATGCGCATCCTCGTTTTAATGGCATTATGCCCATCCCTAGAGCTGGTCTTCTCTTGACGTTGTACTGGGCAGTTGTCCAACAATGGCAGGGATATGTTCACTTGAGCGTGTTTGCGTGTGTGTGTTAGTGTTTTGGGCCAGTGCCATGATCTTGGCACTCGATCCTGGTTCACCAGCTTCAACTTATTCACAAAGTCATTTGAGCTTTGTTGCCTGCGATATGGGACCCCTTGTGCTGCCAACACACACACACACACACACAAACTGGTGCTGACTATAACACACAAGAACTCACATTGATACGATTTTGTGGGTGAAGTAATGTTTTCTTCCTCAGCCATCTCTGTTTTCTTTCTTACTATATTCTCATCTTCTTAGGATGGCTCTGTAAGTGGTTGAGGTATTAGAGGAGTAATACAATCATTCTAGTGGAATGTATCAATCATTCTGCTCCTAGATCCCTTCCAATGCCAACAATCTACCCACACACAAACAATGTGAGTTGGGTTTTACATGTCTACTGTTATTTCATTGACTGGTCTCTTTCTACAACAGCAGACTTTCTGAAGTGAAACCTGTTCATTGATCAAAATCCTCACAGTGTGAAAAGAACACATTTTCTGCTTTCAACATTATATTTCCTGTCATGTCCAATCTACGCCCCACTGTTCACCAATACGTTCTTACCACTGTCAGGTGATGTCAGGACACCGCAGGGTCCAGATTACCACTTTCTGAGTTTTGAATGGGATTAGATTGTAATTCTTGTAGGGAAGAACTGCTCATGCCACATTTTGACTTTCATAGGCTTAGTGAAGAGTAATCTATAATTAATCTATAATTGCAATGTCAATGTATTGAGCAGTTTTACACCTAAACTCTGTTGCGAATATGCAGAATTAATTTTGCACGCACATACACATAGTGGTATGTATGCATGTATGTGTGTGCGTGTATATATATATATATATATATATAACATGATATATATATATATATATAGAAACATTTTCTGAAAAAATAGCAGAGGTAGCCTAAAGGGAAATAGATTTATTTAATGTGGTAGAATTGGTGAAACAAAGTTTGCTCGTAGCTTTTCAAAAGTTGTCTCATCTGTAGCAGTTAATTTTACAAAATATGCATACAAAAATATACCAGTCAATGTAGAATTATCTAAAACAGTCATTAACAGTACAACATAATACTGATTTAATTAAACGCAGACATAATCAAGTAGGCAGGTGTCCTACTAGAATATATGTGTGTGATTCAGTTTTCAAACATAATGTTAATGTGCAAAATCATTACTTTACTGGCAATTCCTTTGGGAATAAAACTGATTATAAATAGGCTACAATAATTTATCAAGCTGAATTGGGTATTTAAGTTGTCAAATGGTTTAAAGGCAATTCTGGAGCAATAATCAACATAAATTAGTGCACTGTGGAGTTCTCCTGCATGATACAATAAAACAGCATTAAAGGCAATAAAAATACCAGATTTATCCAGTGTAGTGTAATACAGAAATATCACTGTAGTGTATGTGATATGTCCTTAATAACCTGTTGGTCAGACAAGACCCTACAAGATGGCCATTATTCAGTGTTTACATGTACAGTCATGTCAGTATAATATAATTTCAAATACCTCAGCCATTGTGGAGAGTGTAACATTATGTCCAAATCCCTGTCTGAGCCCATTCTTGAGTCACCCCTCATGGAGTGGAATCACTTATGGCGTTCGTGACATTGACGTGTACAAAGATATAGCAGTGCAAATTAAATAAGTGGCCACGGTTCTAAAACTCCTCAGGTGATATGCATGAACTTTATGTCAGTCATGTCAGGTTCTTCACAGCATTGGAAGATGAACATGTTGAAATGACAGTGTTGCATCTTTTTCTCGGGTGGACTGAGGCAGAGACATTTCAGAGATTGTTTTTGCTCTTTTTTGGATGTATGACAGAAATGGGTCTCAACTGGCTTTGCTTCAGTTGATTCTATTATTTGGATTTAGTATTGTTTTCTCTCTGCTGTCAATCAGAACAGACTTTGGTCGTGACCCATCACCAGTTGAGAACTACTATACTGTACAGACACAGCAACACATACATGCAAAGAGAAAAGAAGGATAAAGGTCAGTGCTCTGCAGGAACCACCTGTAGGATGATCTGTAGTGATCTGTTCACAGAGTCTGAAAAACACAAGGGAAACAAACATTAATAAGCCAACTTCACTAATTATTAGCATATGTCTTATGATATTAGCATATTCTAGATGATATGATATGGAATAAATTGCCATATGTTCCATTGTTTGTGTATAATAAGGTTCTTTTCATTCATTTCCAGAAAATTTATATTTCCAAGAGTTTAACACCAGTCATAGAATAAAAAATTGGCATGGAAAAGTCATTATAATAATCATTCATGTGTAACTAGACAAAAAATGACTTTCATGCAAAATCAGAAGTTTTACTCTGTTGCCTTTTGCCATTTGCTTTTTTGTAACCTCTGACCTGAGAATTTCTGGAACCATTTGGGTTTTCTTTCGGTGTAGATGAATATGTAGTATGCAGGGATGCCAGTGAGAGAGATGACAAAGCCAATCCCAGTATTAATTGGATCCGAATATAGAGAAAGGAAGACCATGAAGAAACAGGTGAAGGAGAAAACTGCAGGGATTATAATAGGAACCTGTGAAAGAGAAAAATGCAGAGATATAAGAGATATTAAAAGTATGGTGTTCTATAGAGTTGGGAAAGAGCAAAGA
The DNA here is from genome assembly GCF_949152265.1 of Phoxinus phoxinus. NCBI lineage: Eukaryota > Metazoa > Chordata > Actinopteri > Cypriniformes > Leuciscidae > Phoxinus > Phoxinus phoxinus. The sequence goes on along the minus strand of NC_136887.1, from coordinate 24,992,037 downwards.
GTTTTTCAGTTGAGACTGTATTGTATAAATGTAAGCCTGTTCCTTAAATCATAGGACCTTAGAAGACTTGGAATATTGTGAGTAGGCCAGTTTCATAATTGTTATGGTGTTTTTGTTCCCTTTTGAAGAGTACACCTGTTTATTTTGACCTGTACAGTGTTTTGCAGAAAACAATCAAATGGGTTTGGAGCGTCTTGAGTGTGAATTTTAATTTCCTTTAAAGTGCCCCTATTACGCTATTTTAAATGTTCCTAATTTAGTTTTGGATGTCTCCTACAACAGGTTTACATGCATCAAAGGTCAAAAAAACACTTCCATTTTCTCATAATATACATTTTACATCACCACATTTTTTCAATGACTCTCAAACAACTCATCGGATGAATCAGTCTCTCTAAATCCCTCTTTTCCATGAGCCTGCTCTGATTGGCCAGATGGCCCAGTCTGTTGTGATTGGTCTACCGCTTACAGCGCTTGTCAGAAGCTAAATGGACAGTCAGTCTGCATTAATAGATACAGTTTTAGGTAATAGTTGGCCCACAGCTATTTTGTAGAACTATTTCAGTAAGACAGTAATAACATGAGTTAGCCGGTTAGCCGGAAACTCACACAATATAAAATATAAAACACAAAACGACGTATTTTGAACACCCGGTAGAAAATATATAGGCTACATAAATAATTATTCAGGTTGTGATTCTGAGGAGCAAGCTGGTCCAATAAACTGGGTACTGACCCATCTTTCCAGAGCAAGTGTTTTACGAATCCCGCGTTGAACGAGATTTGAGAAGCAGTTGTCAGTCAAATGTCATGTTTCAGGGCGGTATTAGTTGTTCGCAAGCGGACAACGTACAATCTAGTGACGTAGAACCGACGCAGTGGGATTGGATTTATAGACTACTCGTTTAGGCGGTTCTGAGTCGATTATTTCTTTTGGGAGACAATATATTTATGATGCACTTTAGAAGTTTGCAGAACGTTTACATTCACAAACTATATTGCACACTGCAAGAAAGGAATATAAAAAAAACAGTCTTTAAACAACACGTTTTGACCACTGTAAGCGTTATGAAATCTTCAATTTCCTATCTAAAAGGATCCATGGCCATATCATGAATTTAAATTTCATGCTTATACCCAACCCAAACTGTTCGAGGGGTTACTCATGGATTAAAAAAAATCTGATTTTGCTGGTTATTTCACAGTATATTCAGCACTTAGTAACAAGTTGACCAATCCCAGAAAAAGGCCCTTTGGAGCAATTTTAGATTAAGTGGACAACATAAAGTGACAGTGTACAATTGAGATCTCAATAGCTTTCCAACTCTTGCCTCACCTCTGCTAACCTTAGAAATAAATCTAACGTATTTTCTTAACCGCTAGATATTTAAGTAATAATTTACATTAGAGATGCGTTCGAAATGAACAGAAAGGCTGCCAGAACAGAAAAGAGGGTCACCTTAAAAGGTCGTGGCATATCAGGGCGTGTGTATCGCATGTAGATGAGGCCGACCACTGCCACCCCGATAAAGAACCAGCGTAGGAAACTCATGAAGTTCAGCAGGCTGTAGATGTCCCCTAGGAAGAGGATCAGTAGAGTCATCGGATACTGAAAGAAAGACGAGCACTTTTAGAAAGGCGTGTAGGCAAGACAATTACTGATATAGTAAATTAAAAGTTATATGTTAACGAGTTAATGTTTATGCATGTCAGTTAGTTAGTCAGTTGGTATGTTTTTAATAATATAATAGTACTTTAGAAATTAGAATATTTAATATACAGTGTGTGTATATGTATACATATATACAATTATTATTATTATTATTTATTTATCTTTATTTTTTCAAGTATTTTTTTTTAGAAACGTATACAATAGTCAGTTTCATAAGTAATGTTTTTATTATGAAGCTTTCAAAATAGTTGCAAACGGTCTTGTTCAGCCGAACAGGAGTATCAGTACAGGTGACCGTTGAGTGGGACATGTGTGTGTCTATGACTCACCAGGACAATCACAGCAGGTAATGGCGTGTGTCGGCGTATGTGAATCATAGAGAGAACTTCAGGAAGCTGACCTTCTCGAGAGGCGACATAGAACATTCTGTGGAAAAGAAACAAAATGTAAAATGTTTTAAAACATCCACTGTAGAAATACGAACCAAGACATACAATAGTCGATGTTCTGAAACTTTGGATTTGAAAGGATTTAAAACTAAAGACTAAGAGAATGTGTTAAAGCCTAAAACAATTACCTATGTGACCAACAATTGTTGAGTAATTTGACAAAATAATATACAATTAATATACTTGGTGTAATTTTCAACACCCTCTCATGGCAATTCTTAAAGGGTTAGTTCACTCAAAAATTCTGTCATTAATTATTAACCCTCATGTCGTTCCAAACCCGTAAGACCATCAAAGTCATTGGTAAACATTGCAAGATGGCTATGGATGAACACCACCAGTTGTTTGAAACGGCTTTGGTCGCTACAATTAACAAGTTAGGCTTGTTATCTAAAAGAGGAACAGAAGACGGTGCTCGAGTCGTTCCTTTGCAAGAAGGACGTTTTGCTGACCGGATACGGCAAGAGTCTAATCTACCAGTTAGCTCCGCTGGTAGCTAAGTGTTTGTGATTGGTCGTAGTGTTATCCAATTTGAGATTTTCAAATGCATGCTTGGTGCCGCCCCTCAAGTTGGACGATTTTCATTACTCAATGCCAGACCCATAATCTTTTGGATTTGGGTCTGGATTTCCAGGCTATGTGACTCCAGTGGTTTAAACTCAATTTTATGAAGCGACGCAAGTGCTTTGTTTGCGCAAAAAAACATAATTTACCCCTATATTTACAAAATAATATTATCCAAAGCGCTTTCACTGAACAACTTCCGGTCTTGAGTCAACACAACACGCATGCGTTGTGGTGCTGCCCCTACTGGATTCCAGGTCAATATTTTTGTAAAGAAAGCGGTAAATTATGTATTTTTTAATTTGTGCAAACAAAGCACTCACTTCACTTCATAAAATTGAGGTTAAACCACTGGAGAATGTGTAAATTGTGTTGCTCCCAATGGAGGGACAGAAAACTCTCAGATTTCATATCTTCATATGTGTTCTGAAGATTAATGAATGTATTGCAGGTTTGAAATGACATAAGGGTGAGTAATTAATGACAGAATATACATTTTTGGGTGAACTAACCTTTAAAGTATTTTACATTTTGGTGAATTGGTGGCTAATTCGTTTGAATTTGTGTCATATTCCTAAAATAATTAAGCTTGTTTCCTAGTTTTTCTATAACCTTTATTGCTCTATGTTTGACCCTTGTAAAAATCAGGTAATCTGAGACTTTCAAAACTGAGATGCACACCTTGAGATGGCAAATAGACCTCCATTCATGGACCCAAAGCAAGACAGAGCTACAAAAACAGGAACTGCTACTGAGAAGTCTCCCATCAGCTTCTCTGCAAAAGTCTGTTGGGGAGGGCAGATGGATGGATAGAGAGGGAAGAGATGAAAAGTGGATGGAAGTGAGAAAGATGAACTAATTTTGTGAAACAAATAGGAAAACAACATTGATCTTCCATTTTTAGACTTGTCTGTGTTTATGAATAATCAGTGAAGTAAAAAGGCTTTATATTTTCTATAAGAGTGAGCTTGTAGGGGGACAAGCAAAGTGTAACAGGCTATAAATGAACGCATTACAGATGTCTAACGAGATGAGAAAGCTTTTAGAGTATTTCAGAGCCTAGCAGGAGATCTCTGCGCACGTATTCTGGTGCTGTCAGTTGTTTGTGAGAGATATATGATTACTCCAGCTGAGAAACAGACAGGCATTTAGAGCCACTGGCTTTATGTAATCACATTTACTTTGGGGAGGAGGAAGGTGTTGACTATTACAGGCACTACTGCAAATTGCTTAAACTCGTTTATAAAACTAGTATCCTTTTCTTTTCTGGCTCTCTTTCTTAAATGTTCCAGTTACTGCTGCTACACGAAAAACCAATAGGATCCTGGATTGTGTTAATTGAATTTGTTGAATTTAATTGGAATTTGTTAATAAATGAAGAAGTTTTGAGATAGAAGCAGACAGGGAGTGACCCACCACAGCTACGGCATTGGAGGCCAACAGCTCTTCTGCTGACATCACGGTGTAATATGACACGTTTATCAGTGTGTAACAGATCATTACTATCACCATGGATATGCAGATGGCAAGAGGCACTGTCCTGGGGAATGGAAATTAACACCTAAGTTATCACTGCCGTTTGGTTTGCCATGCTAGAAACGGCTGAATTAAACATCAAACCATAGAGAAATCATATTTGTTATATCACCAACCTCTCAGGATTCTCCACCTCCTCAGTCACAAAATTTAAGTAAAACCTGTAAGAGGCCAAAAATGTATTCAAACACTGCATGCGGCATTATTGGATTTGTGTGGAATTAGAAGGTGGGCTTACCAGCCGGCATAGGCATACATTCCTGAGTAGAAGGCAAGAGGAAGTCCTGATAAGTCTACTGTGTTGACCTCAAATGCGTTCTCAAAATTTTTGGTCTCCCCTGCAGATGTAACCGGTGGTAAATGATTAGCATTGTGATAAGCTTAGACAGCCTGATGTTCTCTGTAATTTTAGTTTTCCCTGAGCCAAACCTATTTCTGTTCAGTGGATCCTTCATTTTTATTATTAATCAAAATGAATGATTGTCAGTGGCAGATTTAGGCATGGGCAACGTGTGCTACTGCCCATGGTGGCATCTTGACGGGGGCAGCACACAAAAAAAAAGAATGCATGATCTGGGTCTTACCACTCATTTGCACATCATGTCAATGATATGATGTCACCGTGTGGGTCAATTAACCTGGTCAGGACTCGGAGTGTGCACACGGAGAAGTAGGCTATACTTTCACTCAAGATAGTAGGAGCTAGGGGTGTGACGGTTAGTATATAACCGTGAGACCGACGGTTATAGTTAAACACCGTCATTAGAACTCTATAACCGCCAAAACCGTGTTATTAAAATGTTTTTTACAAACATTTTAAAAAAAAAAAGTTTTTTTTTTTTCATTTTTTAGATAGGATCATAATAAGCGCAATATATCGGGAGACGTGGTTTTTACCACTTAATGAAGTTTTGTTTTTTAAATCGTCAGACATGATTTTTACCACTTCAAAGTTTTGCATTGTAGAAAGCCTTTCTTTAAAGCGAATTTCGTTTTGTAGAAATTGTATCTTAATTTTAATAAATGTTTCATCAACCAATTGCATGTATTTAATAAATAAAAAGCAAATAGCCTATAGCAGACAATATAATAACCGTGACATGGCGCCTGCGCGCCGGGTTCACTTGCATTGCATTGTGAACTAGAGCGCATCTCATCGTAAATTAATGAAACTATGCCTGCCTCATGCATTAGCATTAAATATCTTTGCTACATCCTTTCTAGGCGGGTGCGGCTTTGAAATTTGGTCAAAAAACGTTGGTGCGGATGAGTTTTGTTATGCGGTTGCGGATGAAATAATTCCCCATCTGCGTATCTCTACATCTAACAATATTGAACACTACACAAATGAATAATTTTTTTTTATTAATTCCCCATAGTGACAGGAGGTGCCGGAGATCTCCTTAATAAACGGAGGTCTGAAATCTCTGCCCTTACCGATCAGAGCGCGCGCTGACACGGAGTTAACCCGCTATCTCCAAGAACAACCAATTGACTACGGCTAATCCACTGGTGGAGAGACAATGAAACACGCTATCCGCTCTTAGCAAAATTGTCACGTAAATACATGTGTATTTGTGCTACAAGCACAGCATCAGAGCGAGTGTTTAGCCTCGCGGGTAACATAGCCACCCCTGTCAGATCGTCACTAAAACCGAGTAAAGTGAACATGTTGGTGTTCCTGTCACGGAACTTGGAAGTCGAAAAAGATTAGGAATTTAAAATGCCATTGCACTTTTTTTGTTTCCTATATTTAGTTCGTTTAATTAGGGTATTATCACAACAATCGTTGTTCGACTGTTTTGTTTTTCTTTGATAAAGGTATGTAGCCTAGATTTTATGATTTGTAATTTAGGCCTGGCTACTCAATCATTTTTATGCGGCTCTTATAGAATTTAAGCAGCCTATTTTTCTTAAAGTATTTTACTGTGTGTGATTTATTTAAAACAAAGCATGTTCATTGCAAATTTAGTTTTTGTTAAGGATTTGTTTACTGTGTGTAGGCCTATATAAATAAACGTATAGCAAGTAGTTAATCAGTGTCTGCTCGTTTTTTCAAACTAAGTTGTCTTATAACAGACCCCCCCCCCCCCCCCCCCCGACGACGGTTATGTTACAAACCGTCACATTTGACTCGCATCATAACCGTCATCACCAATTCTAAAACCGGCGCACCCCTACCTAGGAGCAAGGTTTGTTTACTGCTCCTCAGAGCTTCCAGTGGGGAAACCTGAGGTGACGTCAGTAGGAAGAGCTGGGCTGTGTTTAAGTAAAAAAAAAATTATGAGATTCCCTCGCTAACTTTCCTCTGTCTCGTTCACTCGGATGTACATCAATGCTTATGTTGCACGAGTGCCCACTACACGTGGAACCCTTGAAATGTTTTTAAATGGAACTCCCTAAGACCTTGATCACTTGGAATATAGCTGCTATGGAGCTGATATATTATTTTACATTTTTTTCCTTATGAATTTGTTTTATGCACCATTTAGGCCTGTATATATGCTTGGGCAGTTATTTTTTTATATATATACTATTAAATATAAAATAAAATACACAAACAAAAATTATAATACAATAAACTATAACTGTGTTAAAAAAAACAGTCAGCTCAAAGCTACAACAAGTATTAAAGGCAGTTAAATGTCAAAATAATGCCATGGCAATATCATTCACTTGAGTTGTGTGGTGTGGGGGTAAATTAAGCCCGATCTGCTGTGACGTCACACTCGTGGTGCATTGTGGTCTATGAATCTGCCTGAAGTGAACATCTTGGGTGCTCCTCATTTGTAATTTGTGCTTCCTCATTTCCTTTCCTCGCTTCCTTTCCTCGCTTCCTTTCCTCACGTCTCATATATATATATATATATTACATTTTTATATACATACATAAATATATTTGCATTTTGTGCATTTTAACTCGTATTCAAGAAGCCAGAAGCATAATATAAACTAAATACCTTTGAAGAGTAGGTATAATCCTGGAACAATGATGATGGCGAAGGCGAGCAGCTTGCTGAACGTGAGGAAGATCTGGATTCTGGCAGTCCAGCTTACACTCATGCTGTTTAGATACATTACCAAGGCTGCGATAAAAAGTAATATAAAATATCTCAAAATGAATATGGCACACATAAATCAGGCCATGAAGATGGTATATACTGTAATCAAACAGTTTAAATACTTAGCCAAAAAGCTTACTGAGTCCGATTGCTGTGGCCAATTTAACGGCAGCCTCAGGAACTCCACATGGCATGAAGATGGGCTCTAAAATATAGCGGCCAAATGCCAAAGCGGTCACAGCAAAACCTGCAGGTCTTCAAGATGAGAAAATTAACTCTGATCACTCAAGTGTACTGTACTGGACATCATGTACTTGAGTGTACTGTACTGGGCATCATGTAATATCTCATAAAACACTGTTTCAAAGTAAGGTAGAACAGTTTATGTGATAAATCATGATTGTAATCGAACCTCTTTTCTTGCATTGTTCTGTTATAATCAGTGAACCAGTTCACTTGTACATGCACATGTTTTGTGCTCTCCTTCACGTAAAGCTTGTTTGCTTTAAAACTACATCTACAGATGTTACTCTTGGCGGTGTTGTGATTGTTACATGAACCTGGACTGAATCCAGCCCTTGATCCTTTGCATGAGAGCCTCCACAATGGCTTGTTCATTGTCATAAGGCGCTTTATCTCTGGTTTTTATTCCATGCCTACTGGAGCCCAGCAGTAATATTGAGAGATAACCTTCATCGGGCAGAATTTGCTTGTGTTTATTTGAGGCGTTGAAGGGATTTTGTTTGTTTATTCTGGCAGTGCCCCAGAGACCTGTCAATGAAGACGGAGGATGAATAAGGATTTACTGACCTTATGGCAATCATGTCAGCCCACAATCGCACAAAAGCCACTTGCGGACCAAATGCCTCCAGAATGTACGTGTAATGGCCACCAGACTTTTTAATACAGGTTCCCAGCTCAGCATATGATAGAGCACCTGAAAAGGACAAAAAGGAAGAACTAGGCAAATACCTTTATACTTTAGCAAAATTGAGTAACAGTGGCTGGACAAAGGCAAGTCGTGGAGTGCAAGTGCTATAACTATTCAGAAAGGTGGCAAGAAATGTACACAACACCTGCAAAGCAACCCTAATTGCACATGGTTAAGTCAGTTTATTAAGACCATCTGTTCTCTCTCAGAGAGTGCAGTTGCACAAGCTCTTTATAGTTCTGTGCATTTTTACGTTTTAATGAATACTCTGTTCAAATCAAAGCCCTGCTTCACTCGCAGCCCTTGACTTGTGAGCTTCAAAAGGTAAATGTAAAGAGAGCTCTAAAATACAAGGCCCACCAGGAGAGTTCAGAATGCAGATTTCAACTGAGAGAATTTGTGGATGAATGGACAGGTTTTCTTTTTTAATGGGCAGCTCAGCTTTTCCTCAAAGCCTGTGGGCTGCAGCACACAAAAGAAAGCTGACAAGTGTGAAATGACTCCTGGCATACACATGAATAAACAAACTGTCAAACAATGCTCTTCTTATACACAAACTAATTCTTCTTCGACACATACACAAAGCCATCAACCTCCACGGTGTCAGACCACGCTCTCCTCACCATCAAAGTGCGGCGTAAGACAATATCAGCCTCTATTGTGCACGGACACACACATTAGGCATTAGAGGGGCCCTCTGATCAGGTTCTTCACGCATAGCCTGAAAGTCTTGCTTGCCGACTAGCAGTAAAACCTGAACTTCTTTACTGTTCGAAATAGTGTTTATATCGGAGCTTATAGTGGAGTTCGAGAAACATTTGGGTTCTTGAGTTGATGAAAAGCCAATTAGTTAAAGGGCACCTATTATGCAAAACTCACTTTTACATGGTGTTTGAACATAAATGTGTGTTGGCAGTGTATGTACACAACCACCCTATAATGATAAAAATCCAACCAGTGTTTTTTTTTTTTAAATCCCCATAAATCATAAGCACTGTGTCAGAACGGACTGTTCTCAGAATCAATGCAATGTGACTTAGAATTGCACAAGCCCCGGCCACGACTGTTGATTGACACTGCAATTTGAGCATAGACCCGCCCTGAGTGAGCTGGACACAGTCCGCCATTGTTTCGACGCTGGAGCAGCTGTAGAATGTCTACGAAAGCGATTGAGGTGTTTTGTTTTTTGAATGTTAGAATAAACATAGCAGTCTTCATTTACTCTCGTTGTTACTCGAGGATTAATCAGTACAACTGCTCTCGTGATCCAGCTTACAGTCTCCGGAGCGACAGGACTAACGTTACTGATCACGCAGAAATGAAAGTGAGAGCGAGCACTTTATGACAGCTCGAGCTCATTGAGTCGTTTTACAGATACAGTTTACCAGTTTATAAAGCACCCACTGAAAAGGTGCGTATATATTTGTTTACTGTTAGTTGTAACGAGTGTTTTGTGTACTTCGCTGTGTAACGTTATGTTCCATGATAATGAAAGGGAGAGAGAGAGAGAGAGAGAGAGAGAGAGAGAGAGAGAATTTATGGATAAGACTTAATGCACACTTCATATACTGTGTTTATTCTTACAGTGATTTTCTGCAGTAAAACTAACTCTTCATCTTTTGTGTGATGTACAATAAACTTAATTGAACTCATCAGTATATTTTGGTCATCATTCAGACGGGGTCTACTACAGCAGGCTTGTATTAATAGTGGAGCAGATGGCATATAAGTTATAAACGTAATTAAAATAAACATACCTGTTCTATCTCTATTCAGCAGATATTCTCTAGCTCTGGGCATTATTGTCCGACTCAAACACCGTTACTGTGAGTTTCTGCTTTGATATTATCATCTTTCTGTGAGATGAGATTGTCCTGGCTCTGTGTGCGAGCTGGTTAGGCTCCGCCCCCTGTGCGTGGAACCGCTTCTCATTAACTTTTAAAGGAGACACACTAAAACGGTGCGTTTTTCTCAGCCCCCAAAAAATGACAATTTAAACATGCTGTAAAAAAAATTATGTGGGGTATTTTGAGCTAAAACTTCACATACACACTCTGGGGACATCAGAGACTTATTTTACATCTTGAGAAAAGGGGCATAATAGGTGCCCTTTAAATCATGAAAGTATGTTTAAAATAAAACACTTACTTAAAAAATGGGTATAACTTTAGTTTAGAGTCCAATGCTCACTATTTACTAATTGCGTATTATTAGCATGCATATTACTAGGATGTTAGCTGTTTTTAGTACTTATAAAGCACATAATAATGCCTTATTATTCTGAATGACCATATTCTACATCCCTTAATCCAGGGGTGTAAAAATCTTTTTTAAAGTGGGCCAGATTCGATGTTGTGGACACTCCCGTGGGGCTGGATTTCTTCATTTAAATTAATAATATTAGCCTGCATGTTTGGTCTCTTGAAAATGCACATTTGACAGTAACTTGAGTTTATTTCTGAGTTAGAGCTCTACTCTTAACCATTTGTTTCTTTAATTTGCCCTTTATTTCATTACTCCTTTAATATTTAATACATGTCATGTGTTAATAATACAATCAAATTCGATATGAATATCCCATGTTTCTGCCACAATACCATGTTTACAGAAGTGTTACTACTGTAAATCTATGGTAAATGTTTGTGAATTGAAAATTATGCTAACTGGATTGCTTTCGCACAGTGTTTCTCCTGTTTTCAGTTTCAGTGTTGCTGAGAATGCACACACACACACACAGTGCTGTCAGCGCTGGTTTCATCTGGCTTTTAAATAGACGTTTGTATTGGAGACATCTGAGCCAAATTCGAATGCTTCGGGATTCTCGCTGCGCTGTTTAGTGATCGCGTGTGAATTTTAAAGTGTGACCAAAAGATCAAATATTTTGTTTATCTGCATGTCAGTCACGTAACCATTAACCAACATCCAAGACCTGTGAACATGTATATGTGATGTTAAAGTCCTCCTGTAGTCAATAATTGTATCCCTTAAAATTAAGTAGGAGTCTAAATGTACATGATTTTTCATATCAACAGAAAAATATACCAGGAGAACCTGGCTTCTCTTTTAGGCTGGTTCACACGGCAAGATAATTAGGCCGATTTGAGCCCCGATTCACCCCTACCGACAATCTTAAGGATGCTCCGATTATCGTAAAATAATCTGATCAGATATTCCTGCCGTGTTAAGACTGCTCTCGTCTGCTCGGAAGGACGTCGGGTCAAACGGGGACAAACGAGCACGCAGCCTGCGTGGACTGTGGCGTGTAGCCAATCAGAAAGCGAGGTGACAAGGCGGCGAGGAAGCACCGGGAAACAAAATCAAAACAGGCGCACCAGTAAGTCAGGTGGATGTCGGAGATGGAGGATAATTTTTTTTTTTTTCAGTTAAAAACAAACTACAAACTATCACCACTGCATCGTCTTCGTCCGCCATGATTGTTTACTCTGAAGTCACGTTTGATCTCGAGGGATTTTGCGAGATTTCCCGTCTGACCTGGGAATGCTCGGGAGTCAAATCGCTTCGTGTGTGATGTGTTGATTTTGCCGTGTGGTTGCGCACCACACAATGTACGACCAAAACTTTAAACAATTTTTTTTGCCGACAATTTTAAAATCGTCCCATGTGAAATAGGCTTTAGACTCCATAGTTAGGTCATATAGTTAATGATATGCTAAACCCACCCACACGTTGATGTGATTGGTTACAGCGTAGTTTGTGATGTAAGAAACATCCATGATTTCAAACTGCGTTTTTGAGACTTTATTTTCTCTTTTTTTAGGAGAAAATACTCAGCAATAGTGTTGACTTGTGTATTTGTACATGGTTGGTCTTAAAGCAAAAACACCACATAGACATATAAACAACATTAAAAAGTTGATTTTCACCACAGGGGCTCTTTAAATTATTGAAATAACTTGAAATTTCAGGGGGTATTTCAAGTTAATATTTTAGGCCTAACAGAAAATGTTTGGGAATCCTTGTGTTAACAAATTGAACCTTACTGTAAACTGTTACCAACTACTTCATGATTCATTTAAAGAATACTTTTTAGTTTGATGTAATAGAAATGCATATTCTACTAGCTCACAGCTCATGATTCTGAGTAGTGTTTTTTTTTTTTTATCTATCCCAGAGTTGCCTAACTTAGGCAAACATATTTTGCAATGTCGACAATAAGCAACTTGAGCAAGACAATGCTTTCCATCTGCTATTTGAACAAATGCAGCTTTGTCCACAGTGCCAAATTTTCAAATAGAACAAATTTTCTAATTTGATTACAATCATCCAGTTCTCCTTTTTTTAACTAGCAGTGCTCTTATAATAAATTAAACGACAGTAAGCAGGTGTGAGAGTGCACAGACAACACAACCTGTTCACCCAAAAAATGTGAACTCTGCCATCATTTACAATGTTCACCCTCGTGTCTTTTAAAACCTGTATGACTTTATTTGTCTTGCTGTAGAATATAAAAGGAGAAGTTTATCTGAATTATCTCAAGTCAAGACTTTAGTAAATACTCTCGTAGAGCTATAAAATGGCATCAGGAAACTTGATTTTATGATGCCTTTTTGACATTTTTGGACACCCGCTTGTCCCAATCAACTTTCATTGTTTGGAAGAGAACAGCTGAAACCTGCTAAACTTCTCCTGTTTGGAATGTCATGAGAGTAAAGTAAATGATGACAGAATTTTCATTATGGAGTCATCAATCATTTTAACAACACCCATTTCCTTTCAGTGAGTAAAGTGGTATGTCCTAATGAATGACTGACATCAGTGGTGCTGTTAGGTAAGCCACAATTTCAAAACCGCAAACAAACAGTTCAGAAAGCGTCTGTACAGTAGTTCCTCAGATTCTAATTAAAATCCAACTGTTGATTATATCAGGGACTAAGAAAGTCGATTTGTACCAGGTGAGTGGGTGAGATATTTAGGTCGTTTGTTAAGTGTGGAAAAAGATAATGTGAATGTGAGCCCGTGTGTGAGAGCATATGCACATGTTAACACACTCATGTTTGCGTATGTTCAGCTATGTTATGTGTGACACTAACCGAAAAGAGAGAGAATCCCACAGGCCATCCACACCACCAGTGACATTCCCACACTGCCAGAGTTCTTCAGAATTCCCTTCGGAGAGATGAATATTCCCGCTCCAATGATCGTCCCGATGATGATAGAGATTCCTCGGAGCAGGGTCACCTTCTTCCCCAGTTCCACCTTCTCCTCGGGGGCTCCGGCGTGGGGGTCTCCATTTGATTCGAGAGGGTCTTTCTGTCCAAAATTACTTGGAGTCGGATCCCCGTTGGGATGGGGAACTGACACAGTCCTTCTGGACATCTTGTTGACTCACTCACAAACACACACACATTGACTCTCTCACTCACAGTGTAGTGTGCCTCCCCTTGCCAGTAGCACATGAGAGGACTGAGCAGAAGGTGTTCTCAAAGTAAAGCAAACTTCTGATACGCTGTGACAAGTCTAAACAAATGCAATGTAAAGTGGCTTCTCCCTCCTCTTTTTCTCTCTCTCATTAGCCTTTTTAGTGTCTCAGACACTCCCCTTTTCTCTCATTTACTCTTTGTATTCCTTTTTTCATCTTATCCTGTAATTTACTACGTATTGTGTGAGTAAAGAGGGTGTTTCATGTTGTGGTTAGTGTAGCCCAGATTCATGATGCTTTAGCAGTTGTATCCGATTCTCACATTTCCTCACGTGACATGCAGATCATACAAAGGCATCTGGCGCTCACTTTAAACACTTGCTGTTTTCTCTGGTTCTTTCAAAGGCCCTTGTTTCACTGCACTTGTTATAGACGTGTTCTGATTAGCAAGTGAGCAGACTGATAACAAACTCCTGTTTCTGGGATTGTGGACTGACTGTGTGATCTTTTTGTTGATATAGGTAATGAAGCTGAATGTAGGACAAACCACATGTTACTGTAGCTACTGTACTCGTGTGTGTGTGTGTGTGTGAGAGAGAGCAAGAGAGAAAGGGTGTGTGTGTGTTTTGTGTGTGTGTTTTCAGACAAAGCAATTTCAGTCAAGCCTGATACAGTGTTCTGTAAATAAGAATGAAGACGGTGGGAGGCTGATGTAACATTTCATCAGATCAGCCTTGACACTCAATAGATTCAGTGTTGTGAATCCATCAACTTGTGATGATTTGCAAATTTTACACCATAGTGGAATTTTATAACCTGAAATATCTCACAAAAACTGTAAATATCTCACTTTTTGAATCATAATTACTGTGCAAAAATTACAATAGTTGTGGCTTCACTTTTGTAATTAATTATATATAATGTTACTTACTTTTGTGAGTGTTTCACTCTTTAAAAAATAAAAACTTAATGAGAACCTTTTATGTTTAACAAATAACTTTTAAAGTTGTTAAAAAACAATACAAAATGTATGAATGTAAATTGCAGAATAAAACCAGTAATTGTCTTCTGAAAAAAATTATTATGCTCACCAAGATTCAAAAATACAGTAAATACAGATATATTGTGAATATATTATTTCATTGCCCATTTTTTATTAAAATATACTTTAAACTGATAACAAAGATTAATTTTCAGCAGCAATCAGAGTCTTTAGTGTCACATGATCCTTCCTTTAATGCTGAAGAAACATTTCCTATTATAATGTCACTTTAGAAAAAAGTGTGTGTGTGTGTGTGTGTGTGTGTGTGTGTGTGTGTGTGTGTGTGTGTGTGTGTGTGTGTGTGTGTGTGTGTGTGTGTGTGTGTGTGTGTGTGTGTGTGTGTGTGTGTGTGTGTGTGTGTGTGTGTGTGTGTGTGTGTGTGTGTGTGTGTGTGTGTGTGTGTGTGTTAAATATTTTTATTTTTTTTCCAAAAGATAAAAATTAACTGTAGTTTGCCTCCTCTTGCCTGTGGTATAGATCTATGGCACATGAGAGTCCTGAACCCAAGCCCCAAGGTCTTCTCGCAGCTCAAAGAAAAGTTGTGATACACTGCCGTACACAAAGTATAGTTGTTGAGAGTGAGAGATAAACTGTGAAAGAACACCATGAAAGTAAACAAATATATCTTGTACATTCACAGACCAATTTTAAACTGCTGACCCCAAAAACATGCCCTCTGTCGGTCTTTGCTCTTGTTTGTCATGCTGGAAAGAGGAAAGCAAGAACGATATTCCCAAGAAACATCTCTCCTGCGCAGTCCAATAAACTATAATATGATGAGGTGGGAGGAGATATCATCATGGGACAAAAAGAGTCAACAGAGGAAATAAGAACATGTATCCAGTTTCAATTTGTTATTTGTAAGAAGAAAGCTGTGCATTTCTAACAGTATTCAACAACAACCACACTTAACAAAGACTGCAGACTAAACAAGTCTTACTCCACTGTGTATATGGATGTGTGTGAGGAACAAACTGTATTTTGATGGGATGGATCACCCAAAAATGAAAGTTCTGTCATTACTTACACCCGTGTCTCTCATGTTCTTCTGAACACAAAATAAGATATTTTGCAGAATGTTAGTAACAGAAGAGTTCTGGTTATCAATGACTTCCACTGAGACATTTCTCAAAATGTTTGTTCTACAGAAGAAAGAAAGTCATACCGGTTTGGCATGAGAGTAAGGAAACTAACTAAGATTAGAAAGTTACATCTTTAAATCGTTAATCTTTAAACCACAGCCTTGTTATCAACTTTAACTTGGGGCAGTGGGGAAGGGGATTATAAACCCAGTTGTATGATTTAACAAGGCTTTGAATATTGTGCAGATGTGGTTTGGATCACCTTTTTGTATGTGTTTTTGTCATTTTGATGCATAACAGCCTAAATAATGACAGAATAAAAAAACAATTGGGTGAGTTTTCTCTTTAAACTCCATTTATCCTTCCGTTCAAGCTTCGTTATGGAGTATTTACAAGTATGGTGCAGCAAAGCCTTCCTAACCTCTTAAGAAAAGTAAGCCAGAAGATATAGTCCATATTTTAAGTTGTCCTTCATCTGTTAGGGATTGTGTACTTTAGGCTGGCTTCAGGGAAGAAGCGAGGAGGTTAAGTGGTAGTCTTTCTGTAGAATCATTCAAAAATGAGAGGGAGAAATAAGTGAGGGATCAAACCCATCCTCTCCCCCAGAACAGTGAAATCTCCCTATATAAAGGAAGCCCCAGGCATGTTTCCAAACTTCCTTTAATCTCTCTTTCTCTGTGTGTGTGCTGAATGTAAGGCTGTGTTTTCAGCTTGAGCAGTGAGGCCTAAGGGAAGCCTGTGGGAAAGTTAACACCTTGCTTTTTCACTCATCCATTCTACCAGAAGCTATGACCAAACTAAATTAACCAAACTCAATGATCAGGAACACTTACAGTTCCGTTCCATCAAGAATGGAGTTCAGTAACTTTGTGAAAGTTGTCGCTGTGAAGCAGTTTGCCAATATGATACACACAAATTTCAGGGCTCCTGGCTACTTCTGAAGTGGTCACAAATGCGACAATTTTTTTTTACTTTTGTCATTTAACATTTAGTCAGTCTGGAACGCCTTTTTGTGTTTCCATTTGCCTTTTCGATGAGCACTCACTGCACTCAACGAACACAGTGCGAGTCATAATGTCTAATTCTATGAACTGGTTCTATTTAATGAGATGGTCAGTCAGTAAGTTGTTCATATACATTGCTGTATTCACAAATTAAGTGAACCACAGAAATAGTGCATATACGTTACTGGGTCTATTTACTCACTGGCCATGGTTATGTGTAATTAAATACAAAGTTTTGTTCAAATAAAATAAAACATTTATAACTTTATCCCCTGGTTTCACAGACTAGACTTAATGCATGTTTGATCTGTTTTAACTGAAAGCAACTTGCACTGACATATCTTAAAATATGTCAGTGCCATTGTTTGGTCTCAAGATGCACACCAGTAAATAATAATTTTCTAATAAGGCACATTTATTAAAGCTACTTAAATATCCCAATTGAACTAAGGCCTAATCCTGGCTTAATCTAAGCTCTGTCTATGCAGGCCTATATATGTTTTTATTTATTACATACATTTATATAACAATTATAGTTGTACTGTGCACTACCGTTTAAAAGTTTGGGGTCAGAAAGGTGTCAGGTTTTTTTGTAAGGCTCCTATATGTTTCTGTTTAGAAGCCAATGGCTCTCTTTTTTTCAGTCCTGATCCTCAGAAATCCTTTCACCTTTAGTTGTATTTTGGACCCAGGCCATTGTACTAAATCAAAATAGAGGCCTATAGCACTTTTTATGTGTCCACTAGCCACTGCTAGATATTGATCTTATTACCGTTTGCTTGCCAGACCACTTTGTTCATATCTGTGCTTCCTTCCCAAGGTCTGTAGCCCTTTTGGTTGTGTGTAGGGAGACCTGTTGACTGACTGAGGGTCTCAAGAGCTGCTGTGATATAAACATACTTCCTTTGCTTTCACTTGCTGTTGTAATTCTCCAGTCATATTCGGTCCCCAGTATAACATACAAGTAACCTTTTAAAAACTTGCTCCAATCGCCCACATAAGGTCAGTCAGAATTCAAGGCTGTAAACTGTGAATAAACTCAACTGTTTGATTGAATCCATTTCCCAAATGGATTAAGAGTAACTGGCTCAGGATGTGCTCTATATATCTGACTGATCAAATTTGATGTAAAAAATTAGGTTCCACTGACGTTGTTAGTATAAACTGAACTGCATATAAAACTAGTTTCGTTTCAATCTCTCCAAGGTGACTGTGACTGCATTTTGACCATAAAACGATTACAACTTTCAACCTCAATACGTCTGCCTTGTCTACGGTCCAATCCATCTGTGACTTTCTTGGGAATTCGTACCCCTGCCAATGTCTCCTTATACATGAGGAAATAGAGAGAGATTGATGAGATGCAAATGAACGTTCTTTCCTCCATGGAAATAAAACAGACAACATTTATCTACAGTCGGCTAGATGTGTTTATGAATAATCAGTGCAGTGAAAAGGCTTTAAATTTTCCGTAAGAGTGAGCTTGTAAAGAGGCGCGCAAAGTGAAACAGGCTATAAATGAATGCATTACAGACGTCTAACGAGATGAGAAAGCTTTTAGAGTATTTCAGAGCCTAGCAGGAGATCTCTGCGCACAGATTCTGGTGCTGTCAGTTATTTGTGAGAGATATAGGATTACTTCAGCAGAGAAACAGACATGCATTTAAAGCCACTGGCTTTATGTAATCACAATTACTTTGGGTAGGAGGAAGGTTTTCACTGTTTTGATGGGAATGGGGTACAAATTTCTTCTGAATTTACTGTTCTATAACATACATGAACATATAGTAGCTACTTTCTAATGTAGTCTATTATAGTCCTGGTTATTGTTTTCAATATAAAAAAGTGGTATTTCCCTGTTTGAATTAACCACAGTAGACGCCAGGTGATTGTCATCCAGGCTACTGACATAATGCTTTTTGATCTTGTTCTGAATGGTTTCAGGAGCAACCTAGCCAGTAGCCACCTCATTTTACTACAAATTTCAATGCATTATGTTTGTGGTGTAATAAGAAATGCACAATAGAATGCTAGAAGATACTGATGTGGATGACAGTGTGCCAGCTGGGTAAGAGAGATAACATTTGTATACCTGTGCAATGCCATACACAGCATGTGATTACATGATTTCTTACTGTACAGTTCCGAATGTTGCCAGAAACGTCCTCTGACTTTGACTGATTTGACAATACATGTCATTAATTCACGTACTTAAAGCTGTGCATGAAATATGAGCAAGACAGAGGGTAACCATTTATGAAAATTCCAGTGAATGGTGATCAATGGTCTGTTTTAGTGGTGGAACGGATCACACAATTCACGGTTCGGATCATTTACGGTTTTTGAGCCACGGATCGGATCATTTTTCGGATCAGCAAAAAAAAAAAACCTCACTTGAAGTTCTTTGATAGCACTACATCAAAAACTACTAGCTTAACTGATAAAACTCACACATGATTTAAAACAAGTGAACAGTCAGTAATAAAATAAGAACAAATGCACAAATTACAAGCAGAGATCAATACTAAATAACAAAGTTACAAAGTCTAACAGTAGCCTTCAGGTACAGAAATGAATAATTAAGCCTAAATGTAAAATAA
This sequence comes from Phoxinus phoxinus, assembly GCF_949152265.1. Taxonomy (NCBI): domain Eukaryota; kingdom Metazoa; phylum Chordata; class Actinopteri; order Cypriniformes; family Leuciscidae; genus Phoxinus; species Phoxinus phoxinus. The sequence goes on along the minus strand of NC_136887.1, from coordinate 24,972,715 downwards.
CACTATTTGTTCACTGTAGAAATTAAATATAGTTTCATCTTTGTTAAAGCTGTATTTTGTTGTTTTATTTAGCATTTTATTTTCCGGGCTTAAATTCAAGATGATTGTATATTTATGCTATGAATATTTCAATTTAAAATATTTCACACACATTTTCATAATTAAAAATTCAATAATCCATATTTACCTTTCATACTTTACTTCCGAAATATTGATTCTGTATAAAAATACAACCTATAATATTCGACAGGCAATTTTCGGTCCATTTTATTTCGCTTTACAAATTCGCTTCCACAAATTCAGTGGTTAAAAAAACGTCTTGAAATTAGTTTGTTTTTAGTTAGTTACGTGATGCTATAAAAACGGTGGTGTAACGTCATGATTGACAGCACAGGTTCTCTGAGCGAAGTAGTCACTGAAGCACCAACAAACTTTTTTCGGGATCTTCGGAGGACTGACGAGAGAGTATTTACTTTAATTTAACAAGCCTCTTGTCGTACTGCAATCAACAGACATCAAAATTGGAGCAGAACAGAGCAGACATAGGCCCCTTGAAAAGTGCCGGGAGTGAGGGCGGGGCGTTGATTTTGCGGCTCTACTTCCTGGTCACTACTGCGCAGGTCAGGTCCCGAGATTGCTACTGCGCAGACCCAGGGAGTGATAATAATGAAGCAACAAGGGCATATATGTGCAAATAACATAATGAAGCAACTAGTGTACTGATGCATACAACATCAGACCAGCTGTTACAAGCGGGTTATACCAACAATCACAGCGTCCGGAATAAATCTGCGGGATGAGCGAAGTGCACAAGCACAATAATAGGGGAGACACCTGAAGCCCCCGCACACTGAAAAGATGCAGAACACAGAAGGTTGTGCTATAAATGCATTAGTCGTCTAGGTCACTGAGTCTCAAAGATGAAAGCACTGCGTTCGTACTTTTCGTGAATCGAGCGTGACACCTTCGAACATGGATATCGGGAAGCGCCTGTGATAAAGTGGGTATCTGAATGTGAAAGTAGGCTATATGTGGCTTTCAGATCCACCGCTATAAACCAGTCCCTGGGTCGAATGTGCACGAGGATCTGTTTTATCGTGATCATTTTGAACACTTGCTTAGCAAGTCTTATGCCACGGTACCAATTGAAAATACTCTTTACCGCTATGGAGGTATTTTGTCATGTCTAATGCACTGTAAAAAAAAATCCCGTAAAAAAACGGTAAATCTCTGGCAGCAAAGTTTCCAGACGGATTCCGTTAAATTACAGCAAATAACCATTTCACAAAATTACAGGCAAAAACCGTAAAAATACAGAATTGACTTTACGGTCAAAATTAATTAAATGACAGTATATTACTGTTGATAATGGTTTAATTAACCGTGGAAAAACGTATATATTATGTCAAATAACATTAAAAAAAACATTTAACTTTCAGGTTAATCTGTAAATTTAGGGTTTTATAAAGTTTTTTTATGATAATGCTGTCTTAATCTACAGTAATTTTCTTTTAATATATAGTTTTTCTGTGTAAAATAACTATGAAGTTATGTATAAAAATGCAATAAGTACATAAATTAAAATACAAAGTTTGTATATTTATGGTAGTTTTCATTTTTATTTTTTCAATCCCATTTACAATCCAAAACTTTTTTGAATAACTAAATGTATAAGTACAGAATACCTGCACATTTACAGTATTAGTCATTAAACAAACACTGAACATCAAAATATGTGAATGATAGGAAATACAAGCTTAGTAAATAATTTAGAACATGTAAAAATATCCACATTAAAAGGCCATTGCTGAATACCTTTATACTCTAATAGAACTAATTTTATACAATTACATTTTATCCAAAGTGACTTACCAATTAAGAGAACAATAGGAGCAACAGGTGCAGTGACACGTCCCAGTTTAGTCTAGCATAGTACACAAAGCAAGTTTTTTTTTTTTTTTTTTTTTTTTTTAAACAAAGATAGTATTATTGGGTCAAGTGTTTACGAAAAAGATGGATCTTTAGCAGTTTCTTGAAAATGTATTGAGTTGTGCTGGTCATTCCACCAGCAGGAAACAGTCCAGGTAAAGGTCAGTGAAAGTGATTTTGTCTCTTCGGGATGATGGCACCACACTTGCAAAACACAAGCTTCTGGAGGACACATAGACCTGAAGCATTGAGTTTAGGTCTTGCTGGAAGGCCTGCCAAGAGAGCATTACAATAGCCCAGTCTGGATAGAGCAAGACAAGGAGTTGTGTAGCTCCGATAGGAAGAGCCGGATCTGTTTGATGTTGTATAAGGCAAATCAGCAGGATCACACAGCAATGATGGTTTGGCTGAAACCAGAAGCGGTTGGCAAGGTTGAGTTGAAGGTCATTCGTTCAGCAAGAGTTGTCCATCAGGTAGGCTGAGATGCAAGCAGCTCCCATCAGATCATCTGGCTGGAATGAAAGGTAGAGATATGTGTCAATAAGATAGCAGTGATAGGAAAAGCCATGTTTCTAAATGACAGAGCCTAGTTAAAAAAACAAAAACAAAAAAAACAATAGAATAGATGGGTGAAATCTAACACTCGTGGTCTTATTGTAGCAAAACCAAAACCTTGTGCAGCCACAGTGGCCCCACAAGGATCAAATTAATATTCACATGGGAAAATATACAGTATAAAACAAATACTTATTTTTATGCCATTTTTAGTGCAATCATGTCAGAAGACTCAGCCATTACAATTTTTAAAGTTACTGCTTACCTTGTTTGCCATGATCAGCTGCTTTCCAGATGACCTGAAATCATAAAAAAATATTATTATTTTTTAAAACTCAGTATTACTAAGTAAGAATATGTTCTAATGGGACAATGCACAACCTCAACTGAACTGAATATGATCTGGAAGCTGAGCAGGAAAGGCTAACAGTTATGTTTTGAGCATGTGGTTTTAGCTACATTTATAGAAAGTAAATGTAACTTTATATGATTTACTGTGACTTAGCAGCATCAGTTACAAATTGTAAATAAGTTAATTTCTTTCAGAACACAAACATGCTATATATTTTATTTATAAGCATCATTATACACATAACGTTATGCATTATATAGCTAGCAGCTAGGCCTATGTGTTGGCATTGGCAAGCAGATGCTGCCAGAATTGCAATTCATCATGTTGTGCTCATATTCTAGTCTCATGTGCTGTTAGTTTAAGTTAACGTTACTGAATTTGATTTAATAACGGTCTCGGTAGAGTTAACGTTACTCACCATTACGAAAATTGACCACGTGGTTTAACTAACGTTACAAAGAAAATAAATATGGTAACAGTTAGGCCTATTTGTAGTAAAACTGTGGTTATTAAAATGGTAATAAATACACCAAAAACAATTTCACTAACGTTAACGTTATATTAAAGCAAGGATATTTTTAAGAGAAGGGTTTTCAGCTTCCAGACAGTATTTTAAAATGCCCGCCATTTAAGATATTGATTTACTGACTCATCATTATAACGAATTGAACGGACTTTGATATGAATAACAAGTCTAACGTTACTTAAGTTTGTATTAGGTATTTTGAGATGTGGGTTCAACAATCTTTCTTAAAACAGATGGAAAATTGAAAGACTCATGCTGCATTTTCAGTGTTTTGCCGTCCTCAACGCCAGTTATGACATCATTTAAGAATGCTAATGTTAGCTTGTAAACAAACTGTCAACTGAAAAATGTTATCAAATATAGTGCAAATGTAACTTAGTATGATGAGACTCTTACCTCAGGGATCGGTTGGCATGATGTCCGGTGTGACGAACCAGGCTCAATGAAAAAGGCGCGTTATATCCGAACAGACGACAACCGGACTATAACTCGTGTTCAGCGCTCCTGCTCACGGCTGCTCTTGACGAAAACGATTGCTTTGACCCACTGTTGATCTCACAATCCACTTCAGAGTAGCTGCTACTGAATTCAAATCTCCCGCTTCGCTTGCGCTTGATACATTACACACTACACAGATCCAAACTTGACGACAGATCAGACCAGCTAACCGTTGTGGGCGGGACTAAGCAACGGAAAAGTGGCGGATCATTTGAATCTGCAGCGCGCGCGCGCACACACGTACACAATGCCATGCAATGTGCAGCAACGCAGATTTTTTTAAATATTAATAAAATGCATAAAATATACATGATATTAGGGGAGAATTACACAAATTATGAATCAAAATGAGCAAGACAATTAAAAGACTATAAGTCAATAGGCCTGCCTACTAAATAGCCTACTATTAACCTTAAAACTCACTTTAACCCCCACATGCTTAATGGTCTTCAAGGAAAACATGTTGAATAATTGCTGATTTCTGCAGCAACACCTTCTATTCTTTGTTTTCTAATTTCACAGAAATAATCTGTAAAATATTACTTAATATTTTATGTAAAATTACACATAACTCTGTAAAAATACAGAAAATTTCTTTAAAAAATACAGAAAATTTATGTAAAACCAAAACACAAGCAATTGCCTGTAAATTTAATAGTGGACCTTTAAATTACAGCAAATATCTGTAAAATAACAGACATTCACTGTATAATGACAAAACGGTAAAATTCTGTAAAAGAACGGTAAAAAATACAGACAATTACCTGTAAAATTAAGATTTTTTTTTACAGTGTGTATTAATAATGCCATCAGAATGCAACCAAAGCACAGGATAGCAATAAGTAGATGGCTATAAGTAATTGTACAATAACTTTAAAATAGTGGTCTAAAGTCAAGTTTGAGCTCAAGATTTTTTTTATGTAGATAATTGTCACCCCAGTGTCCTACATATAATTAATTTGGTGGGACAACTAAAAATCATTAAAGTCATTTTTCTCAGTTCCACACTCTGGCGAGTTAAGGTATTTTGCGGCGGAACACTACTCTGCCCCAGAGCCGAGAGCCATTCAGTCCACAGAACCTGTGACGCCACAAATGCGCTGAAGATCTCAGACTAGGTCTTTATCTTCAGATTGTGAGCACACCATGGTTTACCTCAGAGTAAGAAATGAGGCTGATTGATTCTGTCTTTAAAGCAAGAAGAAGGGTGTAGCAATAAATATACAAAGAAAAGTGAGCATTAATGTTTCAACGGTTAATTATATACCAGTAATGTACCCTTAATTGCTGGTATTTAGTCCCTGGTGGGTGTACCTTTCACTGCAGCTTCTGGCACTCTTTCTCACTGCAGGTGAGCTCTAATCCTGTCTAGTTTCATGTTAAGAGCTGATTAAATCATTAAACTCTTGTAAAACATGGTCTTTCTTACTGCATATGGAAGATGTTAACCCTTTAGATTGCATCGTTCATATGTATTTGCATGGTAAGAAATGAAATCCTAAGAGCTTTATAAGAATGTTATCACTCACTCAAAGAAAGAACATAAGGACTTCAAAATTAGCATAGTTACCTTTTAACTGACATGTTGAGGAATGATTTAATTTTGTGATTTATTTGTTTCAGTGATTGAGTCATAAATGACAAAAAAAATAAAAAAAATGTAACATTACACATGTTTACCGAAGGCCAATGTTTGCTACTGAGGTACGAATTTTGTTGAGACATGTTTGATCATTGTTTATCTCTTTGTATAATAGTATACTATCAATTGGGGTCATTTTGAAGTTGTCTATCCATAAATCAAAAAACAATATATTAGATGGTTGAAGCCAAATGCCTCATAGGCAGCGCTCCGACATGCACAGTTGCACTTCGGGCTGTCAGGGTGTGGCTGTAATGAACACGCATGACGAAGGTGCTAGTTGAAGCACCCTTTGTTTTATTGCAGCACTCAGTCCATTTGGATGGGAGTCTATCAGCTTGGCACATCTTGACTTGGGAATATTTTCTGGTAAGGGAATCTCGTAGCGTGGATGCCAGCCAAACTTGGCCCCGCCCACAACATTTGGAAAGTTTGGTCTGGACTTGATTCGTTGTGAAGCAACTATGCTCAAACCAGAGCTGTTTGGACCAATCAAATTGTCAGGGCGGGCTTCAACCCCTTAAGCGGCACCCCCTTTTTTTAATAGACATGAAAATGCACATTCCGAACTTAAATGGTTGTAATTCAAGAATGCTTTGGAATATAGATGTGAGATTGGTCTTGTTTTAAAGACATTTGGCAGAGTTTTGTAGAAGTGAAATAAATTAAGACAGTTAAACAGAAAAAAAGTTATAGAAGTTTGAGTTTATGAAAATGTACAATGTTTAACATTTTATTATTCATATTTTATATTAAATATATATTTTCAAAGCCTGGAGGACTCTAAAAATGCAAAAAAATCAAACCAAAAATCTGAAAAAGTTGTTTCAAATTTTAGATTGATATCTCAAAAAATAAGCTTTCAGTAAGATTTTGTTTGGGCGCAGTACCAAACTAGTTGACATTACTGCCCATATAAGGGCGCCCCAATTTCCATATGTTGTTTGAGTGATCTGAACCATTATTTTTACAATTTTCATACAATGTATGAAGTAGACATCCTTTTCAGAAGTAGTTTTGGAAGTTTGGCAGATTTTAAAATTAATTCAACCTCTAAGAAACACAAAAAAAACATGTATATGTGTATTATAGCTCGCTGCCACATCATAAATGGTGAATCTTTTTTATATATATATATATATATATATATATATATATATATATATATATATATATATATATATATTTAAAACCTTTTCAGAACTTTTTTTCTAAAATAATTGAATGGATGCTATTTTTTGAACTCTTGGCATGAAAACAAACTGAGGTTACTACCATTCTTTCATGATTTTTCATGTTCATCACTATTTCAAAATAAAGGTCTGAACACGTCTTGGGAGTATGAAAATATTCTTGTTGCAAATTGATAAATTTCCTCTGTAAACTAGAGATTGTAAGCTTTCAAATGATATATGGTTTGTCAAGATTAGTTTAGGTTTAGTATTGGATATTACTGTTTTAAATGTGCAATGGCTGCCAATATAAGGGGTTATACGATGATGGACAGATTATCAACAGTAACATAATCATCCACGTCACCAAACAGCGCTTGGGTTGAATTGGTTTACAACAAAGATGGCTGCCACTGGAGAATTGAGATGTGTAGATTCCGCCATCGCGTCTGTTATAGAAGATATCGACAGCGCATTAATTTTAAAAAAGGAAACGAGAACCGCGATCAAGACATTCAACATACGTCACTTACTCCGTTGCTCTGCACTCAATTGGAAAGACCTACAACCAAACAGAGGCATTTTTTTCCCTGGTTCGGTTGAAACACGCCCCATAATCACAGCCCAATGGAGCAGTATCAGACTCATATTCTGACTAGAATCGGAGTATGGTGACGTCAGGCTAGGAATCTCCTACCCACAGCCCTCTTTAGATCCCACCCCAGATTTTCTATAGGATTCAGCTCTGGGCTCTGGCTAGGTCATTCCAAACCATTAATCTTTATTTCCTGAAGTCATTCTTTTGTTGATTTAGATGTGTTTTAGATCATTGCCATGCTAAAAAGGTAAAAGATTTCCACTTTTTCAGCTTTCCAACAGACACACCAGAAGGTGTCAAAATTGACTGGTACGTGGAGCTATTTATGATTCCCTCCACCTTCACTAAAGCCCCAGTTTCAGCTGAAGAAAAGCATCCCCAAAGAATGGTACTGCCGTAACCATGAGGCACCGTGGTGTAATGTTGCCAGGAGGATACCAAAATTATGACTTTGATACGATACCAGGCTAAAATAACCTTGATACATATACTGGATTGATACCACAGGAAAAAAACTAAAACCGTAAAAGTAATTGAAAACTATGACAGAACTTCAATTCATTGCTTTATAAATTAATTTTAAAAAAACTACAACAATCAATGATGATGCAACAATCATATTAATATCAGTCATTACAAATACTAAAAATACTAAACAGTGCTTAATTTCTTTTTTGAATGCCACTGTTAAATAGACCTAGCTGAAAAAATAAAGTCTTAAATAAATTGTTCTAAAGTCTTAAATAAAGTTGTGACAATGCACTTTCATCTTTTAATTTTTCACTCTTTAAACTAACTATAGACTGATTCTTAATAAATAGATTAAATGTATTTAGTCAAGCATTGGGTGATTGTCTATTTTCTATTATTATTCTCATGCATGCATGTTTCTTTGTTGCTTCCTTTGCCAAGAGCTGCGCGTATATATTTTACGGTTCTGCTTCCGTTGTTTAGTGAGCGTAAACAGTGGTAGCAGAGCTCTGCACACACATCCTGACTCCGGCTGTCACACAGCAACTCAAATTAAGAAATACTGCTCTTATTATTTAGAGTGCTGTCATTCTTAAAGTACCTGTTCTAAAAAAAAAAAAATCATTGGGTTTTTAATAGCAGGATATCGCGATACCTTTCTAGTGCCAGTTTATTGTGCAACACAACCATGGTGTTCTTTTGCTGATGTGCTATTTTTGCATCAAATATACCTTTTACAGTGTTGGTCAACAAGTTCAATCTGGGTCTCATCAGACCATAACACATTTTCCACATAGGTTTGGAAGACTTTAGCTGAACTTGGAAAAATAAAAAAATATTTCTTTCTTTCTTTCTTTTTTCTTTTTTTAAAAAGGCCACCCTGCCCCATAGCCGAGACAGTACTTGCCAGAATGAGCTGTAATTTGAATGTTTCTTTAGTCCTTTTGACAACCGCCTTGACCAGTTTTCTTCTCATCAATTTTGGAGAGACATCCTGTTCTTGATAATTTCATGTTGTCCCATAATTTATTGTTTATGAATGTCCTCACATTGTTTCATGGTAAGTGCAATGCCTTGGAAATGTATTTGTTTCCCTCACTTGAGCGATATCAACAATGATCTGGTTGAACCCTGTTGATGTTTCGTTCATTTTCTTCTTTGTGGCATGGCTTTTGTAATGGCATGAAACCAAGAAAATGTCAGAAAATGTTATGAGAACAGATGACATTTATTTAGAGTTGAAGTCACTTAAAGTGAGGACTGGTGTGCATTTCACATAAGCTTGATTGGACCATTCTGAACACACATGCCCAATTATAAAAGTGTGTTATTATATACTGTATGGAGTTAGGTTATACATCCACTGTTTTGTAAACATTTAGAAAATGACAATGAGATTTATGCTAGGTTAATTTTAGAAATTAACCTAGCGTAAAAATTAGATAATAGTTCATCAAGTATGTTTTATAGTTTTCATAGAAACATTGTGCATTTAATGCTTAAAAAAATGACTGTATATTTGTAAAATATGCTATATCTGCCTACTTGTGCATAACATGCACAAACCTTTGCTGTGCGCTTCTCATGCTGTGTTTCTAGAAGTCTGCAGGAAAACAAAGGGCACGACTGTAATTACACACTCGCTCTCCTTTGCAAGTTGCCTTTGACACCTCATTTCAGAAAAGAGGGGAAATCAAAGCGACCAGAGGGGGTTAATCAACAGAATCTGTCCTAATTTCCAACAAAATGATCCTTGAGCGTTTTAGCTTCCTAATCCTAAACGTGATTCTTACAGAAAGCAAAGGAATGGGGCGAGGAATGTCTGGAGATGAGTATGCAGCTCACATAAAGCCATTACCCGCTCCAGAGTGAGAGAGAGGAGATCCGCAGCTCTAGTCTAATCCACCCCAAACCTCACAGACAACACCGTCTGATTCCACTTTAATTGAAGACATTTTATTAGATTTCTTTCTCTTCACTTCTTCCTCATTGTTTCATATGTTGGGAATAAAAGCAGAGGCTTATAGCAGTTGCTCTCTCATTTTCTCAGCTGTGCCGATCTATCAGCAGCTACATATTAAAGGAGTCATGGGAAAAAATGAAAGATGGAAAGGGGGGTGAGATCCTGGGAGGATGAGATGTTCATCTGGGAGGATGAGATCCTCATCAGACCTGTGTTCCTTGCTTTATATTTAAGCAAATAAGGGAATAATTGGTCTGTTTATTTATAAGCGCAAACAAAGTGCTCGTCAGTATGAGTGCAGCACAGCCTCATCCTGGGAACTCTCAGAGGACCGGGCTGCTCTTACACAGATGTGTCGGCATGAATTAGGATGCTTGGTGTTAACACATTCATTGTGCATTCCTTTTTGGCTTGAATACTAATCAGGCCTGTCTGGTTGACATGCAAACATAACATGCAAAAACAAATGACTGCCCAAAGTTGTTATTTAAGCAATATCGCACGAGCAAGAGCGCCGTTGTTCTGAATATAATATATCTGAATTAACTGCAGTATAAAAGTTGTTACACAGCCAAGTTAAAGGGATGGTTCACCCAAAAATTTAAAATTGTCCTTGTTTCCCACTCTCACTATGTTCCAAACCTGTTTGACTTTCTTCCGTAGAACACAAAAGAGGATTGACAAATGCTTGACTTTCATTGTATGTTTCATATATGAGCTGATTAATAGCAATTTATGTATTATTCTGTTCTGTGGTTGTTGACCATCTCACATATCAGTTTTTACTTGAGATTTACAGTAAGGGTTTTCACAGCAATGCCATAGAAGAACCATTTTCGGTTTCTGGTTGAAATCTTTTGTTTTATAGAAGAGTTTTAAGTCTTTCAGTGTGGGGAGAGTTTGGCAGGAAGTTAGATGCCAGTGTGAGTTTGAAGTTTCTGTGACAGAGAGAGTAAGAGAAAGTCAGAAAGAATGTGAGATTTTTAAAGTTAAGTGACAATTCCTCTCGATTAAACTTCAGAGGAATTGGCATGGCACAGAGAAATAATGAGGATGACTTGGAGAGAACTTCATTAGACACAGTGGTACACAGTTGTCAGATTGGGAGACATGCGTTGATGTGAGGAAGGGTCAGATAAAGGACTTTTCCTCTGCTGTCAGTTAATCAAGAAAACTTTCCAGTTGCAAAGTTCATACCTGGAGTTGTCCAAATTTCTATTTTATTTGTAATGAGTTTCCAAACTTTGAGAATCTACCAGAAAGGATTTGCATTATAATGTTGGATGCACTAATCATGATCTGGCATACAATGCAGGAGGATATTATGCAAATTGGCATTGACCCATACATGCTAACATAAACCTGCTAATCACAATTCTCAGGTATACAAACATTTATTAATGATGTTTATCTGGACACTTGCCAAAACTCGATATGAAACCAATGATGCTGTTACACTGCACAATGAAGCTCTTACTGTATTTACATCGTGTTTGCATTGTTTTGCAAACAGTAAAAACATTAATATTGGGAATTTATCCCTGTGATGGTAAAAAAAAAATTCCAGCATCATTACTCCAGTCTTCAGTGTCACATGACCCTTCAGAAATCCTTCTAATATTGCCTGATGATATTGTGCTCAATCATAATCAATTATTATTGGTGGTCAATTATTTAATAATGGTTATTTTATCAATGTTGAAAACAGTTTTTGCTGCTACCTCGAAACTAAACTTCAGTCTTCTCCAGTGATCCAGTAATCTGCCATCCGCACGCCTATGGGAAGTGTACGTAAAGTTGTAAAAACGTGTGTGTGTGTGTGTGTGTGTGCTTGTAAGTGTTTAGGAAAGCAGAAAGTGTGTGGGCTGAATGGACAGTGTTGTTCTGTCTGTTCTCTCAGACAATGTGTCTGTATTAAAACCACTGGGCTTTGTCTTTCTCAAGCTTCATTACACTCCTAAACACACATATTGAATACAGGGGTACCAATGCAGAAAATCTCAATGTTTTCTGTGCGAGCCAGAGCTGGGTTGTCGTTTTGGGTTGTATCAAACGCTGAAGAAACAATCGTGTTTTGACTGCCAAAAACGCAATGCCATGCTTATCAGGACTTGACAGATGTCCTGTCCCACGTTCATTTGAGCGGATCCAGTCGCTGACTCCAAACACTCTGAACCGTATTCTCTCCAGCTTGTTGGGTTTTTTCCCTTTTTCTCTTTTTCTCTCTTTCTCTCTTTCTCTCTTTCTCTCTCTCTCTCTCTCTCTCTCTCTCTCTCTCTCTCTCTCTCTCTCTCTCTCTCTCTCTCTCTCTCTCTCTCTCTCTCTCTCTCTCCCCCTTTCTCTCTCCCTCTCTTTCTCTCCCCCCCTCTCCCCCTCTCTCTCTCTTTCTCTCTCTCAACAGTGGGAAAGCAGGTGGGTGTTCATACAGTACTTTTCCCCACTCTCGTAATTACTCATTCCGCTCTGACGGCGCATCTCACACTTTGTGGTTCATTTTCACAAGGCGCTTGCAAAGAATTATGGAAGTGTTAGTCTCGACTGTGTGTGTGCGCATGAAACACAAAGATGTCACCCCATATGACAGGTATTGTGATGATGAATGTTAAAAAGTACTGCGAGACCGCATGACTCATTAAAAGGTTACAGTATGCTGTTGTCACAGTAGCTCCATAGCTAGATGTGGCACGAATGATTCCGTTATAGTCCAATTTCGATGTAAGGTTTCGTCTTGACTGCGGTCATACACCTCAGCACCGTTTCACACACGTCCAACTATATAAAACATCGGACTACAGGAATATGCGCCTTTTATGATGCTGCAAATATTTTGTCCACCGCCCTAATTAATCATCATCTGACATAATGAAATCTGCTCTGCTGTCATATTAATGCTTTAGCATATATCCCAGGAAGTGATTTTGCTTTTTTAAATGCTGACATTTATGTGAGGTAAACAGATAAAGTGGCTAGCCAGAGCTGCTTCTGTGTATTCCGGTCGTCACACTCTGTATTTTCAATACACACACACACTGAAGAAGTGTTTTCATCATGGATGTAATGTATGCACTCTGACCTCATTGTTATGCAGAGTGGGTTTATATTATTGTGTGGACTCTTCTAGTCCAACAGAGAAGCTGCAGAGAATGCTAGCCGTGGGCCACTGGAGTGGTTTTCTGAGGAGAGGAAATGGTAATGATAATAATGCACAAGAAAGACGGAGCCAAAAACATGGCACGGCTAAACTAATTGGTGGAGTAGGGATTTGTTATGCGAATACCATGCATAATTCTATTATTCCACATTAGGAAAGGGGCATTGCATTATTACAGAAAGCGAGCTTGGAGTTCTCACACACAGACAAGGACAAAATCTTGTGAACATTGGCATGATATGTGCAACAGACTAATTATAGGATGTGATATAATACAAATAAATATTCGGAGCGCATTTCAAAGTGAGTCTTGATTGTGCATGTTCATGTTGTGAGGTTTGAGGGATATTAATGAGAAGAAATGTTCTCTTTGAAACTTATAAACCTGGAATCTTGAACTTTAAAGCTAATCGAATTGTATTGCTGTAGATTGATCTGCAAGGTACATTTAAAGGAGATTTTCGGAAACGCTTATACCATAGAAACTGACCTTTATTAGACTCGTATCTCAATCCAACAGTTTCTCAGAGGATCTGAAAATATGCCCTTTTTAAACTCTTAAATATATAATAGCATAAATATAGTTTGGCACTATTTACAATTTCAATCTCTTAGAATTCCAAAGGCACAAAAACTTTTTTCAGAGAAACAAATACATTTGACCTGTAGTTCAAAACATGTTAAGTTAGAAAAATGGCAACATTCCAAAAAAATATAAACTTGTGAGACATACTTGAATGTTGCAGATTTGCTACTGTGGGCCTAGTGGTCAGCTATTTGTATTGTTATTCACACTAAAAACTCTACAGAACTTCATAGATATTCAAAATGATTTTGACATGGCCTACTAAAACTTAGTGTCAGAGGGCTGCTCTAAGATGAAACTGCAGAAGCTGCAGCTTTCTAGCGTACTGGGAAGGTCAAATGTCAAAGCAACTGCACTATGTATTTTCAGGAACTTTGCAAGAGGTAAGCGAGAGTAGCCTAAGTGCCAGAGGTCTGCTCTGACAAACATTCCCAGATATAAGCCTCATAGCTCGTTGGGAAGGCATATCAGAGCTGGCACTTTATTATAACAGTGGTGAAATTATGAAACCCCTTTTTTGCAATTTGGCTTTAATTCTGCTCAAAGTGAAATCCTCATGATTACATTACGGCTGTTTTTAATCAATACAATTAAAATACAATTAAAACTGTAATATTGTGAACTATGATTACAATTTAAAATAACTGTTTTTATATTTTAATATAATTTAAAACTTTTTCCTTTAATGGCAAAGCTGAATTTTCAGCATCATTGCAGTCTTCAGTGTCACATGATCCTTCAGAAATCATTCTAATATGCCAATTTGATGCTCAAGTAACAAATTAAATCGATGATGACAGTTAGTATCTGCTTAATATTTTTGTGGAATCTGTGATTTATACTTTTATGAATATTAGAACGCTCTGTTGACCAATTTAATGCATCCTTCCTTAATAAAAGTATCAATTTCTTAAAAAAATATACTGAACCCATCATTTTGAACGATAGAGTATGTTAAGATACACGTTATATTTTATTTTTAAATGTAGGCTATATCTTTATCAAGGATTGACTCTCTAATGGTTAGCCACTGTGTTGCAGAAACAACATGGAAAACTGCAAAAACACCCAAAAACAATAATAACACACGCTATAAAAGCTTATCACGGGAGCCTTTTGAAGTCATGCACTGTAGTGAAAAACTATTCCCTATTGTACGTTGCACAGTACCGTGTCGATTTTACAATTTCAGTAAAATTCACAACCACTGTGTGCATTGTTTAATCCCTTAAAGTCTTTTGAGATTTAAAAAAAAAATTCAAAATAGTTTGAAATCACTCAGTCAAGAATATGATAGCCTGCGTTTACCTACAGAGCATGGAGTATCCATGCAAGAGAGTGTATGAGTGCTTTGAGTAAAAGAGAGAGAACAAGGATCACTCAGCACAGAGCACTGATTGCATTTGGACTGATTGGATTGGATTCTGTTGAAACGGTCCATAATTAGTACCACCTGCCCGGGCTATGACCCCCATTTGGTTGCAGGAGGAGTAGGGAGGGGTAGATAGTCATCTCCCGGGCACACCTCTTCATCTATTTCTCTGGCTGCATCCAAAAACGGATACTCTCTTGAGGTACTTATTTTGAATAAGTAATTAATTTGTGACTTCTAAAAAAGTGCATTCTATAGTTTGGGTGGGTGTAGTATGAATGTAATCCGGACGTACTACTTTCGCCAAGTTGTCATTATCACGTGATCTACCGGCATCTCCCGCGGCCTCATGGGATAGTAAAGTGTCCATCGAATGCACACTTTAGTATCTTGCTGGAAGTATTAGGTAATTCGAGTACTTTTTGCCTATTCTTTTGAGTACTTTGAATTTGGACATTTGTCACATACTGTTGTACTGTTTTTCACCTATAGTAGGGAAGTATGTGATTTCGGATGCAGCCTCTGTTTCTCTATCAGTCTGGGTTTGCATGCTACTTTTTAAGCCATATTTTTATATAAGACATGCTAACATACTACTCTTGCTATGTCTGTAATTTCCTAATATAAGACATACTAGCATTGCTCTTGCTATTTCAACTATATTTTTATATAAGGCAGGCATACTACGTTTTAAGCCATATTTTATATAAGACATACTAGCCTAATGCTATTTCTGTCATATCTTCATATAAGGAATATACTACGGAGAGTATAAAGGTTCGCTGTTTGTTTAAAACAGCAAAAGTGAAACGTGCTCTGTGGGGGCCCCACTGGGCAATACTGGTGTAAGACACCACCCCAGCAGAGGACGTCCCTGGATTGTAGGTCCAGTGGGACCGCAAACCTGCTCAATCATTTCCATCTCAGATAGGGTTTTAATTATTCTTATTTCTTTTGATTATTTTAATTTCTTCTATGTAAAGCACTTTGAATTACCACTGTTTAGCTTTGCATTTACTGAATGAGCACTGTGCCACTGTTCGTCCGACTGTTTGCACTGTATTTTATTTTCTAAACTGTTTTAATTATTCTTATTTCTTTTATTATTTATTTTAATTTCTTCTATGTAAAGCACTTTGAATTACCACTGTGTATGAAATGTGCTATATAAATAAACTTGCCTTGCCTTGCCTTGCATAGTATATGCTCTTGCTATTTCAACCATAATTTTATAGAAGGCACACTAGCATATTCTTGCTATTTCACCCATATTATTATTTAAGGCATACTAGTCAAGTCAGGTTTATTAACACTTTATACAATACAGATTGCGTCAAAGCCAATTTACAGTAACATGCATACTACCCTGACATATAGCATAAATAATAAAAGAGTTGCTTGCTATTCTGCTCTGTTATGTTACATTGACTTCAGTAGTCACATGATCTCAACATTGCATGTTTAATTCAACTTGTGATGTCTGTGTGTTTTTTGTTTTTGTTTTTTTTTGCTTTTTCAATCCAATTGTATGTAAAATGTAATTAACATTTTGCAGTCTATTCAAGTATTGAGCCAAGAAAGAGATAAGAGTTAAAAATAATTTCTGATGTTCTAGTTTATCCATCACACTGGCAATGGACGGTCAGTTCCAGTGTATTGCCTTGTGGGATACAAAATTACACACAGTGTGCTCTGTTGTATCATACATGCAGAAAATGCACATGCTGTTCAGAGTATGTACTACATACATTCTGCAGTAGTGGTATGAGTAGCATGGTAGTATGCTATTCTAAACACAGACGGCGTCTCTTTCGCTTCCTTTTTTCTTTCTTACACTCATTCCAGCTGTGGCAGAGCCATCAAAGAACAATGTAAGACTCCGGTCTCTCCGGTTGCATGATTGCTAAAGCAATATTCAGCCCCACTGAGAAAGACACAGCAGATGGAAGGAAAGAAAGTGATGAGATGGAGACCAAGTGGTGTAATTATTTTGGAAAGATTGGAAAACCCCTATTCCAAAACTCAGGCTACGACATGTAGCAGGAAGGAAAGTGAGAAAGAGATAGAAAATGAAAATGAAAGCTTGGATGAGAGAGACAGAAAAGGGAGAGGAATATCAAGGGCTCTTTTTTTTAAAAAAATAGCAGAACAGACGCCTCGCTGCCTCATGCATACGCAGCAGTAGACGAGGAGTAGACCACCTCAAAAAGTCAAATTAGAATGTTCGAATTGGAGTGTTTCTTAAAGCCTCATCTTGTTCATCCATTTGAGAAGCCAAATGCAGGGGCATAGCGAGGGAGAAAGAAAACTTCCCGATAGCATGAATAAAATATCCCCACCTTCTCTCAGGCTGGAAGGGGAGTTGCGGGCACAGAGCCAAATGGAGAATCATATTCCAAGATGCCTCTCTGAGCTCTGCGTCCATTTATTTCCGTGTTTATGTTTTGTGTGATGTGACGCATGCATTTCATTTGTAAGACATGTTTAAGAGCAGACATTTGTAATCGTGAATAATTTGAAGCTTGTGTTGCTGATGTTGCAGATGAGATAGACAGATGAGGTTTACCTTGCTTCGTTATTAACTTAAGAACAAGTGATTTGTGAACATCACAGCATTATTTAGAGCCCTGCAGTGTTACCTGCTAGCATTTTGGATTGCCATTTGTTTGAAAAAAAACTGAACAAATTAGTGATTGAACAAATTGATAAGAACTGATAAGAATGTAAATGTGTACCTTGTAAGTCGCTTTGGATAAAAAGCATCTGCCAAATGCGTAAATGTAAATGAAGAAAAAAAGGGAGGGGGGGGGGTAATCAAAATGTCAGCCGGTGTCATGTGTTTCACCTTCCAATTAGTTATTTTTCTTTTACTCCTGAGAATATCTTATTACTGCTGATATTGCCTAATCAAGTAAACTTCCAGCACATCGCTCTCATATTTCTGATAACAGTGCAGTTTTGTCTGTTGCTGTGAGAGGTCTGTTTACTCACTGAAACATGCTTGTTTGGAAATGTGCTGTGATTTCATGTCCAAATTGTGCCTATAAAACCGCTTTCAAGCTTTTAGACATGGCTAACCATCTAATTAATTCAAAATATTACCATGTGGTACATCATGTGTTTTCATATACATTTAAAAGTTTGGGGTAGTAAGATGTTATTTTTGTAAGAAACACTTTAATTCAGAAAGGATGCATTAGGTTGATCCAAAGTGACAGGTAAGACATTTATGATCTAAAATGCTGTTCTTTTGAACTTTCTATTCATTAAAGAATCCTAAAAAAAAGCATCATGGTTTCCATAAGAAATATGAAGTAGAACAGCTGTCTTCAACATTGATAGTAATAATGTTTTTTGAGCAAATCAACTTATTAAAATGGTTTATGAAGGATTGTGTGGCACTAAAGATTGGAGAAATGGCTGCTAACAGAAATAAGTTTAGTTAAAAAATAAAATAAAAATAAAAAACAGATTTAAAGTACAGTAACATTCCACAGTATTACCTTTTTAATCAAATAGATGCAGCTTAGTAAGCAAAATCTTATCGACCCCAAAGATGCATGTGTCTATGTCAAAATTATTGTAGAAATGAATTGAACACATTGAAGCTCTCCCAAACCTTAAACACCCTCTGCTAATTTCCTTCCCACAGTGCCTCGCCCATTAGAAATATACAAAAGAATGAGAACCACTTGATAATTTTGGTCTTGGTTAGATTGGCAGGGAGTTTATTTATTGCTTAACTTGCCTGTTGATTAAGCAAAGAACAGTTTGTTCACATCATTGCGTTGTATGAAAAGGAAAGGAACATGGTTATCATGTCAGACATAATAATGCATTCCATAAAATATATAGACCTACACCCTCATTCCAGGCTTATCTTTCTTGTGGCAAGGTTTGAATCCTATTTATTTGTGATTAATCTACTAAATGTGAGCGTATGCTTTACTTAACAACATGAGATGAGAGGATGTTTCTGTACTCTTGTCTGAGTGCACCTATTGATTTAGCCACAGGTGCAAACTAATAACTGTAATCTACATTCTTTGTGTCTAAGTGCATGTTTGTGAGATAAAGTGTGCGCATATGTGTTTATGTGTGTGTTGTCTTCACCCCATCTTCATTTGTTGCAATCACCTATCGGAGAAATCCTTTATCTGCCTGTAAGGAAATCAGTACCACAATGTCAACTCTGATCTTCATTTGACACAGACAAGGTAACATGACAGAAAGATTTCAAAGAAAATTGCAACACAATGGATGAATGAACACACATAATATTAGAAGGCTGTCACATGTTCTTATGATCTTACCCATTGTAAAAAGGAATGTGAACGTACTATATACACACACACCATTATACATGCTCACACACAGATATGCAGTGGATTTAGAACATTTCAGTGTGATTATTTCACTTTGTGCTTTGCCTAAGAAGGCATGAAGCCCTGGGGCTCAGACTCATCCACCCTTACCTGCCCAAAAACCACACTGCATACAGTACCTCAACCAGTGGTTGGAACAACCCCTCAGACAACAAATCTCATTTTGTGGAATGCATCCAAAGCAGGTTAAAGCATCTCCAGAATGAAAATAAGGGAACTAATGTGCTATATCTATAATGTGCTACTCAGAATCGTGATTTCTTTTTTAAACAAACTGTCACAGTCATCGTCTGTACCACTCTGTCTTCGTCTGCACTACACTTCCCAGAATCCATCTTGTTTTCACACCTGAACTCACTTCCTCATTACCCACCTGTTCATCGTCTTGTTCATCTGTCTCACCTGTTTCTGTTCATCAGTGTTTGTATTTTCTTCCCTTCAGTTCAGTCAGTCTTTGTCCGTTCTTATCTTTAAGTGGTTTTTGGTGTAATCCTGCCTGTACCTGTGGAATTATTTTACGAGTAAAAGTTTATGTTGGAATCTTCTGCCTTCATCTTTTTCCTCATCTTACATCATACCGTGACAGAAGAACGGACCATAAAATGAGTTGGGAACTTGCTGGACAGATCGCGTCGGTGGCTCTGGGTAGCCGCGATCTGCTTGAATATACAGAGGAGTTTTATCTTCTCGCCGTCACCAGCACCTTGAATGATGAAATGCTCAAGGTCTGTTATCGTATGGGGGCTAACGGTGTTGATCCGAGGGAGCTCCCAGATCTCTCCGGTCTGGACTGGAGAGAGGCGCTCTCCATTTGTCTGGAGAGCTTTATCCCACAGTACGACGTTCCACAGCCTGAGACGATTCACGTCCAGCCTGCCCAGCCAGAGACGATTCACGTCCGGCCTGCCCAGCCTGAGACGATTCCTGTCATGCCTGCCCAGCCTGAGATGATTCCCTCGTCACCGCTGGTCCTGCCCAGCGCAAAGCCCTCTTCACCGCTGGTCCTGCCCAGCTCAGAGCCCTCTTCACAGCTAGTCCTGCCCAGCTCAGAGCCCTCTTCACTGCTGGTCCTGCCCAGAGCAAAGCCCCCTTCACCGCTGGTCCCGTCCAGCCCAGAGCCGCCTTCGCCGCTGGTCCCGTCCAGCCCAGAGCCGCCTTCGCCGCTGGTCCCGTCAAGCCCAGAATCGCCTTCGCCGCTGGTCCCATCCAGCCCAGGACCGCCTTCACCGCTGGTCCCGGCAGGACCGCCTTCGCCGCTGGTCCCGTCCAGCTCAGAGCCCTCAGAACCGCTGGTCCCGTTCAGCTCAGAGCCCTCTTCGCTGCTGGTCCCGTCCAGTCCAGACCCGTCTTTGCTGCTGGTCCTGTCCAGTGCTGACCTCTGGGGGGGGGCAATAAGTCCTCTGAGGGGATCGTGGAGGCCCTTCCGACACGGTTCCCATGGCCACTCGAAGGGACGTCTCCGCCATAGCCGCCCGAAGGGTCTTCCCCGCCATGGCCGCCCGAAGGGTCTTCTCCGCCATGGCCGCCCCAAGGGTCTTCTCCGCCATGGCCGCCCCAAGGGTCTTCTCCGCCATGGCCACCCGAAGGGTCTTCTCCGCCATGGCCACCCGAAGGGTCTTCTCCGCCATGGCCACCCGAAGGGTCTTCTCCGCCATGGCCACCCGAAGGGTCTTCTCCGCCATGGCCACCCGAAGGGTCTTCTCCGCCATGGCCACCCGAAGGGTCTTCTCCGCCATGGCCACCCGAAGGGTCTTCTCCGCCATGGTCGGCGATACCATCCTGGAGTCTCCTGTCTGTCCTCTCCCTGTCCACCTTCTGGTCACAGACTCCAGGATGCCCACCCTCCCTCCCGTGTTCTGCCTTCTACGGCGCGGTTCGCGCCTGGTGGGAGGGGGGAGTAATGTCACAGTCATCGTCTGCACCACTCTGTCTTCGTCTGCACTACACTTCCCATAATCCCTCTTGTCTTCACACCTGAACTCACTTCCTCATTACCAACCTGTTCATTGTCTTGTTCATCTGTCTCACCTGTTTCTGTTCATCAGTGTTTGTATTTAGTTCACTTCAGTTCAGTCAGTCTTTGTTTTGGATGAGGGTGTGTTGCGGCTGGCCCGTGCTGCATGGAACAACATTTTTGCACTTGATGACAACCCGGAGCCCGGACTTGAGCAGAGACAATTTCGACATGCGGCCTATAGACAGTTTGTCTTGTGGCAGCATGGTCGCCTGGGTGTGAGCAATAGGGTTGTTATACCTTGAGTTGCTGTGTGTGGAAGATCAGGGACACATTTCCTGACCCCAGGGCCCACTACACTGGCTACAGGGTGCGACGTTTGATGTAATTGAAATCATTTATATTGATTGTATCACCATTATTGTAAATAGTTTTTATTTTCAATCTTTTGAAATAAATAATGTTTGCCTCACCTTTGTTGTTTTCAGTTGTTCAGTTACACACACTTTTTCTTAGAAAATATATTTATTTGAATAAAATACAAGAATCAAACATATAAGTGCCAGTGCTGCATGACATTATAATTTTATCTATAATTTTCTGTATAGAAGATCGCAGTTACGTTAGTCTTGGGGGTTTTCGGACACAATGTTCCCTCTTGATATGTGTCCTCTTACAAGTTTGTGTGTGGGCGGTGGTTGTACAGGAGCAAGAAGACCCAGCCGTCTTGGGTCGTCAGGCCTAAGTGAAACATTTCTGGGAAGGCCGGTCCCACTTGTCAGCCTCCTGGACAGAATGGCCCTCTGTATGTCTGGAATGTAGGAGTATTGTTTCTTTTCCTTCATCGTGTACACCCCCCAAGTCTTTGATTTTTTTTTATATTAATTATTCATAAAAGATTGTTAACAAAAGATAGCTTTTCGTTATACAAAAAAAAACCAGTAACAACTTACATCTTGTGTCCCTCCCGATTGCGTGCTGGCAGCCGTCGGTTATGCTTGTTGTAGTCGATAGCTGCAAGCAAAGTCCGGGTCCTGAAGACAAAAGGTGTATATGCCATGCGCTTTGCGGCATACATTAAAATGTGATTCTGGAAGCTTTCCAGGTCTGATGTGGTCCTGTGTGGTTGGGTGGGAAATAGACAATAAGAACTCCTCAACACATGAATAACCTTCCAATCTGCTCTCGTAAAATAAGACAAGACAAATGCTTGAGTACTAAAAAATGTCAAATGCGATTTTGACTGTAGATGCTTACCTGAAGTTTATGAACTTCTTCGCCTGGGTCAACCACCTTTTCTCCAGCAGTCAGAGCCCTGGTGAGCTGCAGAACCTGTAATCACACCACATTATTATGAGTAAAATGACTGCATCCTTACAGGGCACTAAATCCTGCATAATGCATTGTTTGTTTGAAATTACCTGCAATGATCCAGGGCTTATTCTCACTGCATGCAATAACATGCAATATTGACCAATTCTGAGGCAGACGAAAAGCTAAATGAAAGGATGATTTAAATTTTTTTTTTTCAATGTATTGTCGAACTAATTTCGGTTAAAAATTAAATGAACGGTCAAACAACTACAGAAAACTGACGTGTTTGCTAATGACAATTCTAACATCTAAGTTACAGTAGCCTATCTAGCGTACTAGTAAGCCCAAAACAGACAGCGATCATAATAAAAACCTTTACAGACAAAAGCAAACATCCTGAGGTTACAATTACAAGAAATACAAATATTAAACACAGTTTATTCAAAAGATACTTACAAGTGCAATAGCAAGAAGGCCAGATCAGCATCGGATTTGCAGGCTTCTGTTTCTCTCAGTTCTGGCCATTCTGAAAATGCCGGTCCGATATTAACTCGTGTCTGACTCCTTGCTCGGTCACTCTGCCGTTATCTTTTTCTTTGGTCCTCCGACAAAGCTTTCCTAGCTTTGTTTCTTTTTTAACGGTTCAGCCATGACGAAAGAACTCAATATTTAACTAACGTTAACGTAAGCCTGCCGGCCCAAAGTTGCAAGTGTGTTTTTTTCCGCTTACAGGCGCTCGGGGGGTGCGAGACGACCACCATTCAACCCGAAAAAAGTCATATAACTATTCCAATGACTCCGAAGCTGTTCGGTTAATGTAAAATAAGTTACTTAGAGCACCTTTAAGTGGTTTTTGGTGTAATCCTGCCTGTACCTGTGGAATTATTTTACGAGTAAAAGTTTATGTTGGAATCTTCTGCCTTCATCTTTTTCATCATCTTACACCACACTGTGACAGAAACAAACAAAAAAACATGATTCTCAATTTTCCAGAATTGTGCAGCTCTAAATAATACGGTATATTGCGGTAAATAACATGCCCGTTATTATTATTATCGAAGCCTAAATGTTTTGTGAAGCTTCGAAACCTTTGTGAATCTTTTGTTTCGAACCAGTGATTCAGAGCGCATATCAAACTGCCAGAGTCACGTGATTTCAGTAAACAGGGCTTTGTGACAGCAATGTTTCTAAATTCCAATGGTTTGCCAATAGGGGTGATTAAATGAACCCGTGTCTATATGGTTTTTACCTGGTCTCTGATCGATTTTATACATTTTTTGTTGTCACATTTGTATATTGAAGGGGAAGAATTGTTAATAGTCTCTTATTGGCCTGATTAACCAAGCTCTCCATAAAAATCCAGAACAATTTAATAACAACAATTTAATAAAATAACATTATACATACACTTCATATTTATGCATTTAATAGATTAAACTTTCAGTAAAACATTTGCAATTGGTTTGTAAAATCCTTTTCATGCATGTATGGACTGAGGGGGTTACCAGCATATGGCGTTTCGAGTGCTTCAAAACAGTGAATCATTTTGCGAAGCAATTGGTGGAGGGCTTAAATACACATGGGAAGCGAATTAACAGAAACTGAAACAGGTGTGTATTCAAATCAGTATCCATAGAAACATTAGAACAAAGGAAACAGGAACTAGAATTAACCAAAACAGAACGTACACGAGACATGAACTGACTTTAGCTGAATAATTACACTTTTTTTTAGATGTGCTTAACAGCAGAATTTGAATTTGTCTCATATTTGATGAAGTTTGCATAATTGTTTCTGTTATGTTCCTGTTTATCACTGTGAAGCTGCTTTAAAACAATCTGTATCGTATAATGTGACTTGACTTGACTCTTTTGCACTTTATTCACTTTGAAACATAATTTACTTTTTACATTTATATTTTGTAAAGTTTATATTTAAATGTTAAAGTTATTCAAATTGTTAAGATGACGACAGCACAAAATTTTGCTTATCTTTTAATTATTATTGTGATATGACAATTTGATTCTGTCTCATATTCTTAGAATCTACAGAAACACCACAGAAACGTGTCTTGTTTGGTTCTGTCAGAAAGCATGATGTTCAATTTGTCACTGTGATTGACTTGTGGATGAGCGTTCTCCCTTCAGCACTGGTAATGTTAAATGCATGACTTCACTCTACATGGCTGCGGGGGATCAATATACTTGGCCTGCAGTATAGGCTCTGAACCATCTTTAACCCCAGTCTCGGGTTTAGACCTTTTGGAGTCCCCTCCCTTCCCTCTCCTCCCACCCTGCAACTGCCTGTGAAGCCCTAGAGGCCAGTCTGGAAACTCAAAGACCTCAAGGCACAGTCAATAAAGCCAGATTTAGAATTTAGTCATGAAGAGCAAGAGAGAGAAAATCCATTCAGTGAACTGACGTTAGATCATTTGAAGGGATCGGCGATTAGGAGAAATGGTGGTCCCATTGCAACGTGGGCTATTCTTGGCTTCATATTCCATAGAGGCCTTTGATGACTTAGAGTGCAAATTGCAGACGCATGTACACGCACTCCCACGGTTTAATTCATAAAATGAGAGAGGTAATGCTGCTTTGGCTCTAAGGATATTTCTCACAAAGCAGTAATAGCCTAGCCCTTCATTAGCTGAGTTTTAATTTGTGAATAAGAGGGTAGTTAACAGTAAATTAACACACACTGGCGTACTGAGCACCTCACAACAGATACCCTCACAAACACAAATACAGTGTACAGCTACATGTTTTTGCTTGATTCAGTAGCTTCTATGTTTCTGTCCACCTATTTTTATGCTCGTTTTGGGATATTGCATAAAAAACTGCTGGATGGAAATGCCAAGATGCACATAAATTCCCAAAAATGCGCATACAAAAACATATGCACTCGTTTGAGTCGGATACATTTTTTATACGATAAGAAAACATGCGCAAAACTACGATGGAAACACATGTACCTAATAAATTCCTCTGTGCGCATCAAAGAATCATGTGACTTGGGATGGCACGATGGGATGACATAACTGGACTAACCAGCGGACCCATGTTTTTGCACAGCATTTGAATTGCTGTTTTGGTTGTTCTGAAATGCCTGAGCAAAGTCTATCATCAATGTGGTTCGGTATAATTAATTACCTCCCAGAACTTTCTAAAGCCCTGTCCCAAACGGCACATATCATGTGCACTTACGGTCTTATGGACTCACAATGGGTGCCGCGTGCGTGTGTCCTTTAAGACTGTAGAGTGTCCCATTTGTCATTTGTCTGGTTGCAGTCGATATGCACCCTCAATGCGCACTTTTGCCGAGCCCACACTGTTGCGAGCTCCATGAAAGTGCCGACTTGTGAGTGTTTAGGGTGCCATTCGGGACAGGGCCTTACACAACCGTGTTCCCAACCAGCAGGCATCTTCCTTCGAAATGCGTTTTTAGACGCAAGTCATTTATAAGTAAACTATTATATACAGTGACTTCTACTTTTCTTAGTGATATTTATCGACAGTTTATCAGGAAGTGACGATTTTGTTGTCCTCGATTCACTGGACGGAAACGCTGCTTTATTCGCAAATGTTTTATGCAATATTCCCATTTTGCGCATAAGTTAAATTTGCAGCATTGGATGGAAACAGCTAGATATAGTCAGTGTTCTTAAAAGTATATTTTACCCCAAATTATTTAAAAGTTTGGGGTTGGTAAGATTTCTATAATGCTTTTGAAACAAGTCTGATATGCTCATAAAAGCTAATATTATTATTTTAGTAATTTATTTCTGTTATGGTCAAGCTGAATTTTCAGCAGCCATTTCTCCAGTCTTCAGTGTCACATGATCTCTCAGAAATCATTCTAATATGCTGATTTTCTGACTCCAAACTTTTGAATGATGGTATGTAAAAACAATCTGAAAATGTATTTTTGTTTCATTGTAGGCTATAGATAAAAAAAACTATTTAAAGGCATGTGGTGGTATATCAGTGGCGTGTGTCCATATAAGCTGCTAATGCTCTGCATAAGCCATTTGTGGACTTGCTAAATTTGTGATAAATATATGTAAAGATAACTGAAACTATTTTCATAGTAGTTTGTTTTCTCAATAAGGAAATGTATTGTTAACGAAAACGTATAAACTGTTAAAGATAGAACTACTGTAAATAGAACTATCTGAGGCTGTTCATCACATGTGCGTTTGTTAAAGTCATATTTGCATTATTTCAACATATTTTTAAAGAATAATTATATTTGTATTATAGCTTCTTACATTTCTTCAAATTATATTTTACTTATAAAGGCTTCTAATATTGTTTTGTTTTTTTGATTTTTTTTACTCAATAAAAAAAACCTTCTCGCATACATTCAAATTGACACCTGCCATGGTGTTTCATATTTATCGTCTCTGATTTAGATGTGTGTCCTCAGCCGATGCGCCGTACCGTTTAAAGGTGAAGAAGCATGTAGTTTCTGGGAATTATAAAAACAAGCTACAGCATATTTTCACGCGTCGCGCCTGACTCAAATACAACACACTCAACTGCATCAACAAGTAAATGTAGGCTACTTTCAATAAAAGGTCAAATATATTAATATATTATAAAACTGTAGCTGTGTTGCTATGTTTCATGATGAGTAAGCAACTAAGCAGCGAACGTGAAACCCATCCAACGTATCTGCACCAGGTGTATTTTTGACATAAAGCGCTCCCAGCATACCCGGATAAAAAATCGCCACTGACATATTTTTCTTTTGTGTTCTGCAGAAGAAATAAAGTCATACAGGTTTGGGACGACATGTTGAAGAGTACTGTAAATGATGACAGAATTGACAGACTGCAGCATTCAAAACAAAATTTCTGGTTGCCTACATTAATATTTTGTATATTTCTGTTTTTTATTTTATTTTTATTTTTTTACTAATGCACTTAAATGTGAGTGTTTGCTAGATTTATTGTCATATCAGAATGCAGCTGGAAGCCAGAAAAACAAGCTGGACAAGTTAATTTGACTCGATACCCAGCACACTAATGGAATAGGCATATGGGCCATGCGGGTTCAGAGTGAGTTGGCGCAACCCATTTAGTGACCCAGCACAGAGATTTCACAAGGGACCTCCTGTGAACACCATCAATACACATACACACAAACATAAGCCCACTCGTAAATTGAGTGATACCTGATGTGGGCAGGTGACAGAGATCTCGGTCAATATTTTGTTAGAAGAGGCCATGAGGAGACTGGTCACAGTTGCAAAGCTTTCTCCAGAAAGAGAGCATGAGGGATTGACTAAAACTCTCATAAAAGCTAAAACACAGAATTATCTGTCACATCAGACACTTCAAACTACCAAAGGTCCTGTCAAGTCTTTCAGCTGTGTTTGGACACTTCAGTGTCCTTTTACCTACTATTTGCAGGCTCACACTGTTTGTTCCCCAAATTGGTCCCCCAAATTGTTTCTGATCTCCCCTGTGACAGGGTTTGAAAGGGTTTCCAAGTTTCCACGGCACCTTTAGGAGATAGGAAATGGTTCCACAGCCCTGTAAACAAAAGGGGAAAAAAGAAAAAGGCAGCATAAACCAGCCTAGGATATAATTTTGTCTCACACCCTGTGCTCAGCTGCATTCTTAAAAATAAAGATTTCAAAAGGTGGTTTTCGCAGCGATTCCGCCATTATGCTTCTTTTTTCATGCAGTGTGTAATATAGCTGTTTGTGAATGTAAACGTTCTGCAAAGTTTTAAAGACCAAAGTGAACAACAAACAAAATGATCTCTTAAAAGAAAGAAACCACTCTGAATTGCCGAAAAGAGTCGTCAACAATTCCAGTCTCACTTCCTAATACAAACCTGCATAGGTTTGTAACACATTTGCATAGTGCCAGCCTATATGCTCTTCATTGGCTGCCCGCGAACACCGTCTACTTTGACCCGCCCTCGAACACTGTAGATCTAGCTGAGGCCTAGAAGAATTTGGTTCGTGTTGTTGATATGCCAAGAAAATGCTGTTTTCTGCTCTACAAAAACAAATCCACTTTGCATGCACATCAAAAGAATGAGGACTCAGGCTTGTATTGATAACGTAAAACCGACGCCATTGTATCATTGTGTAATGTGTCTACAAGTGCTGAGGAAGATACAGAGCTTAAATTCAGATATGGTAATAGGCATATCGTTTGTAACACGCGATGTAAGCGGCAGACTAATCACAACAGATTGCCATCTGATTGCCATTCAATTGATATTTAAGGTTCATCATGGAACCACAGATGCTAATAAAGAACCATTATTTTTAAAAGAACTGCTTAATTGTGCCTTAAAATCAGCTAACAGACCATCAAACCAGCTTAGTTACGCCTTTTTTTTTCAAGCAGGAATGGTGCGTCTCTACCTTTCAGGCTTATATTAGTTGTCTTATGTAATAGCTTTGTAACTGAATATGCCTTTCGGTGAAGCCTACACCCCTCATTTCAATTCTCCATTGCTTCAGCCCTCTCCCTCATACCCATCGCTTCATTCGTCCACCTTTAGCTGTTGTTCTCAGATGAAATGGTCGGAAATATGGCTGTCACTCCAATACCACAGTGCCATCTATTGGTGGAAAATAGAAGCTGCATTAAAGGTTGATAGACTGGGAAAGCATGACAAAAGAGAGATTCAAGCAGAAAATGTATATATTTATACTGAAGTGAATTAAGTGGGCAGTAAGAAATGAAGTTGAAATGTAATAATGCCTGATTTTGACAGTTTGTGAGTGAAAAAGAAAACAACAGGAGAAAGAAAGTGTGGTTATGTGCATTATCATCTCCTCAAGCATTGACAATCCTTTAAGTTACCAAAAAGGAATAATGGATATGTTTAGAGGCAAATATGTGATTCTTTCTGGTCATCTCTCTCTCTCTCTCTCTCTCTCTCTCTCTCTCTCTCTCTCTCTCTCTCTCTCTCTCTCTCTCTCTCTCTCTCTCTCTCTCTCTCTCTCTCTCTCTCTCTCTCTTATCCCTTTATCAGTCATATTTAAATGTAAATAATGCTGGTGTGATGGACGATGCTGTCAGGCTTCTTCAAAGCCCTCTCACCCATGAGAGCCTGGCTCCCGGATGTGTACAGCGTAAATGGATAAAAGGAAAGAAGAATGAGTACAGGGATTCCCATCCAGACTGATGACTAAGTCATCTTCAATGCGCCATCATTCATGCGAACAATAAACATAGTGAGAATGAGCTACCTGAAAGAATACGAAAGGGATTTTTAGCCATTGACCAATAACTGCTAAGCCTATATCCAATACTTTAAAAGGTTAGTTCACCCAAAAATGTTAATTATGTCAGTAATTACTCGCCCTCATGTTGTTCTAACCCGTAAGACTTTCGTTCATCTTCGGAACACAAATTATGATATTTTTGATGAAATCTGAGAGCTGGCTCACTCCTTCATAGGCTGCTAGGTTAGGTATATCTGCCATCCCAGAAAAGTTAGTAAAGACATCGTTAAAATAGTCCAAGTGACTACAGTGGCTCAACCTTAAGTTTATCAAGCGACGAGAATACTTTTTGTGTGCGACTTTATTCAACTATTCATTTTCTTCTGTGTGGGCCTCTGAGTGAGTTGACGTAGTGTAACACCGCAACGCTTCTGTGTTGTACGTCAGAACGTAGGGCCGGGCAATAAAGCGGTATCGGTATTTATCGACAGTACACCATTGTCGGTAACGATATTACATTTTTTCGATATAGCGTTCAATATTTCCATTCAAATGCGCGCGACCACCACAACGTTGCCCAACATCAAATGGCAAGCGGAATGAAAGCGGAACGAAACCGTGCTATTATTTTGTGCCTCACGGACCGTTTATCAGTTTGGACCAATATCAGTGCAGCGCGAGCCGATCTTGATCAAGCGACACTGTTACTACACAGCACTTAGAGATCCAGTAAAGAAAGCATTTGAATTTGCCACTGAAGTAATAACATCGCTGCAAGTTCTAGTGAGAAGCATTAAAATTTCTTCGTTATTAACGGATCAAACAGAGCTGACGTGGAAACCAGGAGACACATTGTGCCATGAATAAACTAGTTATATGCTATAAAGGATTAGTTCACTTTTTAAAAAACTTTTGCTGATAATTTACTCACCCCCATGTCGTCCAAGATGTCCATGTCTTTCTTTCTTCAGTCGAAAAGAAATTAAGGTTTTTGATGAAAACATTTCTCCATATAATGGACTTCAATGGGCCCCAAACGGTTCAGGGTCCAAATGACAGTGCAGCTTCAAAGGGCTTTAAACTATACCAGACGATGAATAAGGGTCTGGTCACGTCACGTAATACGCAATTACGTTGAAAAGGTCATGCTTATTCACCTTATTCTGCTCTAAACAATGCGCGCCGCCATGACTACGACTCCGGTTCGTAGCGATACCAGTCAATTTTGAGGGATTTTGAGGTGAACGGAAACCAGGAAAAAATAGGCCCTTTTTAAAAATGTAGGCTATAGGCCTTATAGGTTATATATATATTATATTATTATATAATATTGTTTGTTAATATAGGCTATCTTCAATTCCTAGAGATAATTATACAAAATACAAAAAGTAGTCAAAACGCCATCTAACAGAACAAATTATTTATTTATTTTACAATATTATGTGCTTAATATTTTAATTAACGAAATGTCAATCTTCATATTTATAACAGAAGATACAATCTTCAACATACAGTACAATCTTCACATGTATAAAGGATTGTCACCTTAAAAATAGTCATTTTCGAGTAGGAACAAGCAAATAGGCTATAAATATTTGGTTAATTTAAAGCCCTTTGAAGCTGCACTGTCATTTGGACCTTGAACCGTTTGGGGCCCATTGAAGTCCATTATATGGAGAAATGTTTTCATCAAAAACGTTCATTTCTTTTCGACTGAAGAAAGAAAGACATGGACATCTTGGATGACATGGGGGTGAGTAAATTATCAGCAATTTTTTTTTTTTAAAGTGAACTAATCCTTTAAGTCCACAGATCTGCAACATTCACCATGGATTTAATGTAGTAACACTAACTGTAAGGTAACCATGGAAGTTTGGTAGGAATAGTAAAAGGATTTCAAGTACGTCACATCTTTTTCCAGCACTTCAAAAATAAAATATTATCATATTTAAATGTTATTTTTAATGTGATGACCAAAACATTATTTGTTCATCCTTTAAAGATTACCCCCATTTATAAAACTAAGTTTCGAGATGTAGGAAAACTCACACGTATTTAAAAATAATTTTTCTTTTTAATATTTTTTTTTTTTTTTTTTTTTATCAAGGAAATTTCTTTGGCATTTCTTTCTTTTTGCTGTATCGAAAATGTACCTTACCGTGACACCACTGTATTGTATAGAACCATTAATTTTGTGAACCGTTACACCCCTACCATTACAGATGTTGATCTACCTCAAAGTTCACCTTGATTGTTACATTTACACTTTTACATTGCACACATTTTGTAACATTTTAAGTTCGAGTTTCTTTAATGCTTACTTTTTTATCTTAATAAAAGACATTAAGAAGATATTTTTGTGTACATTTTATTTTTTTAATAAATTTTTTGTTTGCCTTAAAGGGATAGTTCACTTTAAAATGAAAGTTCTGTCATCATATACTCACCCTCAAATTGTTTCAAACCTGTATGCATTTCTTTCTTCTGCTGAACACAAAGGAAGATAATTTGAAGAATGTATCCAGTATAGGACCAGTTAACTGTTTGGTTTCTGACATTTTTTTAAATATCTTTCTTGCATGTTTATGACAACTGTCATTAATGTAATGTTAACCCATAAAGCTAAGTGGTTTAAGTTTGATAATTAATCTGCTATGTCATGTTTATGACATATTTATGACAGGATGTGTTGTCTTAGTAATGTCAAGTTGTCATGACAAAGACACTGACAGGTTATGATGTATTGGTTTGTGTCAAGTTGTCATAACAAAGACATCTCAAACAATGTCATATTGCATTAGAAAATGTCATAATTGAATGACACTTAATGACATTTGTCATAAACATGCATAAAATCTCCTTCATATTCATGACATGTGTCATGTCATGATTTTGAAGGTGTCATGTCAGTCTTATGCACACCCCTTCAAGTAAAGTGTTATCGGATTTTTCTTAGGTGTTTTTTTTTTTTAGGTGTGTGAACTTTAAGTTCCTGGACAGTAAAATTCCTAATTCATAAGTTTCTTGTTAAAAAAAAATAGAAAAGAAATTACATGTATGAGCAGACATGCACTATAAATCTTCAAGAAGTGTGATTGAAAAGGGTGAAAGATCTACAAGAGTAATGCTGAAATACAAACACACTTCTGGATTTGCATTTGATTTGGATGGGAATTATGGGGCGTTACGTTATTACAATATCTTAAAGCCCTTTGAAAAACTTTTCTCATCTCTTTCTAATCATTGCTATATTGCCATATAGCCCTTGAAAACCATCACTACAGTTCCCAAGTCATTTCTTTTGTATTGCACTGGTCTATGATAGTCTGCGTGAGTGTCAGCTGTAATATGTTTTGCCTCACTCTAACATATGGAGGGAAAGATAAAGTCTACTGTAGAGACGTCACTAAGACTGAAAGAGAGCGAATAAAAAGTATATTTCAGTGTGTGCGTGCGTGTGTGTGTGCGCTTCAATGAGTTTTTCTTTAAGCAAGTGGAGCAAAAGGAGAGTTTTAAAGTCTGAGGGAAAAGAACGGTGAGATTTTTTTATAAAAGCTCCTGTTCACTCTTTATGCCCTTGTAGTATTTAATCAATTTAAGCGATCACTTAATTTTATCGGTTCCTTTAATCAGGGCTACGTAAATAGTTGCAAACTTGCCAAAAAAATTAACATTTGCAACTAACTTTGCATCTAGTTGCCACTGGGACACTTTTTGATATGCAGCTTCATCATGCTCCACTCCACGAATGAATTTGTGAACAACTGACTCCTATAAACTGATTCTTCAGTCATAAAGAATCAGATTCGCTCAGTGAATCATTCAGAGCCGTTACGGTTACAGTGTTCACATCTGACTCCCAACCATGAAATTAATTGAAAACCTTTTCTGTTATGTATTGCTACTTTAGGTTTGTCAGATTTCATGTTCATAAGCCAATGTGTAATTAAAGATACATATATTACTCTATGTTGTGATTATTCTAAATATATGGCCAGAAAAAAAACAATGGGCCAAGCTTTTAATTGTCTTGGCGAATGCACTTAACCCATTGCTGTCTCCAAAAAGAATTAAGTTTTTGGCAGAATATGTGAAGTTGTGTGTGGAGTCATGAATCGAGTTGCCTGGTGATGCTCCAAAGCAGTGTCCTTGAAAATCTGCTGAGAAATATAATGATAAATGCATCTCTACCACAGTGAAGTATGGAGGAAGAGTGTCATTGTGTGCGGAGGCTTTTTAGCTGCTGGTATTGGTGAGCTACTTCACTGTGAAACGTCATTTATTGCTTTGGAGTACAGGAGAATATTGCTGAAATTGCTTCTTCAACACAACAAAAAGTTATCATCTAAAGAGGAATTATCAGATGTTATTTTTCAACATTTTCAACAAGACAGTGTGACTGCCCAAATTGCAAAGACAACCAAGAAGTTGCTTGAGAACAAGTCCGTCAAGCTCAAGTTTCGGTCCGGTGGTCAGAGTCCAGATTTGAACCCTATTTGGTATCACATTAAACTCAAACAAACTGAGAGACATTTATCAACTATACTCATGAACTGTTTAAATCCATCATTGAGTGGAACAACACTGACTTCTTCCTGTAAAAAGCTGGATGCTATTACTTTATATAGAGTATTTGTGCAATTCTTGCTAATTTCCGTTTAGACCGTTAAAAGACCACTAAATAGTCATTTTTGGCTTGGCCCTTTTTTTCTGCCCAGGAGTATATGCATGTCCGTAGTACAGTATATAGATATATAAAATAATTAGTGGTTCTGATCATGGTTATTCGATCTAATCACAATTATTTTGATTCAACCGCAGTTTAAATGTCAATATAATTTTGCCAAAGAATAAAAAAAGCATTGTTGTAAATGTTCACAAACACAGTCAAAGGTCCTCCTTCATATGAAATGAATGTGTATGTATTATAGCATGTTATTGTTATGGAACAGCGACTCAAGACAGATATATTTCATTATTTAACATAGGAGAGCAATGAGCAATGCTTGTGACTCACAAGTTGTGAGTATTTGTTGACGTATGGCAGTTTGCAGATGAGTAATGGAATGATACTGACAGTCTCTGTATTGCAGGTGGAGTGGAGATCGTGGAAGTATAAAGATGACACACACCTCGATGAGGAACAGGTAAGTATCCAATTTGACACAACACTGAACAGGAGATGCTGGAGACAATGAGGAACAGGAAGACGGTGGAGAGAGGCAACATACTTTGGGAACTTGGAGTCAACAGGTAAGTGAATCCTTTGCTCAAACAAGACCAGACGAAGTGACTGTGAGGTGTGTGCTTATACAGTATGCAGAGGGAGATGATGAGGAAATGTGAAGCAAGTGCGGGGGATCACTACTCGGGTGATTGTGACTGCTGTGATTGGTTGATGCCTGGCTGATTCGGGACAATTATATTATAATTCATTAAATATAAATTTTCACACCATTAAAGTAAATAATATGGACCTATTTTATTATTTATTTTTAATATTATTACAATTCCAAGTATAAAAAACATAAGAGACATGATTGTTAATCACACTTATTTGTATGACAATTAATCGCAATGCAGCACAAAATAAGACTGTGGATGGGTGACATGACCATAATCAACAATATTTTAATAATCAAACTGGCAGAAATGTTTCTAGAGTTATATCTAGAGCAGTCCAAGACTAGTAGCATAATGCACTTCTATGTATACCTTGTGTTTGGAGGTTCTTCTGTGTATTTTGATTTATTGCATCTTGCCGTCAGACTGTGAAGAGGACTGCTAAACGCTTTTGGTTCATAACTTGTTTTTCCCTTCCATTTTATTCCAGGGTTGGGACGAGATCAGTGCACAGCAGAACTCGGAGTTATTAATTACTTCAAAGTTTCAAGGATTCTGCTGAAGTTTGAGAAAGACTGAGGTCAGAGGGCAAGTTTCTCTCAATTCTCAGCTTCTGTTCATTACTCACAATACGTTCAGTCACAAAACAAGCTCAACTGCACATATGCTAAGTTGTTCAGGAAATGCCACCCCACAAATAGCAATGCATTAGTGCGTTGCTGTAACAGCACCATAACAAATAAAAACACAAAATAATATGGTTAAAACTATAAAATAGGCCTACCAAACAAACCACCATCTCGCCCACAAACATAATCAGAACATTTTGATTATTATATTTTCCTTCTTTCTTTTTTTTTTTAATCAAGAGCCTTTGTTGGACAGAATGACTTCCTTTACCCCCCACTGCTTGACTTCTCATTCCCATGGCTGTTATATAAATAAATGTGGTGATAGCTCAATGTGTGGTAATCATTTCTATGTGTAAACCCAGTCTCACGCAGAAAGCAGATAATTCACATATTGCTAAAAAGATTAATTCCAGCCATTTGTGAAAGCATTTTAACAGTCTTATCTGAAATAAGATGTACATTGAAACTTTTCATATGGATACTGTCAGTATAGAATCAGTGTGTAATATATATGTATATACAGTAATATATATTGTAATATATAACTGTAATATATATACAGTAAATATATATAAGGACTGTTTTTCTGTTTTTGTTCATGGTGCTAGGCAGAGAGCCCCACTGGATTATTTTCTGTTAATTTTTTTGAGTTAAATAACGACTGGATTATTCACCATCCCTGACTTCCTCCTCCTTCTTCTTGTGAACTGTTGCACACCAGTAATGTTTTATTCTAAGGAACATTTATAAAAGCTACTTTAATGTATTAATGTACTGGCTTAATCTAAGCCCTGTCTGTGAAATCAGGCCTAAGGGTCATATTGAAAAATAATGTTTGTGTCTTGAATAAATTCAGTTAATTTAGATTCAGGCTAATTTAGGCTGCATGCCTGACAAAGCAGAGTTATGGTGTCCAGTGATTAGAAATGCATATTATCTTACTGTAAAAAAAGAAAAGAAAAAGTGAATAATATGATTTCAAAATGAATGTAATATTCCATCCAAATAAAATGTCAGGTAACCCTAAAAAATTTACACGTCCGTTCAAAAGTTTTTTAAATTAGTCTCTTGCTCCCCAAGGAATCTCTCCCATTTGATCAAAAATACTGTAAAAACAGTAATATTGATATTACATTTTATATTACATTTTATAATATAATATATATATATACAGTATATATGTGTATATATAATTTACTTTTTTTTTTAAATAAACAGAAAGTTCAAAATAATTGCATTTATTTGAAATCGAAATCTTTTGTAACAAGATGTATTTGTTGTGAATTTAACATATCCTTGCTGAATAAAAGCACAAATTTATTTGAAAACAAACAAACAAAAAATCTGACACTTTAGTGAAATTCACCTGGTAGCCTCTAAATTAAATTGTTATATTCTAGTTAGGAATGTTTTAATATGACTAAAGTAACCTGCCTATTATAGGTTACACCAACAAAAGTCATTTTAAAGGTGAAATTAGGTAGAAATATTGCCTTAAGGTAACAACTACACAGTTTCATATTCTACAGTATACTTAACTTGATTCTCCAAGTCTATGGCTTTTGGTGGTGTTTCTTCAAGTCTATGTGTGCGTATGGTGACTGTGTGTATTTAAAATGTGCCTTGGGCTGAAGTATAAAGCTGAAGAAGTGTACTTTAACTCATCAGAGTCTCTTTCAGAAGTTTTGCTGCCCTTCGAGCACAAAGCCCCAAACCAGACCCCTCACTTTATAATTTGCCTAAGGCACTCAGCTTCACTGCAGGCTACAGACATATCACAGAGAGCACAGCTACCTCACCAGAGAGAGAGAAGTGGAGAAAGATAGCTAAAATTAGAGAAAGAGAGAGAGAAAGATGTCCCTTTTGGCAAAATTAAAGGCTAGAGAATTAATTGTTTCTCGTCTTAGCAGCTCGATACTTTCTGAAGGACACAAATATAGCATTGTCTGGTTTAAACATATAAAACCTTATAAACCTGTGTGCTTAGTGGACTATTTGTGCCTGCTTTCCTAATAACTCCGATATGTCTTAATAAGATTCCTTTGAAAAGGACTTGCACTCCAGAGAAATTTCCTAAGGACACTTAAACACCGTCTCTCGTCCCCAGCAGAACATCCTTGAATTGCATCGCGCCATAGAGGTGTATAAACGAGAGCGAGGACGAATTGGGCCCTGCGGTGGCATTTCTGTGATGATAAGAAAAACACAAACACTTCTGTAATTGTTTTTATGATGCTTTCTCTTGTCCTGAAGGCCTGATGAAGAAAATCAGCATAAAAGATAATTAAAAAGTTACACTGAAACAGCCCGATGTGTCTGCCATCTCTTTCTCTCTCTCTTTGCCCTCCAGCCACAGAAATGGAAATAAGGTTCTAGCGTCGAGCATTCAAACCTGAATGCAGCCATTTACAAACTCTTTGATAAACGATGTCTTGAAATACTTTCAAGACAAACCGCTTGTGCTTTTTAACATGCAATAAATTATGGCTGCTTGCTGTCTTGTTGCTAATGAAGAATCTCAGATTTGCATTATTACCTGAGCTCCACGGGGGATTGTTTTATAGCCTGAATTAGGTTGCTTTTGTATGTTAGAGACCATAATGCATTCTAATGAAAACCAGGGTCTAACAAAAGTGTTCAAATATCTGAGCAGACAAAACAACGCTTCATTTTCACCCCCTGGGATTTTCCACGGCATCCTAATAGGTTTATTCACCTAAACCACAACAACATTTTACTGTAAGAAGAAAACTTACAAACTTACCTCGGCAACAGTTTTTCTTAAAGCCTTATCAATATAGTTTTATATCGAAACATTTTAAGGAATATCAATCTGTTCATAATGCCATTTACTTATGAAGAACAGGGCATATCTATTGTTCTTCTCTTGGCTATTGAATCACACAGATGAAAATGAAATGTACGTGAAATGTAAGAATATTATAGTTAGGAATTATATGATCATGTTCAACCATTGAATGAAGTCCAGTGCAACATCAGATTCCACAAAAGCTATTTTTCAGGGAAATCTCAATCCTCTTTCATTTTCAGTCCAGCAAACATTTGATTCTTTACCAGAAGATTTAAAGATCTTTACAGTAGTCCATTCTAACCCATGTGATTCTTTCAAGTCTCCTATCATTAAGGTGCAGTGTCACGTATCCAAATGTTGAATCAAACCCAGCTGCACACAGGGTCAAAACTAAATATATATGAAGACATAATGCAATTTCTGTCCTGTTGAGGAATTTACATTGACTTGGATTGTTTTGAGCTAATGGTATTTCTTCTCCCTGTGTCAAAACTTAATTCTCCCAGAAACTGATAGATAGATCTACAACATCGTTTAATTCTTTCCCCGCCATTGACAGATTTACGACTTTCCGTGTTTTCACTGTTCTACGGTAGGGGGTGCTATTAGGCATCTTCTGAAAGAGTACTGAATCTCCTGATCAAAACTCAGGCGAAGACGCAGAAACAAGAAATATGTCATATCATATGTAACGCAATCATCAGCATATAAATCAAAACTGCCTGTGTTACTGAATGAAATGTCGACCAAGGACGAGCTATAGGACTGGGAAGCTTTGTGGGTGTTGATAGACTCGATCTACTCCATCTATGTTTTGATCATCGTTCTAAATCCCATCCAGATGTAGTCTTTTACAAAAAAAAAACAATTTTTCTCTTTTTGCTCAAAATTTTGCTTTTTTTATGTAACTTACCACAGTGTTGATTAAAAAAAGAATGCATGAAGCTAGAATAAAACTAGCCTGGCTCCGCACTCCTTCGTACTTCTGCTCAATTTCATTTTCCCTTCAGTACTACGTCTGGGTTTGTGGTATATTCGCGTGTTCTCTCCGGTCAATTTTTTGTGGCTGAGAACGATGACGGTGAGGTCGCGCGCTAGTTTGATTTGAAGTTTCGTCACGACCAAACGTTAGCGATTGGTTATGGCAGATCCAGTGACTCTGGGCAGATCTAATAGTTTTAAACTTCAACAGAGGACCCGCCTACAAGGAAGTTAACGCTTGTCAATGGAGAGAGGCCAGACTCTCTGTACAAATGAAATGTACGAGAGTCTGGTAGGACCAGGCTAGAATAAAACAGTTTTTGTGTAAAAGCAGAGGGTCTGTTTTTTTCCTTTATACTATATCATGTCAGATATTCATACAACAAAACTATTCTGGGGCCCATGAAACTTTTGTGAAAAAGATTAAAAAAAATGCTGGCAACTTTTTCAAAAACGTTGGCGGGGAAAGAGTTAAGCTGCGTGGATGTGCACGTGAATGACTTCATGTTTTACTATCCTTATGAGGACATTTGGTCCCCATAATGTAGGCAAAACCTGACCCACAGTATCAGACACACAAATATGACCATTGCTCTTCTGTCTTCTGCTCTTATTAGATTGCAGCTTCCAATGTGCATCATCTCTCTCTCTCTCTCTCTCTCTCTCTCTCTCTCTCTCTCTATCTCTCTCTCTCTCTCTCTCTCTCTCTCTCTCTCTCTCTCTCTCTCTCTCTCTCTCGCTCTCTCTCTCTATCTCTCTCTCTCTTTTCTTTCATTTGTTCTACTCTTCTTCTCTAGCTTCAAATCGAATGACCTCACCAGGGTAGTAATTGCTAAGCTGATCTGTGGCCTATCATTGTGCAAAATGAGGGCCCTGCTCTCTTTTCACCCGTGTCAGGACAACAGCAGTTGCCAGGCACTGATCCGGTTTGTATCGACTGCCCCTGCACAGCAGCTGTTAACATTTGAAATTCATTCCATTATTAAAGCTACAAGGGAGTCGGAATAGAGCAGATATATCCTGTGCTCGTATCGCTCAGTTCCTTATCATTCTCTGAGGATTGTAGGCAACAGAGCAAATTTGAGTCATCCTATAATGTTGTTTTAATTCGAACACATTTGTTCCTCTGACCCCAGTCAAGCGTATTATATAGTCTCGGTTTACTAACGGTGCACAACATGATATGATGACGCGAGTCTCAAATCCCTTGGTCGCACAGCCTTAAAACCCCTGCTCACATAAACTTGAAAGGCACAGCAGAGGCGCCAAGCCACCCACATCCCTCCACACGCCATCGGCAGTAGACAGGTCATCTTCAAATCCTTCCTCTCATCCAGCTCAAATCAGCCTCACTTTCTCTCTCTCTTTCTTTCCCCAGAGGTACTGACTGAAGGTCTTAGCGTGTGAATAGAGGCGAATAGCAGAAATCGCACCCCTGGCTTTTGGCCATCGTGCGTGGAGAGGGAGAGGGGGGGGGGGGGGGGGGGGGGGGTAGAAAAGACGGACGGAATATCGGAGAGCCTCATCCGATTGGGTTTCCCGCTAAGAGCCTTTCGAAGGCGGATGACTCAATCAGTGGCATTTCCAATGGGAGGCCAGTAAGTTTTCCCTGGGAGGCTTTGCATGTGCTCGGAGGCTGAAGCACTTTTAGCAGCAGTCTGAGGTCCGGAGAACTCAAGTGAAGCTTTCTTTTTGTTCCAGCCTCACCTGCGTTAAAGCAGGGCATCTCTTCCAGAAATCCAGTGAATAATGTGTGCTGGATAAAACCCATTTTGAACTCAAAAAGCAATATTATAGACAGGGTATTTACAAGAAACACCTCACATAAACAAGCTTATCAATGCAATTCAATGTAAGTGATATTTACAGGTATTCATATGTAGTGTTTACATGTACATTTCTGTACTTTTGGCTATATGCTGAAATGGATAATGTTATTGAAGAAATTATGCACAGCTTTAGAAATGTAAAAATCTTTACGAACTGTATTTTATATTTTTGAAATATATTTATATATTTTATATCCTATACATATATATATATATATATATATATATATATATATATATATGTTATTTATATTATATGTATTTTATATTTTAGCTGCCCTCCCATGTTAAACAAAAAAAAGTTGAAAAAGTGAGATGTGGAAAATACATTAAATAAATGAGGTGGCATTGAACATATTTAATTAATCTCATTGATTAAATACATTAGTATCAACCTGTTGGTTTCATGGAATCTGTATTTTTTGAACTTCGAAAAGGATTGGTCTACATTTTACATCTATAAATATGTCATATTTCTGTGTTTTAGATTCTGTCAGTATTAT
>NC_136887.1:24803432-24930753 GCF_949152265.1 Phoxinus phoxinus | reverse complement strand
GAGAGAGAGAGACATTGATGAGAGCACAGTCTCGGTTGAATGGATGCAGAGCTTTTGTGTGTGTTGTGTAGGCCTACTTTGGTCTGATTAGTGTGCGATATGCAAAGTATGACATTTCCATTTCTAAGGCAACACACAGCACACACACTGCTTTTCCATTGATGCATCACATGCATGTTGAGTTGAATGAAGGTTGTCCAGATAGAAAAGCATCTTTGTTAAAAGAACGTGCCAATGGCTTTTTCGTGTAATACAATGACCATTCATACAGAATCACCAATTGTCAAGTTTGTGTAAAATTAAAAGTGGGAAAGTGAGAAAAGATTTATCATAATGAAACATACAGCATATTTATATAGAACCATCTATAATGTGGTTGTTTTGTGGCACTGCCTCTAAAACAACACATATTTTGCCACATCTTTTCAGTTTTCTATTTGTATTTGCATAAATAAAAGTGACTTTAATGCACCTGATGTCGTAAACACGACTCCCCAACTCATAAATACCAACTTCCCGAGGACTTAAACAGACCATTACATGATCTCTCCAAATTTCAAACAAATGTGCCTGCTTAATATAGGCTAGTGGTTATCTGCCTAAAAAAATATATTGATTTGAATTTTGAATTTAATTATTGATTATTGATCAAAATTATGAATGGCTGCTACGCCCTTGTCAATAGATATCTAACACAGATCAGTGGGTGGCAAATACGTCCACCCACATCCGCGTTGTCTTTACTCTGTTCCTTCCTTCCAGGGGAATCTATCAGATCTCTGTTTGCTTTGTTATGTCCTCAGGTTTTACGGGTTAATGAACTGTCATCTTCATGGCAACTCGTGAACCTGCGTGAAGGTTACCCCAGCGACGGCATGCAAAGCCCGTGTCATCTTAAGTCGCCTCCAATGTCAGTCACACTGAAAGTCATTACCCAGAAGCACTTGGGAGCACGCCTCCCGTCTTAGCAGGTAAATCATCCGTAATTGTGTCGTCCGGCCGATCAGAAGCAACGTTCATCCCATTTGTGCCTCGTTGTACTAATGCGGCTCACGTAAGCGGTGTTATTTACATTAGTTTATCTGTGTTTGCTACTTTTCGTGATTATCAGCGGGGGTTTCACATTTTCAGATTTCACCTGCCTCATTTGTGTTAAAGGAGACCTTTGATCTTGAGTTGTGTCATATTCCTCTGGTTCATTATGAAAATCAATCATCCTCATCTTCATGTTCATTCAATAGCCAACATGATAAGGACACTTTATGCAATAGGTCACTCAAGAGTTGAAATTCTCTGAATTACTCTGAATTTTGATACTTGTCCGGAAGGGAAAAAACTATTTCAACCACTTGGTTTGCTGGTTTAAGCCAGTTTTAGATGGTTTAAGCTGGTTTCCCAGCCTGGCAATCTGGTGTACAAAATAAATAGCAATATGTGAAATAGTATTATTACAAATTAATGTTTTGTTTTGTATTTTACAGTAATATATTTTAAAATGTAATATATTCCTGTGATGGCTATATTTTCAGCATCATTACTCTGTCTTCAGTATCACATGATCCTTCAGAATCAGAAATCATTGTAATATGTTGATTTGGAGCTTAAGAAACATGTCTTATTATTATCAATGTTGAAAACGGTTGTGCTGCTTAATATTTTAGTGGAAACGAATCTACTTTTTTTCTGAATTATGGAGAAAATTTATTTATTTGAAATAGACATTTTTGAAACAGTATACATTTGTCACTTTTGATCAAGTTAATGTGTCTTGTAATAAATTTCTTTAAACAAAAAAAAATGAATGGATGTAGCTCCATTCAGCTCTAGTTGGACAGTACTTTCTCAAGTCATGTTAGTATATAAAAAGCATATTCACATAAGATGTAAATACACAGTAGAAACTCAAAGAAAGTCCATTTGCCAGTTTAAATGCCTACACTGATGCTCGCATGTCTGGGTGTGAAGCAGTGGCTAATGTGTGCAGCGTGTGAACATGATGTTCTCAGTGAGACAGCAGGGCTCTCTGCTCTGAGCTCTTATAAAAGCAGCACATTAGTGCTGACACAAAAAGAGGTAGCAGACAAGGGGAGAGCAGAAAGAATGACAGGAGAATCACTCTCACTGTCTCCTGCTCTTTCTCTGAGCAACACCAGTGTTCTGCTGCTGCCTTATGGAGCACAGGTGTGACAATACTGACAGTTTTATTACCACGCCATCAGTTCCGTGTCATCTCCTCGCATTTTTAGGTCTTTGCATCTCGACCCCTCTCTGCCTTTCTTTACAGTCCTTTTTCTATTGACAACTGGTCACTTGTATCGTTATCAACTCGCTACTTTAAATATATTTCCATGATTGTTCTGGGTTTAGCTCACCCAGTATGAGCACCACCATTTAGAGCCCCAAACTGTCATTCTCTTGATATAACAAGTGTGGAGCTTTGAACTGTGTGTGTGTGTGTGTGTGTGTGTGTGTGTGTGTGTGTGTGTGTGTGTGTGTGTGTGTGTGTGTGTGTGTGTGTGTGTGTGTGTGTGTGTGTGTGTGTGTGTGTGTGTGTGTGTGTGTGTGTGTGTGTGTGTGTGTGTGTGTGTGTGTGTGTGTGTGTTGAGGGAAGACTGCAGGGAGGTCTGAACGCATATAATTTCCTCTCCAGTCATTTGTAATAGACAGTCAATATGAAGTCTCACTTTTTCTTTCCTTCTCATTCTTGCTCACCCATTCACCTAGTTCTCTCCACTGAAGAGCAACATTGCCCCCTTTAGGCCAAGTGCTGTTTTTTAGCACCAGCCTTTAGCTGGGAAGAGGATATGTTAATGTGGGAGCCCACCGCTTAAGAACAAAAATCATGCTTTGGTAAATAATAATTTTGACATAGAAGTCATAAT
Organism: Phoxinus phoxinus; assembly: GCF_949152265.1. Taxonomy (NCBI): domain Eukaryota; kingdom Metazoa; phylum Chordata; class Actinopteri; order Cypriniformes; family Leuciscidae; genus Phoxinus; species Phoxinus phoxinus. The sequence continues at coordinate 24,927,871 of NC_136887.1, read as the reverse complement.
TATTAGGCTACATAAAAAATACATAAAAAGCTAAAATCATAAGATAAGGTAATTGTGAGGGAAATTAATTTTGACAGAATTTTGACTTTTCATAATTTTGACTTTTTGTGTCATAATTTGTGACTTATCTCATAGTTTTTCTTTATCTCAATTAAGACTTGTCACTTGCCAATGTTGTAATTCTGACCTTTTACAGTATGTCAGTTACCTCATTAGGACTTTTTTTCTCATAATTTGTTATTTTTATGTCATAATAATGATTTACTAAATGTGATCCTGCATCACAAAACCAGTCACAAGTAGCACGGGTATATTTGTGGCAATAGGCAACAATACATTGTAAGGGTAAAAATTATCGATTTTTCTTTTATGCCAAAAATAGGATAAGTAAAGATCGTGTTCCATGAATATATTTTGTACATTTCCTACCGTAAATATATAAAACGTTTATTTTTGTGAGTGAATACAGCACAATCACGAACATAAATGGAGTAGACTTCAAAGGCGCACCCTCAGATTCCAGATATTCAAATAGTTGTATCTCTGCCAAATATTGTCATATCCTAGCAAACCATGCATCCATGAAAAGCTTATTTATTCAGCTTGCAGATGATGTACAAATCTCAATTTCAAAAAATTGACCAATATGACTGGTTTTGTGCTCCCTGGGGTCTTTTTTGCTTGTGTAGTGGAAATAATCTCATTATTATGACTTACTATCTCATTATTTGGACTTTCTCATAATTAAGACTTTCTATTGACTTCTGGGGCCAGTTGCATCAACTTATAGCCATTATGTTAAGACTGTGTATTAAGATCTATATGACCCACTAGCAGTTAGTCAAGGGAAAGTTAGTCAAATTAGGCATTTTAATGTAATTAACTTTTAAAAAAATGTATGACTAACTTTGTAAGACTAGTCTAAGCGGTTTATGGAACTGGCCCCTGTTGTTTTTATACAGAGCTGAGGATGTTTTCGACCCTCTACCAATAAATCTCTTTCACAGATTTTTAAAAAAAAAAAATTATTAGGGCATTATACCTATATTTATTAAGCTGTTTTTAAAGCTGGTCCCCACAATGTAGATGATCTCAGGATCTACAGTACCATGCTTGTCGGGTCATTTGGTCCCCATAGTGTTACCCTGACCCACACATACAAACACATTCATAGAGAGATGATGGGTATACGGCAGGACCAGAAGACCTGAGAATAAACCATTCCCTGCCTTATTTGAGATGGCCTGTTACTGCTGGTGCGTGTCATCAAATAAATGGTTCTAAATAGTGTTTCTCAAGTCACTGGAGCTGCTCCCAGTATGTTCAGAATGCAACAGTTTGAACTTCATGAAGACCTTCAGCTAATGTAACAGCTAAAGTCTTAATAACATTCTTTATTTGCCCTGAGCAAAATAAGAATGTATCAAAAAGTGATACCGTTGTCGAAGAGTTCAAGAAGGAAGGCACACAGAATAGCAAACACAATCCATCACAGTCCACCATATTCGGCTATGCAATGTTTTGATGGAGATGCTCATATTCAGCATCCGTTTCACATGGGATACAGATGCATAAACGCTGCTCCACAGAGGATAACATAAACACAGAAACGCAAGGCAGAGAAAAATGCACTCCTCCATCCATACAGACATTTTGTTCGCTCAGTCGCTGACACAAAGAGGGCAGAGAGCACAGAGGATCAGCTATCACAGCCATTATCAGGACGCCTCTAGTTCTTCCTTGTCTGAATAAATGAAAACACACCCACACATTTGTTATGTATCGCTTTCTGTTGGTAATAATATATGTTGGAAAAAAGGAAAATTAAATCATATCTGCTTTTTCTTGGCACACACATATAGATGCACACACACACTGTACTTCCCACAGCGCTCTGTTTCTCTCTAGTGTAAAGGAACATAATACAATAGCACGCGTCAATCATATAAATAGGGCAGAAATATGTCAACTTGATTATTCTTTTAACAAGCACCACAATCACTCCCTTGTTTTCTTCTGTCAGTGTGACACTCCAAAATGTCAAATTACCATACATGACACAATCAAAATTAATATTGTGGGGTCTGGGTGGATTTATTTGTCTTTCAAATGAGTGTAATGAGCAGCTTGCATTGTTGGATTTCTTATCATCTACAGGTTGGCAGTAGGTATCATTGCTTTTTGCTTTGCTTTTGATCCAACACGATATTAACTCTAAAAAACAGAAATGTTGCAACTACATGATATTGCTCATTGAGTGACTGCTTATAAATGTATATTATTGCCATTGCATTAGATATTAAACCCAGTTGAATTGCCAAAAAAATATATTTTCCCCCAAAGCAGTTTACTAGGCAATTTGGGCAACTCCTAAAGTGGGAAATAATTTCACATATAAGATTTTTTGTTTTTTAAATCACTTGGATTTGATTTTGACAGTTTTAAGTGTCGCTTAAATGTCCAAATACTTATTAGCATCAGTTTATTGTGAAATTTATTGTGACACTGTGGGCTTAATTTTGCTATTGATTTGTATAAATTAAATTGCAATTTAGCTGTACTTGTATACACTCAATGATTAAAAAGCTCATGGTTAATGGCAGCAGGCTTTATTAATTGCAAATGCCTTCTTATGTCTTCTATATACAGAGCGATGCTTTCGCAGGTTTCTGCTAAGATGGCTTGCTGCACTTCAGCTCCCACATTCAGCTTGTGAGCACAGTGAAAACCATGAGATTGTAGATATTAAATGCATTTTCACAACGACAACAAAAACACAAAAAACATAATAGAGTACATGAATGCACAACCAAAACCACAAACTGAAATTAAATTTTCCAAATGTTAACCGACAAGAGTTTAAGAAAAGTATACAACCCCAAATCCAGAAAAGTTAAGACATGTTGTAAAATGAAATAAAATCAATAATTTGTGATTTTGTTAATACTCTTTCAACATTATTTAACTGACAAAAGTATGAAGAAAATGTTCCAGTGTTTTCACTGAATAACTTTTGGAAATATAAACACATTGTTTTTGATGGCTGCAACACACTCCAAAAAGTTGTGACAGAGGCATGTTTACCACTGTGTCTCATCACCTTTTATTTTAATTACACTATTTAATATTTTGGGAATTGAGGATACAAATGTTTTCAGTTTTACAAGTGGACAATCTCGCCTGATACGTGACAGCTGCTCAACAGTCTGATTCTCCTTTTCATGATGGGTCATACATTTTCAATTAGAGACAGATCTGGACTGCAGGAAGGCAGTCAAGTACATCCACTACAGTATAGACTAGAATGTCTACAAAACCACTCTGTTGTAGCACATGCTGAATGAGGCCTGGAATTGTCTTGCTTCCCAGGAAAGATGTCATCTTGATGCCATGAAATGTTTCTGTAAAATATATGCCTCTGTCATTGGTACCTTTACACATATGCAAGTCGTCACCCATACCGCTTGCACTGAAGCATCCCCACCATGACAGATGTTTGCTTTTGTACCTGACCCGATCTCATGAAATGCGTCTCTATAGCACGCATCTTATTTATCGTGCAATTTATAGGCGAAAATTAGTTTTTACGTGCATATTATACGCACTGTAAACCCCTTGGGTAGGATTAGTGGAGTGGGGTACGTGCGTATTATACCTTTGGGTAGGATTAGTGGTGTGGGGTACATGCATATTATACGCCATAAAGTGCGTATATGCACGTGCAAACTGTGTATCATATACACGTAAAAACTCATTTTCACATATAAATTGCACAATAAATATACAATGCGTGCTGTAGAGACGCATTTCATGAGATCAGGCTGTTGTACCTGTCACTGATGAAAGTCTGGATGGTCCCTTTCGTCTTTGGGACTGAGAACTCGATGTGTTTTACCCAAAAGCCAGCTGAAACGTGAACTCATCTGACCACAGCACACATTTCCACTGTGCTTTGGATCATCTGAGATGAGCTCGGGCCCAGAATACTCGCCGGCATCTCTGCATCAAGATGATGTATAGATTTCTCCTTGCGTAACAGATTTAAGTGGCATTTCTTAATGCAGCGTCAGACTGTGTTCAGTGGCAACAGTTATTCAAAGTCTTTAACAGAGCAGCATGATGGTTTCTTGTGCAATGTCATCTGAGGGCTCAAAGGTCAAGCACATTCATTCAACAGAGGTATCCTGCCTTGCCCTACATTTCTCTGGTTTTCCTGAATCTTTTCACAATATTATGAATAGTAGATGGTGAAAGACCTAAATTCTTTGCAATGTTGCATTGAGAAATGTGATTTTTGAATTGACAATTCTCTCATGATATTTGTCAGAAAGTGATGAGCCATGACCCATTGCTTACAAAGACTGAGATGCTCAAATGTAAATGCTGTCTATGTAATATAAGGCCCTTTGACATACTGTCTTCCTTTCTGAGAGCTCATGAATGAAACTTTTCAAATATTCTGCTTTTGACATTAAAGGGGTGGTAAAGTATGATTTCACTTTTCTAACTTTAGTTAGTGTGTAATGTTGCTGTTTGAGCATAAACAACATCTGCAAAGTTACAACGCTCAAAGTTCAAAGCAAAGGAAGATATTTGCTTTTAAAGAAAAGGACTACAACAATCCTCCGGGTTTAGTGACATTAGCAACCCTAAAATGTACATAAACCCCACCCCCGGAAACACGCAGTCCATGTTGAGAAGAGGAAAAGTTGTTGTATAAGAGTACATTTGTGAGTCAGCTTTAATTTTAGCATCTATCTTTTCACATGCAATAGAAAGTCACTCTGTGTGCATCTCACAACAGTTCATATACGAGCGATTTATAGATTACCATGACAGAATATCCTAATGGAAGTTAACTCCACATCAGCAACATAAATTCATCAACTAACCATTCAGAGACGTCCTGTTGCATTCTACATGTTGTCACTTCTTCTTGAGTCTCTCCATCTTTGTCTGACTCTGTTTCAACATTAAAAGCAGAACAGTTTGTGTCATTTTAGTGTGTCTGCGTGAGGTAATTGCAGCTGCTAACACACACAAGCTCTTGAAACCCCGCCCTCTGTGCAGCTTATTTGGATTTAAAGGGCCAGGCACAAAACGGTGCGTCTTGTGAAAATGGCATTTTACCACCCCTTTAACATTAAATTTAATGTGTGCCTTAGATCTGAATTTGGCTTAAGTGTGTATCAGAAATTTACAGTAAATATAGGAAAAAAGGAAAGAAAATGTTTCGGCATTGTTTGAGGAATTTTACTTTTTTTAATTTAGGATTTTGTAAAATGGCCCAGTGTATATGTTGATGCTTGGGAACTTTGGTCACCCTCATGTCGTTTCAAACTCATGCAATTTTCATGTCCGTATAAAACAAAACTTCAGTTGAACTGAATCATAATTTGCAATTGAATCATTCAGAACCAAATCGTTTTGATTGCTATTGACTTCCGTCGTATGGACTGGGGACAAACCATATATGTATAAGTGGCATAGCCTAGGCATCGTACTAACCATGGAATCACCAGGGAAAGTGTGTGTAAACACTTGTCTGTGCAACGTCCATTGTGCTCTCTCTTCTATTACACTGTTATTTTGAAACCTGGGAGGCATCACATAATGCTGTTCATCAGTGTAATGTATTTAATGACACGCCACACTTTCCTTCCTTTTGAATCATTACCATCCTCTGAAGGAGCTCCAAAGGTCACAGAACCATGGCAACAGGGTTCCTATAATTGTGGTAAGTTTTACTTTTCTTTTTCTTTTTACTTTTTTAAAGACCTAGATGATCAAATATATCCCTAAATTAGTTTACGAGTTTACAAAAAAAAACGTCATAAAGTGGTTGTTCTTTATATAATCAGAGTACTTTTTACTTTGTGTAATTGTTCTCCAATAATGCATCGTTAAAATTCTCTTTTTCTTTCTCTCTCTGATAGACCTGCCTTGAGGTATTCTGTAATAACTGAGAGGATGAAAAAAAATGTGAACTGGGGCACCTGTCCCTGTTTTTTTCCTTTCCTCCCTTCACTGCTCTCCTTTCTAGCATTCAGTTCATTTCAGAGGTAATGATCCCTCCTCTTCACTTTAAAAGGAGAGACAGAGAGGACAAGAGTGCTCGGAGCTCGTAGGGAGGGCAGGTTAGTGAAAAGACCTTATCCTGTTTTGTACGGTAGGAGGAGAGGGGCTGCATCTGCTCACATTCGAGCATGTCCATCCTTATTTCCCTGCCAGCCCATGCAGCAAGACTCCATTAAAGAGAGGGGAAGAGAAGAAGAGAGAGATAAAAGAGGTGATGTGAACATGATGTCCTTGCATTCTCTAAGTGATCTCTGGTGCCCTTCTTCTCCTTTCCATACTCAGCCTTATAGGATAATAGCATGCATCTGACTCGATGCCTGAGAAAAGAGGTTTAGAAAGAGAGACCGGAAGGATGGGGAAGGTCAATGGGATACCAATGGCTCAGGATGCCAAAAAAAGGCAATTTTTGAAGCTGAGTAAAGAGGAGTTGAATAATAGAAGTCCATGGTACCTTGTCCTATACAAAAAGAGAAGAAATTCAGAAAGTAAGTTATACGTGTGAGGTGGTGGTTGGAGTGAATGGATTTGAGGATAATCTCTCACCTTTCTTTTTGTAAAACATTGGAGATCAGATTCTTCTACTCACATGGCAGGTCAATGTCCAGCCCCCAACTATCTTTGAAAGTTCTGTTTTGTGTTCTGTTTTTTTGCATTTAGCAGACATTTTTTTTGTATCACAAACAATATTTTACCACATCAGTAGAACATCTGAGAGGTAGTGAACTCTTTTGTGGTTTATGTCAAGAAAAAGAAGTGTTTTCATTCAGGTGTCTGACATTTTTTCTCAGAGAATTGATTTGGTGTGAACAGGTAATTCGTTTTGCAGTAAGAATAAATGTTCAAGAATGCATTTAAGCTTTTTACAATAATTATGTCCAGTGCTTTTTTCTTATTTTGGCTAGATAAAATGACATCTGCATGAAAATTAGGAAAAATGTATTATGTAATATTTAACTTGGGATTTCAGTTAGCTTCAAAAATTTGACAGATTAATTTAATGTTCTATAAAGGGGTAAGATATATGGCAAAACATTTGTTTGTTTGTTTGTTTGTTTGTTTGTTTGTTTGTTTGTTTGTTTGTTTGTTCAGGCCGAATCATGATCCACAGTCTTATCACAATTATTTTTCATGACTTTTTCAAGACTTATATGACTTCAAGAATATACTGTATACTTTTTAAATATAGTTGTTAATGTATTTTAAAACTTCAAGGCTCAACATAATAATCAATTATTTAAAATTCTACAGAATTTTTTCCTCAGATTTGTTCGAGACAAATGTTGGATACCTTTTTGGAGTACTAGGCAATAGCATAATGCTAATCAGCAGCAACTGACCATTCATTCAAGAATTTAAATAAAACAATAGTTTTATGTCAGTTGCTAATTGGGAAGGCAACCAGATTTGTTTTCAGAGTACCTGAAAACCTTACTTGAGTAAATGTACAGATACCTTTAGTTACAAGTCACCTATTGCAAAACGACTTGAGTGAAATTCTTAAGAGTATCTGATTTTAACAGTACTTAAGTATTTTACTCTTACTTTACTGAATATAGGCTCAAAGAGGCACTAGTGCTCAATACCTGAGAGGCGTGCCAGTGGAAAAAAAAAGAAATAGATAATTTGTGAGCAAACAAATGTTTATTTCCTAAAATAAAAATAAAACTGAAACCCTTAAAATTGCAATAAATCAAGGTCGACACAAACACTCAAGTCTCGGTTAAGCTCAAGTGCTTAAAAAGGTCATAAGTAAACCAATATCCTTCAAAAAGTTTTCTTCAATATAACTGTCAAAGTACTTGCACGTGTTGGTTTCAGCTTCATTGCCGGCTGCAGCCATGACCGCATCTCATATATGAAACCCCTGCAATTCAGAAAATATCTCCTAATCCTAGTAAGGTAACAAGTAATTGTGTTACTCATTAGAAATGTATTGGAGTAAAGAGTGCACTTATTCAAAAATGTTGTCAACTAGAAAGTAAAACTTGAAATATATTTGATACTCAAAGTACAAAGTAGCCAAAAAGACACTTAAGAACAGAAACTACATTTACTCAAATCATTTACACCACTGAGCCATAGTAAACTAGTCTCCTTTAACTACTTTATGATGTCAAAACTGACTTTATTGGTCTTAACTTCATTTTCAATGCTCTTCTGACAAAACTGATATGGTACAGGATAGAGACATTTTTACGGATTGTGCTTTAGAACTCGACATGTAAGCACATGGTCACGCACACATTCACACTTAAACCCCTTTTACTTGATTATAGGTAGCATGGAACGGTGAGATTGCATTAGTAAATCACATTGTCTATACTCTTGTGTGATCTAAGGCAGCACTCAGAACCCATGGAGAGCATTATTACACATGCTTACGGCACACATAAACTACCGGCACTCACCATGTTCTATTTCAAAACTAGTCCAACTGTGAGTGACTGTGGGAAGGTAATAACAGTCAGGCTTCATAAAAGAGCTCGGTAATGTGTTGTATAAGTCTTCATGAAGTCTTGAAAATGAAACCAGTAATGTGTAACACATTTCCATGTGAGTGGTGTCCACAATTGCAAACTGTTTCAGTGGGCCATCTGACCTCCGTCTGAATCTTTAAGGTTTATTTTCTCAGCACACACACGTGCGCATAAACACTCACATGCGCGTATACGAACTCGTAACAAATGTGATGCCATAAAGCTAGACAAATAATGGCTGAGGCAAAGGCAGAAAGCAGAATGAACAGTGGGCTTAAATCAAAGCGGTCTACGTCCCTTGAATACAGATTTTCTTTCAATCCCTGCAAAGAAAGGATGAAAGATACAATCCAAACTCAGTCTCGCTTCCAAAAAATATACATATGAATGGACTTATATCATGATTAGATCTCACTGGCACCGAAAGGCGTGTGTGTGTGTGTGTGTATATGTATGTGAATGTGTGTGTGTTCTAGGAGTGAATGCTGGATGGTTTGTGGGTCTGAAATAGCAGTGCCGCCTGAGAAAGGCAAGCAGAGTTTATAGAGTGATATTATCAGTTTACGGCTGTACATCATCTCCCAAATCAAATCACCCCCCAGGGGGCTTTTCCCTGGCCTGCCCCCCCGCCTCGAGCCCCACTCAGAGATGGAGCTTTTTCATTTCCGTAATCGCCTCGCTGCCATACACCGCCTCAGCTGCCAAGAGCCCACAACTCCATTACTGCGGTGACAGTGTGTATATGCGCAGGTGTGTATATGTATATGTGTGTGACCACCAGAGAATCAGTCCCACTGGAGACAGAAGTGAACAGTTTATGACTTTAGACACCTATAGAGAGAGATTTTGTGAGACTCATTTAGATTATAAAAACGAGAATGGAAAGCAACATTCCGAAAGACAATGGCTAAAGTAATAGTTCACCTAAAAAATGAAAATTCTGTCATCATTTACTCACGCTCGTGTCATTGCAAACCCATATGACTTTATTTCTTCTGGGAAAGGTGAACATTTTGCTGACAGTTCTCCATGCTGAAGGACACAACAGCACCATAAAATGTCTATATGACTTGTGCTCCTGCAATTCTTCTGAAGTCGTTCAGAATCTTTGTGTGAGGAAGAGACTGATATTTAATTGGTTTTAATTTCATTAGAAAAGTAGACATGTCCTATTTGTGAACAAATCATTCTTTGAATATCAATTTTCAATTCCGGCCTATTTCTGCCAGTGATATCTAATTGGAATACTATTACAGTTTTTATTAATGCTATGAATTAACTTAAATTTTTGTATTTCATTTTCATTTTAGTTCAATTCTTATAATTTAGTTGTGCTTTTGCTATTTTTATATATTAATAAATAGGGTCACACTTTAGATTAGGGTCCAATTCTCACTATTTACTAACTATTGACTTTTGCCTTAAAAAAAACTCTTATTAATAGTTAGTAAGGTAGTTGTTACGTTTGGGTATTGGGTAGGATTATGGGATGTAGAATATGAAGGGATATAGAATAGTCATGCAGAATAAGGGATTAAAATGTGCTTTGTAAGTACTAATAAACAGCCAATAGTAATATTGCAATTAGTTAATAGTGCGAATTGGACACATACGGTGTAACCATAAATAGTTGATTTAATTTATTAAACTTTTTGTTTTACTTTTATTTAATATTTTATTTATTTTTGTAATTTTTATACTTTAACTTATTTGATTTAGCATTTCTTTCTCTCTCTCTTAATAGTTTTAGTCAGTAATAACACTGTTTCTTACACAAAGCAAGAATATAGAATACTTGGAATGTAGCACATTTGTGTGTCCTCGTACATATTAATTGCATGAAAAATAATTACCTGTATAATCTTGTGAATTTCTTATTTCGTTTTCAATGGGGGAAAGAAAGAAAGGCATGAGGGTGAGTAAGTGATGACAGAATTTTATTTCTGGGGTGAACTGTTGCTTTAAGGACTTGTTGTCTGTGTTTCTTTATTCAGAAAATCTCATTTGTGTGTCACTAATCTTGCAGAAGAAAGAGTTCTGTTATTCCCAAGTGGAAGTTCCTGAGGTTGTCGAACACTCTTGGGTATTCAGGCAGCCTCCAAATCCGAGAAAGACAGATTGTGTCTCACAAACAAATGCTCTGAAGGAATAATCCATGAATTAAACAGCTTAATATATAATGGCAGAAAGTGCAAAGGTGCGGTGGAATCAAACTTTGAATTAAACTAGTTTTTCAAACGTTGCACAGTGGCTTTTAATGGAACGAGCTGTCGTGTCCTTGCGGCACAAGTATTCTTCTCCAGCTCTGCAGAATTGTTTTGCAAGGGTGGTCCGAATGAAGATGGAGTGTTGTGTCAGATGGAGCGCTGCCTCATTTTTAGGGTTAGTAATTCTCATGGAGATGAAAATGGCAGGCCTTTCCCTTTCCTCTTTACGGAAAAGAGCTCAGATAAACTCAAAGCCATTTCCTTTCATGCTCTAACGCAAAAAGCTACCTCCACACCTCCATGTGGTCCCTGAATCATAAATGACCTTTCTCTGATGGGTTTCTGGGTACTTTTCTTTCTGATTTTCTATTTAGATGGAATGTGTTTATTTTTTCTTAGTAAATAGGGAAAATATGGAAACGATTACTGTAGGTGGTTAAAAACTAAATCCATCTGTCAAGATGCAAGATGTCATGGTCAGTATGTGTGTTTGCATTTGTATTCTTTGGATGAACAGTCTTACACAGTTTTTTTGGATTGCTTACACACTAAAATTAAAAGTAGTACACTATTAGCAAAACCTTACACTGAAGAAGCAAAACATCAGCCCATATTTGCACAACTATAAGCACATTGTCAACCTCACACTTGTTGCAAAACTCTGCACACAGTGATTTGCAAAACACTAAACACACTTAACATACATTACACACAAAAATCTATCATGAAGTCACTTCCTTGCAATACCAAAGCACTGACTGTCAAATTACCGCACCGTCAAACCAATTGGTTCAACACAGTCATCAGGTGTGCAAACACTTGTTTGCTTAATTGTAGACACACCAATCAGGTGTATAAGCACTATAAAAAGCAGCAGGTGAGCTCATCGGTCTTCAAGCACAATGGAAAGAGAAAGAGTAAGATGAGGAGGAGAATGAGGAAGACAAGAAGGTGCTCAAAGAGGACCGAATCTGACAAATGAGATCCGCGCAACACTGGTTGACCACGTTGTCAACCACGGCCTGACGCTGAGGGAGGCTGGACTGCGAGTACAGCCAAATCTAAGCCAATACACAGTGGCAAGTGTGATAAGAACATTTCGACTGGAAAGGTACTAGATCTACACTGAACAGCACAATTTTGCCTGACACTGTTCTTCAGAGAGTTTTACGAATGGATGGAGAGGAGATCCAGCATGAGTTCATTTACGTAGATGAGGCTGGGTTCAACCTGACGAGAACACGAAGGAGGGGAAGAAACATCATTGGCCACAGGGCTATAGTCAATGTCCCAGGGCAACGTGGGGGTAATATAACACTGTGCAGCCATTACACAGAATGGGGTCCTCCACCGCCATGCCCATATGGGCCCTTACAACACAGCACTCATACTTACATTATTGGACCAATTGCACAACGTTACAGTAACAGCAGCAAATCAAATCGATCATATGCAGAGTTCATATGCAATACATTGTTGTCTGGGACAATGTGTCTTTCCACCGCTCTGCTCTGGTTCAGAACTGGTTTCAGCAACATCCACATTTCACCGTCCTATATCTTCCACCATACTCTCCATTCCTCAACCCTATAGAAGAGTTTTTCTCGACATGGCGGTGGAAGGTATATGATCTCCGTATCCAGGCTGAGATACCCCTCATCCAAGCCATGGAGGAGGCCTGTGACCAGATGGAGGTAGCAGCAATGCAAGGATGGATTCGTCTTTCCAAGGTGTCTTGCTAATGACAACATTGCAACATTGCTTGCGATGAAATTCTCTGGCCAGATCCAGCTAGGCGAAGAGACAATGTCTAGTTTATTTTATTTATTTTATTTTTTTACAGTAAACTTACAGTACAATACGTAAAGTGACATTTTGTTACAGTATTATGAATCTCCATGTCAACATTTTGGGCGTGTTGAGAAATGAGTTTCTTCAGTCTGCAACATTGTCTTGTGTAGTGTTTGGTGAATTTACATTATATATACTTTGTTGATGGTAGCCTACTCTAATCATAGGGAAGTAGAAGTGCTAAAAATGTTTTAGGTTTATCACAGCAGAGTGTAACTCGTGCAAACAGAGTATAGTAATGTGAAACGTGTGTGTTTCATATGGTAACAAAGTGTGGTTTTTAAACAGAAGTGTATATTTTTTACAAGTGTGTTTAATTATGCAAAGGATCTGTAGTGTTTTGCTAATTGGGTGTGTGGTTCTGCTAATTGTGTGTAGTGTTTTGAAAACACGGGCCCTGTTTTGAAAATCGTGCTTAAGCAATCCAAAAAAACTGTAAATTAAATGTTACAATAAAATATTAGCCATGCAAAGTTAGTTTAAAAAAGACAACAGGGAGTTTCATATCTGATCTCTTTTTCTCTCTCAGCGGTATTATATGTGGTTGAAACATTCCAGCGATGACAAATGTGTCAGTTTGAACATGGTAATGAGGTTTATAAAATGTGCCAAAAGAGAACATACCAACAATGTAATGCTTCTGCAGCATTTTGAAAGTCATTATTTTTACCTCAGAAATAGGACTTTTTTTTTAAGTTCAAAATGTGCAACGTTGTAGTGCTACTGTAGCTATCAAGCTATGTTGGTCTACGATTCCACTGTGACTTGGAGATGGATTTTTTTCTGCTGTGCTTTTTGACAGTTATTTTCACAGTTGAACAATGTAGTTATGTGAGCAAGGTTAATGCGGATCAACCCTGTCAGCTGCTAATGCAGAAAAATGGCTGTCTGTTTTTGGAATATTGATTCTCTTCACTGTCTCTCAGCGATTACCGCTCATCACGCTTGGCGGCTGTCTTTACAAGTGCACTCCTGCCGAGCCAGGCAAGTGACATTTGAATATTACTATACCATGAATGTGAGGAAACAAACAGCAGCATTTTTGTATGATAGAAGATAGCCGATTATAGCATGTGGGCTGTTTGTTGGAGAAACATCTCTCTTGAGTGTCCACTAGCACATCGGCTAATTAGCTGGTAGCTTGACTTGGTGGATTGTGCACTTGAGTCCTCATTACATGGGCTACAGATTCAGATCTTCGAACAAACAAGGTCTTTTACATATATTTGACCTCTGTGCAAGAATATGTAAATCTATTATCCGCAGAAATCGGCTCTATGCTGACGGCGTGGCTAAATTTTGAGTTGGGAGTAAGCGTTCTTTGATGTTAACAAACTGTAAGCAGTCTCCCAAGGTCATTTGAGGGATATCTTGTCTCATGAGCACATTTATTGTCTAATTAGGTGTTGTTGTTTTTGTTTTTCTTTCTGACAGTCATCAGCAAGAAAACGTTTAAGAGGCGGCAGGCGTGAAAACAGCACTCGCTGACTACCTAGAGACATGAAGCGGCTGACGATGAGGCGTTTTATCTTTTAACATTACTTGCAAGGCTTTTTTCGAATATAAGGCATGATCATTTTACTTTGATTGTACACCAGGGTAGTCATTACAGTGGCCCCCAGAGAGAGAATGTAAGAACATAAGCAGACAGTAGCTGGATCAAAACCATTCATACATCAAAAATGCCGGAGCCAAAAAATAAAAATAGTTTGAATTACAAAGATATGCATTCATAAATAAAAAGGCTGAATGACATTCAAATGCATTGACTACAAAACAGTAATATTACACTGTGTATGTGTACATGGATTGTCCGGCATAAATGTAGCAAACAAAATAATGAAAAGATGCTATTAAATAAAAGGGTTTGCTTTTGATGGGTTAAATTGGTTGAAGCTCTGGTAAACATACTTTTCATTGTAAAATAAAAAATAAAACTTTTGTATCGGTGACAACAAACAATGTGATCTCATTTATATTCACAGATTTTTTTTTGTTGTGGTTCTAGCACTCATATTATTTTCAGAGATGCTGAGACATACCATTTCAGTGTATTAACAACTTTCTTTTACATATAAAAACTTTAGAGACGCACAGGTGTTTGTGAATCTTACTTCATTAATATATGTTATATTTATTATTCAGTTAAATTTGGTTAATGATATCCCGTTTATTTAACCCCTTTAGCTAATTTAACATTATAATGGTTTAATGATTGTGACTATTGTAACCATACACACACAAATCTGTTCATTTTAATGTTATCGCAACATCAATGATGTGTTATAGTTCATATACTTAGTTATAGTTTCCATTACAACATGTCTTTCTGGGGCGAACGTTTCTTCATCATTTACTCATAAATGAACTCTGTCACCTGTTTTGTTACCAGTTCTCTGAAGACTGGCTGTAATGGTAAAGATTTGTACATCTTTAAAGTTGTACATGCGTAACATATTTTTTGATCCTGACAATATGATACTGTAAATTTCAGTGTCTAGTCAAATGTACACTTTACGTACAAATAAGAATTTAAACAAAGTGATTAATTTGTACAGAAATCACACCATTGCAAGGCACAAGCACATACTGTATACACGTGTACACAACATATGCATTTTAATACTCAAATGTATCCACCACATTGAAAGTGATTGAGTACTCATATGCACATCACAACAAAGGAGTGTCTCTGAATTGATTAAGGGCTCACCAGCGTGAAATAAGAGATTAATTTGGTTTCGAGATGAAAATCACGGTTACCATAATTATGGCAGAGTGAGTAATGGAGTGTGTTGTGATTGGGAATTGCTCCACAGCTGCAGAGTACCTGCCAGGTCTCTGAATACTGTCAAATCAACCAAAAAACACAACACACATTATTGCTGCAATTATGAAGAGCAATCACTGTTATACATCAAATTATTCATGAATCCCTAAATGAGAGGACATGTCCATCATGTTCTTGTTGGGTCTTTCCTTATAGACACTTGGTCTCTGAAGTAATTTGTCAACATTAGTGTCAAAAACTAAATCATGTGTGAAGATATATTCTGCATTTTACACTGAAGTATTCCAGGTTTAATACAACTCAAGCTCAATCAACAGCATTTGTGGCATACTGTTGATTACCAGAAAATAACTTTGACAAGTCTGTTGTTTTCTTTAAAAATCAAAGTTACATTGAGGCACTTACATTGGAAATGAACGGGGACAGTTTTGGAAGCAGATGATTTTGGAAGCAGAATTTTGATGATTATGGCTTACAGCTTATGAAAACCCCCAAAATTCTAAATTAGAATATTGTGAAAATGTTTTCATAAGCTGTAAGCCATAATCATCAAAATTATAACAAATAAACTCTTGAAAATATCTCACTGTGCATGTAATGAGCCTATATACTATATTAGTTTCATATTTTAAGTTGAATTACTGAAATAAATGAACTTTTGCACAATATTCTAATTATTCAAGTTTCACCTGTATGTGTAAAGCTGTTTGTTTGTTTGTTTGTTTCATAAATAAATATAGTATTGTAATATTCCTTTAAACAGTATCACATAGATTAAATATAGCTCATCCTGACCACAGATAGCAGACAAACTACAAGCTGAAGACATTTTAAACACTCAACATTCACTCCAAACTGCAAAATTTAGGGGGGGGGGGAATAAGTTGTGGAAAGTTCCAGAGCCAGAGAACTTTAACCCAAGTCATTACTTCTTCCATTTAAAACAATAATAGACCTCTTAGGTTGAAGGAGGTAAAGTTCTGACCTAATCTGAAACTAGTTGAATAGTTCATTAGGTTTCATATTAGGCAAATTGGGTTTGTTCATCTCATTTTGGAGCTCCAATGAGTAAAACTAACCTTGGCCTATACAGGAATCGAATCGGAGTCAATGGCTGTTTCTCAATTCCAAGAATGTTACGAAACTGGTCTCGCCAGGACACAGAACCCAACCATGTGAGAATTGAGATGTGCTGCTATCTTGTTACTCAACTGACCATCCCAGCATATTATAAGTAGCGGCTAATGCACAATAAAAAAAATAATATTTGAATATAATTTTTATATCTTTTTTTTTTATCGCATGTAGGCTATTTGTGAAAATCTTTGTTTTGTATACTTTAACGACCCGTTGTTGTGTATTTGCAAGCTTGCAGCGGCAATCTCTTAAGTGAGAACGAGAAGTTTAAAGCGCTGTCCGCCTGCAGCATCTTCTGGGATTTCTAATGGTTTGATTCTCTCAAGTCTGCATTCGATGCTTCCTCGATATCGAGAACACATCTTTCATGCGTCCTCTGTACTTGCATTATCGAGTACTGGAATTTAACTTCGACGGTTGCAAGGGTGCAAGATCGCTTAAAAACGCATATTGAGAAACGGCCAATGTGACCTTATTGCAAGTCAGAGACAATGAATGACAAACACTTGACAGAGCGCACAGAACCACCGTTGGGGAACAAGCCTGACGAAGGGGAAAGAATCAGATTTATAATTTGATTAGAGACGACGAAAAAAAAAGTTTATCTTGACATATTCCCAGAAAACGGACTGTCATTAAGATAGGGGAGGAGAGAAGCTTAGGGAATAGAAAAGAGAAAAGGAAAGCAGTTTGAGAAGGTTAGTCTCCTCCCCTTCACTTCCTGAGAAATGATAGTGTGATGGCTTATGGCTTGAGTGGGCTGATCATCCGTCCATGTGAGAGACTTAAGCCGCCGTCAAAGAAACAGACTGTCTTAGTCCTGATCTCTTCATATTTACAGAAACACACAGTAGATGCTTCTTTTCAGACGCTTACAAAAAAAGTACTGTAGTTGTACGGTAGCTTGCATAATCAGTGATGGTATCAGATAGGAATATAATGATAGCTGATATATGACGTGGTATAGAATTATTTATTTATTCATAAAGTATTTATGGTGCTCCAATAGAATCACACTAGCTGATATAGATTACAACTAAATTAATAGCAGTGCGGTCACAAGAGCGACATTTTTACAGAATTTTTTGTTGTCAAGAGTGAAAAAAAACTTTTTGGGCAGTATGAATTATGTATGAACAGTAAAATGTACTCTTGTGATGCATTGTGAATATCAATAGGTCATGTTTTGTTTGTTTGAAGGCTGTTTTTTGAGTTTCCCTTCATTGCGCTTCCTAAAGGTGGTCCTTAATAGAAGTTTTGCTCTCTGTCGTTAAAGTTTATCTACAGCGTAATAAGATTTATTGAGTGTGTAAGAAGTGTGTATGTGTGTGACTGTTATGAGCTGATATTGGTCTCATTTCAGCATGGCTGCTAGGAGGTGTCCACACTGTCACCTGTGAATCCCATTAACTTCTTATCATCCAGTGATTAATGTTTGCTTTCAGGCAATACAGGGATTTTGATATCCGCGTTATCCGCTAAATCGCACAATATGTTGACATCTTCTTTGACATTCTAATAAACAAAGCAATTACATCTCTGTCAGTCTATGTATTGCTTATGAGGGGATCCAAAATGGTGATCGGGTCCGCTCTTCTACTCAAATGGCACCTCGTAAAGAAGTTTAGATATATTCTGCTTTGTGTTTGTGTGTGTGCAAGAATGAGGCCAAGAGAAGGATGGAGAGACAGAGACCCTCAGCCATGGACTCTGGCATTTTAAAGGTCAACAATGACATCATTGATTAGTATCATCTGGGGAACGAGATGCTCCGATGCAAAGACGAGAAAATCTATGACGAATACTTGCACAATGAAAGCCAAAGAATTTACATCATCTACCGAGCACTCACTTCTAAACCTATTACTGTCAATGTAGATGGATGTGCAAACACTCGTGTTTAGTGGGATTAGCTACTGTTATGTTTTTTACTGGCAAGCCGCAAAAGAGGACTATAATTAGAATGACAATTCCATGAATCACATACAAATGCTAGAATGGAATTCATTAAATAGGCTATGCAAATTAGCAGGCCATAATTAGATGTTTTTCAAACTAACTGACTGACTTAGCGCTCAAGACACCTGATGTTGTATCAAAGCTGCTACGTGTTAGGTACTAAATGTTACTGACCTCCTTTTTTTAACAGACATGATATATTGAATGGTGTTGGAGGAATAAACCCTTGCAGAAAGTGCAATGGTGTTACACTGGTCCAGTCTAAATGCTTCTGAAATAAATGTTGTGAAACTTGACTAATTCTGGGTCACTGAGAACAAAAATGATGCTTAAAATTGTTGATTGGCTCTAGTTTTCAAGATATGCTATTGGGTCAGTAAATGACCCTTGACTTGAGAATTGCGGAGTATAAGTGAGTTATAAAGGAAAGGGATCTCAATTTAAACCAGAAATTACTCTCTTAAATTCATCTTTGACTGGATCTATGAATAAATCTATGACTTTGGACAGTACTTACTTTTTAGGCTTTTTTATGCAATCTGAAGCTGGTATTGCATCATACATGATATGAATTGCATCTTGTTATTCCTATAAGTCATAGATGATGCAATCATAATGAAGCTTACACTACTCTGCTGAACAAATTGCCCTATATCAGCTCTAGAAATCCTACAGCAGGGGTGCAAAACTCAGTTCCTGGAAATCCACAGCCATGCAGAGTTTAGTTCCAACCCTGCATCAAATAAGCCTGAAGGACTTGGTGAGCTTTATCAGGTGTGTTGCTGTGGCCCTCCACGAACTGAGTTTTGCACCCCCATCATACAGGGCTCTCTTATTTGTCAGTATTTGCAAAGGGACACACTTCTGATTCAAAGGGAGCAGAGATGCATCGTACTTGTGCAAACAGTGCAAATAACTTCAGCAAATGGAGTCCATCAACACTTGTATGACCAAATCCATGACATTTAATATTTTGGCTTTCTTCTTTGCTTATGTATTTCTTTCACCTGAAAAAAAAATAAGATAAAAATCGAAAAATTTAACAGGGGGCCGGTTGACACGAAATGACCCTGCTGCGTAGCCGCAGACCAATCAGAGTGCCTGTGATGACCCCTGTCCACTGTCTAAAGCACCTACAAGTGAGTGTCAGAACTGGACCTTGGAGCAGTGGAAGAAGGTCGTCTGGTCTGAAGAATTTTATTTTACATCACGTGAACAGCCTTGTTAAGAGATGTCACCATGATGCACTGGTGGACGCCGACAAACCAGTGGAGGCAGTGTGATGCTCTGTGCAGTGTGCTGGGAAACCCTGGGTCCAGCCATTCATGTGGACGTAAATTTGACACGTGCCACCTACCTAAACATTGTTGCAGACCAGATGTACCCCTCAATGACAATGGTGTACCCTATGTGGCCTCTTTTAACAGGACACTGCATCCTGCCCCACGGCACACATTGTTCAGGAATGGTTTGAGGAACATGATGAAGAGTTCAAGATGTTGCCCTGGCCTCCAAATTCCACACATCTCAATTCAATTGGGCATCTTTGAGATGTGCTGGACCAACAAAGTTCAATCCACGGCAGCTCCACCTCGCAACCTACAGGACTTGAAGGATATCTGCTAACGTCTTGGTGCAAGATACCACAGGACATCTTCAGGAGTCTTGTAGAGTCCATGCCTCACAGGTGTTGTTTCGGCAGCATCTGGAGGACCAACAGCATATTAGGCAGGTGGCCATAATGTTTTCGCTCATCTGTGGGGTCTAGCTAGCATAGGGTGAGAATACATCATGGTTTATTCTTTTCAATGGAATGCTGCAGAGATGGAAAGAAACTTTGCATAGAATGCCTAATTCAGCTTGCAGTGTATCTGGTCGTCATAACAACTTAAACTGTGTGGGAGTGTAGATAGCTTTTAACATACTGGAAGGAAGTTTTTGATTTGTTATTTAACTGGAGAAATTGTTATTGTGGAAGCCAAATTACATTTATTGCATATATACCCTGTAATTTGAGAGGCTAATGGAAGAAAACGCAAGGTAATAGATTTTTTGTTATATAGATCAAACATGTAATTGCTTTAAAATAGAAATATATCCAAAGACCTTCCTCTACTTAGTGGGTTAAAGAAATGTCTTGCTGTCTTGCCTTGGAAAAGTTAGCATATCGTTTGAGGGGAAATGGAGGAGTTTTACAAAATATGGACTCCTGTTTGCAATTTATAACCACTTAGATATGACATTCAAGATAATTTGTTATTATTTCACTGCTAAGATATACGGCATTGTATGGCTGAGAGTAAAACACTTCTGCTGGTGTTGTTAATGCTTATTTTTATCCAGCAAGGATGCATTAAATTTATCAAAAGTGAAAGGAAAGGCTTTTACGTTGTTACCAAAAAAAATGCCATTTCAAATATTTACCCTTTTGGTCACACTTTAGATTAGAGTCCAATTCTCACTATTAACTATGGCTCTTGTCTCAATAAACTCAAAAAAAATAATAATTGCTTATTAATAGTTAATAAGGTAGTTGTTTAGCTTAGGTATTGTGTAGAATTAAGGGATGCCATGCAGAATAAGGCATTAATATGTGCTTTATAAGTACTAAACAGCTAATATCCTAGCAATATGCATGCTAATCAGCAACTAGTTAATAGTGAGAATTGGACCCTAAACTAAAGTCAAAACTTTCTTCTGATTTTGTCAAAATATTTGATCAAATATACCTGGGTGGGTGAAGTTTGAGATGTTCTGAGTGTGTTCTAATGTTTATCTTTCAATATTACTTGTTTATCTTTCAGTCTTAAAAAAACTCTTCCTTTAAAACTCTAATATGATATGCACCATTTGACCAATTAAATAATTTGGTACTACTGTCATTCCTATCAGTGAGTGTCATGTCTGCTTAACATTGTTTTGTTAGTATATGCACCCTCACTGTTAGCCCGAGGAAACCAATAAAAACAGAAGCAAAGTCTTTTCCCAGAGAAGTAGAAAAAGATAACTTTTATTGTGTCTACTTAGAGAAAGAAGCATTAGAAGTGTATAACTTTCAAACTGTCTGGGGCTGAGTGTGTGTTCACTGTACTCTTATAGCTTAATTGAATTTTCCCAGTAGAAACACAGACAAAGTGAGACTCTAACTGCTGGAGAGAAAAGGAAGAGCTTTTCCAAGCATGTTTCACTGCACCATACAGATATATACTGCACAGTTCAGTTATGTCTCTCCCTCACACACACTTTCTCTTTCTCTATCTCTCTCTCTGCAGGGTAAATTTAATTTTTGGAATGGAGGGGTGTGAGAATAGGCCATGCGAGTGGATAGGGTGATGTCGGGTGAAATGATGCAGAGCGGAAAGGCAGAATGGGATGGGAATTACAGCCGGACTTGGTAATGGGAAGCCTGGAAACAGACCAAGTTAATAAAGCCACCGGCACTCTGGCCTGAGCTTGAGAGTGATTCAGGCAAACTGCCCAATCCAGTCATTAAGCTGATGATACAAATGAGAAGCGAAAAAGGAGTGTGCTCATGCGTGTACGGGATTACTGTGTGTGTGTGTGTGTGTGTGTGTGTGTGTGTGTGTGTGTGTGTGTGTGTGTGTGTGTGTGTGTGTGTGTGGGATTGGTGTCTCTTCAGTGTGTGGAAGAATAGTCTTGATTTTGGCTCCTGTCCTTGTCTTAAGCTTGTGCAGCTCATGATTAAAACCAATTACTCTCTTGAATCTGAATTCCTCCCTACCAACATACATTGTAAATGTCAAACGAAACAAAAATCTCTCACACTTCTTAAAGTATTAGTGTACTTTTTTGTATTTATGTTTTATTGTCTCTTTTGTTATTGTTTTATTTATTGTAACTATTCGCTTTTTTTATTATTATTATTTGTTTACTATTGGTTCGGTTTGTTGTTCTTTTAAACAATAAATTAATCAGCATATCACAGCATTACTGCAAGTGTGAGATTGCTTTTACAGAACAGTTACATAAAAAAGAAATTCATATTGAGCAGCTTATACTAATAGCAGCTTATAAAGACAATTGTCTGTTTTTAGTCCACCAGTGAAATTAGTTTGAAACAAAGCCACAGCACAGCTAAAAATTGCACGTAATGGCGGTACTGAATGTATTGGTGTTTTAGAAAAAAAACTCGCTACGTAATTTGATTAATAATGATAGTTAATTATAAACTGGAAAGTTCCTTGATTCTGATTGGTCAATAGCCATGTTTTATTTACAGTAAGGCACAACTATGATCATTTCACCAAACAGATCCGTGTATCACTGTTCAACAACCTTAGCAACATAGACTGTACAAATATTGCGTCCACACCAACGGAAAATGACGTTCTGTTTATTTTATCATCTATCACTTTAAATGCTCAAGCTCTGTAAAATGAGGTGAATTCTTGTTGTCAGCTATCAGCTGTAATAATAATAGTAACAATAATTCTGAAAGTGATTTCATTATTGTTATAGCTGTGGTGTGGACTTCTCTGTTCTCATGGAATTGGATTGAAGTTTTAAAAACCTCAATGGTTATCGTAGCCCTTTAATTGGTTATTTCCTTCTGAATGAAAAATTCCAACCACACATATAGCATTACTGTTAATGATAAAAATGATGATGACACTTAGGCTAATGAATTAACACTGTAATGCTCAAATGTTGAAATAAATTTTTGTCACTGTTATAATGTGCTAACCATTTTATAAAAGCAGATGAGAGATTTCCAGATGAGATAAGTCTGTTTTGTTTGATAGATGTACGCGAGCTGGCATCCCGCTGATGATTTTATGCACTGTGGATCTGTGCTCAATATGGTTATTTGACATTTAGGAGGTGCTTTCTATCCAAAGTATTTTTTAAAGCAAGGACAGTCCCCCCGGAGCAGCCTGGGGTTAAGTGGGCTCAACGGTGAAAGGAGCTCAGCAACTCTTCATCTGACCTTTAGGTTACAAGCTCAGACTTTAACAGAAGCCATTTTTTCCCCCAAAAAACATTGTATTGATTCCTCCCCCGTGGCTGTTTTGTTCACTGCATGCAACTGTATGCGGATGCATTCAGACATTGGTAAACAAAACATTCGCTTTTGATATTTAGCACGCCATAATTGTGTGTGTTTCTTTGTGTGTAGGTGTATGTTTGTGAATATGTGGCTCTGATCCCAAATAATTTCCTGTTGTGGGCCTGAGTCTGTCAGGCAGACTAATGGTAACCCGATTAAGTTTATTTTACATGTTTAATTTTGTTTCCTTGCCTCAACAGTAGACAGCTGCCAGCATGTTTGTTTCACATTTTGATAGCCTTTAACATATTACATCTACAGACTGCTCAAGGAACTTGATACTACAAATGCAGTCAATTGACAGGATTATTTATGTCGATTTGACAACACCAACACCCAGTTAGTCTTAATTTGGTATTGCTTATTTATTATTTACTTGGCTGTTCAAACCTACACCTTGGCTGAGCTTATTTGTTCCTGGTTTAAAAACATAATTTAACACTTTATTTTGATGGTCCCTTTTGAACATTCTGTTGACTATAAGTCACTGTATATAAATGTTAACTAACGCCAACTATGAGAGGTGTTGGTGTAGTGGCTTAAAAAATGCTGATGATATTTTTTTGTGTGGGGATGGGGCTTACCTGGCACCAGTGTAAAATAAATATATTTTAGAGTTTTTGCCTTTCATTGTGATAGGAAAATATGGAATCAGAAAAAGTCAGCAAACCGGGACTTGAACTTGTTTCACCTAAAAATCATGAGCTTTTACAGCCAGTGCACTGACCACTAGGCTGTGGGGGCCTATTAGTTAACAGCACTTTGATAGATATTAGAAGATCCTCATTGTGTAAGAAATACAGGGGGAACGGATTCCGACGGCTGTTTTTTGGCCGTCGGATTCTGTTCCCCCTGTAAAAACAACTGCTGTCGGAATCCGTTCCCCCACTCCCATCATGAGAGGTGTTGATGTAGTGGCCTAAAAAAAGCTTATTTTATTTTGTGTGGGATGGAGCTTACCTGGAACAAGTGTAAAATAAATATATTTTAGAGTTTTTGCCTTTTATTGTGATAGGAAAATATGGGATCAAAAAAAGTCAGCGAGCCTGTACTTGAACTTGTTTGACCTAAAAATCATCCATTCTTAAAGTCAGTGCATTGACCACTAGGCTGTGGAGGACTAATAATTTTCAGCACTTTGATAGATATTAGAAGATCCTCCTTGTGTAAGAAATACAGGGGGAACGGATTCCGACGGCTGTTTTTTTGCCGTCGGATTCTGTTCCCCCTGTAAAAAAAACAGCTGTCGGAATCCGTTCCCCCACTCCCATCATGAGAGGTGTTGATGTAGTGGCTTAAAAAATTCATATTTTATTTTGTGTGGGGATCGAGCTTACCTGGCACCAGTGTAAAATAAATATATTTTAGAGTTTTTGTCTTTTATTGTGATAGGAAAATATGGGATCAAAAAAAGTCCACAAGCCAGGACTTGAACTTGTGTCACCTAAATATCATCAGCTCTTGAAGTCAGTGCACTGACCACTAGGCTGTGGAGGCCTACTTTTTTTCAGCACTTTGATAGATATTAGAAGATCCTCCTTGTGTAAGAAATAAAGGGGGAACGGATTCCGACGGCTGTTTTTTTGCCGTCGGATTCTGTTCCCCCTGTAAAAAAAAATATCTGTCGGAATCCGTTCCCCCACTCCCATTATAAGAGGTGTTGATGTAGCGGCTTAAAAAATGCATATTTTATTTTGTGTGGGATGGAGCTTACCTGGCACCAGTGTAAAATAAATATATTTTAGAGTTTTTGCCTTTTATTGTGATAGGAAAATATGGGATCAAAAAAAGTAATCGAGCCGGGACTTGAACTTGTTTCACCTAAAAATCATCAGCTCTTAAAGTCAATGCATTGACCACTAGGCTGTGGAGGCCTAATTATTTTCAGCACTTTGATAGATATTAGAAGATCCTCCTTGTGTAAGAAATACAGGGGGAACGGATTCCGACGGCTGACTTTTTGCCGTCGGATTCTGTTCCCCCTGTAAAAAAAAAACAGCTGTCGTCTTTTCCCCCACTCCCATTATGAGAGGTGTTGATGTAGTGGCCTAAAAAAAGCTTATTTTATTTTGTGTAGGATGGAGCTTACCTGGCACCAGTGTAAAATAAATATATTTTAGAGTTTTTGCCTTTTATTGTGATAGGAAAATATGGGATCAAAAAAAGTAATCGAGCCGGGACTTGAACTTGTTTCACCTAAAAATCATCAGCACTTAAAGTCAATGCATTGACCACTAGGATATGAAGGCCTAATAATTTTCAGCACTTTGATAGATATTAGAAGATCCTCCTTGTGTAAGAAATACAGGGGGAACGGATTCCGACGGCTGTTTTTTTGCCGCCGGATTCTGTTCCCCCTGTAAAAAACACAGCTGTCGGAATCCGTTCCCCCACTCCCATTATGAGAAGTGTTAATGTAGTGGCTTAAAAAATGCATATTTTATTTTGTGTGGGGATCGAGCTTACCTGGCACCAGTGTAAAATAAATATTTTTTAGAGTTTTTGCCTTTTATTGTGATAGGAAAATATGGGATCAAAAAAAGTCCACAAGCCGGGACTTGAACTTGTGTCACCTAAAAATCATCAGCTCTTAAAGTCAGTGCATTGACCACTAGGCTGTGGAGGCCTTATTATTTTCACCACTTTGATAGATATTAGAAGATCCTCCTTGTGTAAGAAATACAGGGGGAACGGATTCCGACGGCTGTTTTTTTGCCGTCGGATTCTGTTCCCCCTGTAAAAAAAGCAGCTGTCGGAATCCGTTCCCCCACTCCCATTATGATAGTTGTTGATGTAGTGGCTTAAAAAATCTATATTTTATTTTGTGTGGGATGGAGCTTACCTGGCACCAGTGTAAAATAAATATATTCTAGAGTTTTTGCCTTTTTATTGTGATAAGAAAATATGGGATCAAAAAAAGTCATCGAGCCAGGACTTGAACTTGTTTCACCTAAAAATCATCAGCTCTTAAAGTCAGTGCATTGACCACTAGGCTGTGGGGGCCTAATAATTTTCAGCACTTTGATAGATATTAGAAGATCCTCCTCGTGTAAGAAATACAGGGGGAACGGATTCCGACGGCTGTTTTTTTGCCGTCGGATTCTGTTCCCCCTGTAAAAAAAACAGCTGTCGGAATCCGTTCCCCCACTCCCATCATGAGAGGTGTTGATGTAGTGGCTTAAAAAATGCATATTTTATTTTGTGTGGGATGGAGCTTACCTGGCACCAGTGTAAAATAAATATATTTTAGAGTTTTTGCCTTTTATTGTGATAGGAAAATATGGCATTAAAAAAAGTCCACAAGCCGGGACTTGAACTTGTGTCACCTAAAAATCATCAGCTCTTAAAGTCAGTGCATTGACCACTAGGCTGTGGAGGCCTACTTATTTTCAGCACTTTGATAGATATTAGAAGATCCTCCTGGTGTAAGAAATAAAGGGGGAACGACGGCTGTTTTTTTGCCGTCGGATTCTGTTCCCCCTGTAAAAAAAACAGCTGTCGGAATCCGTTCCCCCATTCCCATCATGAGAGGTGTTGATGTAGTGGCTTAAAAAATGCATATTTTATTTTGTGTGGGATTGAGCTTACCTGGCACCAGTGTAAAATAAATATATTTTAGAGTTTTTGCCTTTTATTGTGATAGGAAAATATGGGATCAAAAAAAGTCCACAAGCCGAGACTTGAACTTGTGTCACCTAAAAATCATCAGCTCTTAAAGTCAGTGCATTGACCACTAGGCTGTGGAGGCCTTATTATTTTCAGCACTTTGATAGATATTAGAAGATCCTCCTTGTGTAAGAAATACAGGGGGAAAGGATTCCGACGGCTGTTTTTTTGCCGTCGGATTCTGTTCCCCCTGTAAAAAAAGCAGCTGTCGGAATCCGTTCCCCCACTCCCATTATGATAGTTGTTGATGTAGTGGCTTAAAAAATCTATATTTTATTTTGTGTGGGATGGAGCTTACCTGGCACCAGTGTAAAATAAATATATTTTAGAGTTTTTGCCTTTTATTGTGATAGGAAAATATGGGATCAAAAAAAGTCATCGAGCCAGGACTTGAACTTGTTTCACCTAAAAATCATCAGCACTTAAGGTCAATGCATTGACCACTAGGCTGTGAGGGCCTAAAAAATTTCAGCACTTTGATAGATATTAGAAGATCCTCCTCTTGTAAGAAATAAAGGGGGAACGGATTCCGACGGCTGTTTTTTTGCCGTCGGATTCTGTTCCCCCTGTAAAAAAAAACAGCTGTCGGAATCCGTTCCCCCACTCCCATCATGAGAGGTGTTGATGTAATGGCTTAAAAAATGCATATTTTATTTTGTGTGGGGATCGAGCTTTCCTGGCACCAGTGTAAAATAAATATATTTTAGAGTTTTTGCCTTTTATTGTGATAGGAAAATATTGGCATCAAAAAAAGTCCACAAGCCGGGACTTGAAATTGTGTCACCTAAAAATCATCAGCTCTTAAAGTCAGTGCATTGACCACTAGGCTGTGGAGGACTAATCATTTTCAGCACTTTGATAGATATTAGAAGATCCTCCTTGTGTAAGAAATACAGGGGGAACGGAACGGATTCCGACGGCTGTTTTTTTGCCGTCGGATTCTGTTCCCCCTGTAAAAAAAGCGGCTGTCGGAATCCGTTCCCCCACTCCCATCATGAGAGGTGTTGATGTAGTGGCCTAAAAAAAGCTTATTTTATTTTGTGTGGGATCGAGCTTACCTGGCACCAGTGTAAAATATATATATTTTAGAGTTTTTGCCTTTTATTGTGATAGGAAAATATGGGATCAAAAAAAGTCCACAAGCCGGGACTTGAACTTGTGTCACCTAAAAATCAGCAGTTCTTAAAGTCAGTGCATTGACCACTAGGCTGTGGAGGCCTTATTATTTTCACCACTTTGATAGATATTAGAAGATCCTCCTTGTGTAAGAAATACAGGGGGAACGGATTCCGACGGCTGTTTTTTTGCCGTCGGATTCTGTTCCCCCTGTAAAAAAAGCAGCTGTCGGAATCCGTTCCCCCACTCCCATTATGATAGTTGTTGATGTAGTGGCTTAAAAAAATCTATATTTTATTTTGTGTGGGATGGAGCTTACCTGGCACCAGTGTAAAATAAATATATTTTAGAGTTTTTGCCTTTTATTGTGATAGGAAAATATGGGATCAAAAAAAGTCATCGAGCCAGGACTTGAACTTGTTTCACCTAAAAATCATCAGCTTTTAAAGTCAGTGCATTGACCACTAGGCTGTGGGGGCCTAATAATTTTCAGCACTTTGATAGATATTAGAAGATCCTCCTCGTGTAAGAAATACAGGGGGAACGGATTCCGACGGCTGTTTTTTTGCCGTCGGATTCTGTTCCCCCTGTAAAAAAAACAGCTGTCGGAATCCGTTCCCCCACTCCCATCATGAGAGGTGTTGATGTAATGGCTTAAAAAATGCATATTTTATTTTGTGTGGGGATCGAGCTTTCCTGGCACATGTGTAAAATAAATATATTTTAGAGTTTTTGCCTTTTATTGTGATAGGAAAATATGGGATCAAAAAAAGTCCACAAGCCGGGACTTGAACTTGTTTCACCTAAAAATCATTAGCTCTGAAAGTCATTGCATTGACCACTAGGCTGTGGAGGCCTAAATATTTTCAGCACTTTGATAGATATTAGAAGATCCTCCTTGTGTAAGAAATAAAGGGGGAACGGATTCCGACGGCTGTTTTTTTGCCGTCGGATTCTGTTCCCCCTGTAAAAAAAAACAGCTGTCGGAATCCGTTCCCCCACTCCCATCATGAGAGGTGTTGATGTAGTGGCTTAAAAAAAGCTTATTTTATTTTGTGTGGGATGGAGCTTACCTGGCACCAGTGTAAAATAAATATATTTAAGAGTTTTTGCCTTTTATTGTGATAGGAAAATATGGGATCAAAAAAAGTCCACAAGCCGGGACTTGAACTTGTGTCACCTAAAAATCACCAGCTCTGAAAGTCAGTGCATTGACCACTAGGCTGTGGATGCCTACTTTTTTCAGCACTTTGATAGATATTAGAAGATCCTCCTTGTGTAAGAAATACAGGGGGAACGGATTCCGACGGCTGTTTTTTTGCCGTCGGATTCTGTTCCCCCTGTAAAAAAAGCGGCTGTCGGAATCCGTTCCCCCACTCCCATCATGAGAGGTGTTGATGTAGTGGCCTAAAAAAAGCTTATTTTATTTTGTGTGGGATGGAGCTTACCTGGCACCAGTGTAAAATATATATATTTTAGAGTTTTTGCCTTTTATTATGATAGGAAAATATGGGATCAAAAAAAGTCCACAAGCCGGGACTTGAACTTGTGTCACCTAAAAATCAGCAGTTCTTAAAGTCAGTGCATTGACCACTAGGCTGTGGAGGCCTTATTATTTTCACCACTTTGATAGATATTAGAAGATCCTCCTTGTGTAAGAAATACAGGGGGAACGGATTCCGACGGCTGTTTTTTTGCCGTCGGATTCTGTTCCCCCTGTAAAAAAAGCAGCTGTCGGAATCCGTTCCCCCACTCCCATTTCGATAGTTGTTGATGTAGTGGCTTAAAAAAATCTATATTTTATTTTGTGTGGGATGGAGCTTACCTGGCACCAGTGTAAAATAAATATATTTTAGAGTTTTTGCCTTTTATTGTGATAGGAAAATATGGGATCAAAAAAAGTCATCGAGCCAGGACTTGAACTTGTTTCACCTAAAAATCATCAGCACTTAAAGTCAGTGCATTGACCACTAGGCTGTGGGGGCCTAATAATTTTCAGCACTTTGATAGATATTAGAAGATCCTCCTCGTGTAAGAAATACAGGGGGAACGGATTCCGACGGCTGTTTTTTGCCGTCGGATTCTGTTCCCCCTGTAAAAAAAGCAGCTGTCGGAATCCGTTCCCCCACTCCCATCATGAGAGGTGTTGATGTAATGGCTTAAAAAATGCATATTTTATTTTGTGTGGGGATCGAGCTTTCCTGGCACCAGTGTAAAATAAATATATTTTAGAGTTTTTGCCTTTTATTGTGATAGGAAAATATGGCATCAAAAAAAGTCCACAAGCCGGGACTTGAACTTGTGTCACCTAAAAATCATCAGCTCTTAAAGTCAGTGCATTGACCACTAGGCTGTGGAGGCCTTATTATTTTCAGCACT
The DNA here is from genome assembly GCF_949152265.1 of Phoxinus phoxinus. Classification (NCBI taxonomy): domain Eukaryota; kingdom Metazoa; phylum Chordata; class Actinopteri; order Cypriniformes; family Leuciscidae; genus Phoxinus; species Phoxinus phoxinus. The sequence goes on along the minus strand of NC_136887.1, from coordinate 24,897,142 downwards.
TTGATAGATATTAGAAGATCCTCCTTGTGTAAGAAATACAGGGGGAACGGATTCCGACGGCTGTTTTTTTGCCGTCGGATTCTGTTCCCCCTGTAAAAAAAGCGGCTGTCGGAATCCGTTCCCCCACTCCCATCATGAGAGGTGTTGATGTAGTGGCCTAAAAAAAGCTTATTTTATTTTGTGTGGGATGGAGCTTACCTGGCACCAGTGTAAAATATATATATTTTAGAGTTTTTGCCTTTTATTGTGATAGGAAAATATGGGATCAAAAAAAGTCCACAAGCCGGGACTTGAACTTGTGTCACCTAAAAATCAGCAGTTCTTAAAGTCAGTGCATTGACCACTAGGCTGTGGAGGCCTTATTATTTTCACCACTTTGATAGATATTAGAAGATCCTCCTTGTGTAAGAAATACAGGGGGAACGGATTCCGACGGCTGTTTTTTTGCCGTCGGATTCTGTTCCCCCTGTAAAAAAAGCAGCTGTCGGAATCCGTTCCCCCACTCCCATTATGATAGTTGTTGATGTAGTGGCTTAAAAAATCTATATTTTATTTTGTGTGGGATGGAGCTTACCTGGCACCAGTGTAAAATAAATATATTTTAGAGTTTTTGCCTTTTATTGTGATAGGAAAATATGGGATCAAAAAAAGTCATCGAGCCAGGACTTGAACTTGTTTCACCTAAAAATCATCAGCTCTTAAAGTCAATGCATTGACCACTAGGCTGTGGGGGCCTAATAATTTTCAGCACTTTGATAGATATTAGAAGATCCTCCTTGTGTAAGAAATACAGGGGGAACGGATTCCGACGGCTGTTTTTTTGCCGTCGGATTCTGTTCCCCCTGTAAAAAAAGCAGCTGTCGGAATCCGTTCCCCCACTCCCATCATGAGAAGTGTTGATGTAGTGGCTTAAAAAATGCATATTTTATTTTGTGTGGGACCGAGCTTTCCTGGCATCAGTGTAAAATATATATATTTTTTAGAGTTTTTGCCTTTTATTGTGATAGGAAAATATGGCATCAAAAAAAGTCCACAAGCCGGGACTTGAACTTGTTTCACCTAAAAATCATCAGCTCTGAAAGTCAGTGCACTGACCATAGGCTGTGGAGGCCTAAATATTTTCAGCACTTTGATAGATATTAGAAGATCCTCCTTGTGTAAGAAATAAAGGGGGAACGGATTCCGACGGCTGTTTTTTTGCCGTCGGATTCTGTTCCCCCTGTAAAAAAAAACAGCTGTCAGAATCCGTTCCCCCACTCCCATCATGAGAGGTGTTGATGTAGTGGCCTAAAAAAAGCTTATTTTATTTTGTGTGGGATGGAGCTTACCTGGCACCAGTGTAAAATATATATATTTTAGAGTTTTTGCCTTTTATTGTGATAGGAAAATATGGGATCAAAAAAAGTCATCGAGCCAGGACTTGAACTTGTTTCACCTAAAAATCATCAGCTCTTAAAGTCAGTGCATTGACCACTAGGCTGTGGGGGCCTAATAATTTTCAGCACTTTGATAGATATTAGAAGATCCTCCTTGTGTAAGAAATACAGGGGGAACGGATTCCGACGGCTGTTTTTTTGCCGTCGGATTCTGTTCCCCCTGTAAAAAAAGCAGCTGTCGGAATCCGTTCCCCCACTCCCATCATGAGAAGTGTTGATGTAGTGGCTTAAAAAATTCATATTTTATTTTGTGTGGGGATCGAGCTTACCTGGCACCAGTGTAAAATAAATATATTTTAGAGTTTTTGTCTTTTATTGTGATAGGAAAATATGGGATCAAAAAAAGTCAGCGAGCCTGGACTTGAACTTGTTTGACCTAAAAATCATCCATTCTTAAAGTCAGTGCATTGACCACTAGGCTGTGGAGGACTAATCATTTTCAGCACTTTGATAGATATTAGAAGATCCTCCTTGTGTAAGAAATACAGGGGGAACGGAACGGATTCCGACGGCTGTTTTTTTGCCGTCGGATTCTGTTCCCCCTGTAAAAAAAGCGGCTGTCGGAATCCGTTCCCCCACTCCCATCATGAGAGGTGTTGATGTAGTGGCCTAAAAAAAGCTTATTTTATTTTGTGTGGGATCGAGCTTACCTGGCACCAGTGTAAAATATATATATTTTAGAGTTTTTGCCTTTTATTGTGATAGGAAAATATGGGATCAAAAAAAGTCCACAAGCCGGGACTTGAACTTGTGTCACCTAAAAATCAGCAGTTCTTAAAGTCAGTGCATTGACCACTAGGCTGTGGAGGCCTTATTATTTTCACCACTTTGATAGATATTAGAAGATCCTCCTTGTGTAAGAAATACAGGGGGAACGGATTCCGACGGCTGTTTTTTTGCCGTCGGATTCTGTTCCCCCTGTAAAAAAAGCAGCTGTCGGAATCCGTTCCCCCACTCCCATTATGATAGTTGTTGATGTAGTGGCTTAAAAAAATCTATATTTTATTTTGTGTGGGATGGAGCTTACCTGGCACCAGTGTAAAATAAATATATTTTAGAGTTTTTGCCTTTTATTGTGATAGGAAAATATGGGATCAAAAAAAGTCATCGAGCCAGGACTTGAACTTGTTTCACCTAAAAATCATCAGCTTTTAAAGTCAGTGCATTGACCACTAGGCTGTGGGGGCCTAATAATTTTCAGCACTTTGATAGATATTAGAAGATCCTCCTCGTGTAAGAAATACAGGGGGAACGGATTCCGACGGCTGTTTTTTTGCCGTCGGATTCTGTTCCCCCTGTAAAAAAAACAGCTGTCGGAATCCGTTCCCCCACTCCCATCATGAGAGGTGTTGATGTAATGGCTTAAAAAATGCATATTTTATTTTGTGTGGGGATCGAGCTTTCCTGGCACATGTGTAAAATAAATATATTTTAGAGTTTTTGCCTTTTATTGTGATAGGAAAATATGGGATCAAAAAAAGTCCACAAGCCGGGACTTGAACTTGTTTCACCTAAAAATCATTAGCTCTGAAAGTCATTGCATTGACCACTAGGCTGTGGAGGCCTAAATATTTTCAGCACTTTGATAGATATTAGAAGATCCTCCTTGTGTAAGAAATAAAGGGGGAACGGATTCCGACGGCTGTTTTTTTGCCGTCGGATTCTGTTCCCCCTGTAAAAAAAAACAGCTGTCGGAATCCGTTCCCCCACTCCCATCATGAGAGGTGTTGATGTAGTGGCTTAAAAAAAGCTTATTTTATTTTGTGTGGGATGGAGCTTACCTGGCACCAGTGTAAAATAAATATATTTAAGAGTTTTTGCCTTTTATTGTGATAGGAAAATATGGGATCAAAAAAAGTCCACAAGCCGGGACTTGAACTTGTGTCACCTAAAAATCACCAGCTCTGAAAGTCAGTGCATTGACCACTAGGCTGTGGATGCCTACTTTTTTCAGCACTTTGATAGATATTAGAAGATCCTCCTTGTGTAAGAAATACAGGGGGAACGGATTCCGACGGCTGTTTTTTTGCCGTCGGATTCTGTTCCCCCTGTAAAAAAAGCGGCTGTCGGAATCCGTTCCCCCACTCCCATCATGAGAGGTGTTGATGTAGTGGCCTAAAAAAAGCTTATTTTATTTTGTGTGGGATGGAGCTTACCTGGCACCAGTGTAAAATATATATATTTTAGAGTTTTTGCCTTTTATTATGATAGGAAAATATGGGATCAAAAAAAGTCCACAAGCCGGGACTTGAACTTGTGTCACCTAAAAATCAGCAGTTCTTAAAGTCAGTGCATTGACCACTAGGCTGTGGAGGCCTTATTATTTTCACCACTTTGATAGATATTAGAAGATCCTCCTTGTGTAAGAAATACAGGGGGAACGGATTCCGACGGCTGTTTTTTTGCCGTCGGATTCTGTTCCCCCTGTAAAAAAAGCAGCTGTCGGAATCCGTTCCCCCACTCCCATCATGAGAAGTGTTGATGTAGTGGCTTAAAAAATGCATATTTTATTTTGTGTGGGACCGAGCTTTCCTGGCATCAGTGTAAAATATATATATTTTTTAGAGTTTTTGCCTTTTATTGTGATAGGAAAATATGGCATCAAAAAAAGTCCACAAGCCGGGACTTGAACTTGTTTCACCTAAAAATCATCAGCTCTGAAAGTCAGTGCATTGACCACTAGGCTGTGGAGGCCTAAATATTTTCAGCACTTTGATAGATATTAGAAGATCCTCCTTGTGTAAGAAATAAAGGGGGAACGGATTCCGACGGCTGTTTTTTTGCCGTCGGATTCTGTTCCCCCTGTAAAAAAAAACAGCTGTCAGAATCCGTTCCCCCACTCCCATCATGAGAGGTGTTGATGTAGTGGCCTAAAAAAAGCTTATTTTATTTTGTGTGGGATGGAGCTTACCTGGCACCAGTGTAAAATATATATATTTTAGAGTTTTTGCCTTTTATTGTGATAGGAAAATATGGGATCAAAAAAAGTCATCGAGCCAGGACTTGAACTTGTTTCACCTAAAAATCATCAGCTCTTAAAGTCAGTGCATTGACCACTAGGCTGTGGGGGCCTAATAATTTTCAGCACTTTGATAGATATTAGAAGATCCTCCTCGTGTAAGAAATACAGGGGGAACGGATTCCGACGGCTGTTTTTTTGCCGTCGGATTCTGTTCCCCCTGTAAAAAAAACAGCTGTCGGAATCCGTTCCCCCACTCCCATCATGAGAGGTGTTGATGTAATGGCTTAAAAAATGCATATTTTATTTTGTGTGGGGATCAAGCTTTCCTGGCACATGTGTAAAATAAATATATTTTAGAGTTTTTGCCTTTTATTGTGATAGGAAAATATGGGATCAAAAAAAGTCCACAAGCCGGGACTTGAACTTGTTTCACCTAAAAATCATTAGCTCTGAAAATCATTGCATTGACCACTAGGCTGTGGAGGCCTAAATATTTTCAGCACTTTGATAGATATTAGAAGATCCTCCTTGTGTAAGAAATAAAGGGGGAACGGATTCCGACGGCTGTTTTTTTGCCGTCGGATTCTGTTCCCCCTGTAAAAAAAAACAGCTGTCGGAATCCGTTCCCCCACTCCCATCATGAGAGGTGTTGATGTAGTGGCTTAAAAAAAGCTTATTTTATTTTGTGTGGGATGGAGCTTACCTGGCACCAGTGTAAAATAAATATATTTAAGAGTTTTTGCCTTTTATTGTGATAGGAAAATATGGGATCAAAAAAAGTCCACAAGCCGGGACTTGAACTTGTGTCACCTAAAAATCATCAGCTCTGAAAGTCAGTGCATTGACCACTAGGCTGTGGAGGCCTACTTTTTTCAGCACTTTGATAGATATTAGAAGATCCTCCTTGTGTAAGAAATACAGGGGGAACGGATTCCGACGGCTGTTTTTTTGCCGTCGGATTCTGTTCCCCCTGTAAAAAAAGCAGCTGTCGGAATCCGTTCCCCCACTCCCATTATGATAGTTGTTGATGTAGTGGCTTAAAAAAATCTATATTTTATTTTGTGTGGGATGGAGCTTACCTGGCACCAGTGTAAAATAAATATATTTTAGAGTTTTTGCCTTTTATTGTGATAGGAAAATATGGGATCAAAAAAAGTCATCGAGCCAGGACTTGAACTTGTTTCACCTAAAAATCATCAGCTCTTAAAGTCAGTGCATTGACCACTAGGCTGTGGGGGCCTAATAATTTTCAGCACTTTGATAGATATTAGAAGATCCTCCTTGTGTAAGAAATACAGGGGGAACGGATTCCGACGGCTGTTTTTTTGCCGTCGGATTCTGTTCCCCCTGTAAAAAAAGCGGCTGTCGGAATCCGTTCCCCCACTCCCATCATGAGAGGTGTTGATGTAGTGGCCTAAAAAAAGCTTATTTTATTTTGTGTGGGATGGAGCTTACCTGGCACCAGTGTAAAATATATATATTTTAGAGTTTTTGCCTTTTATTGTGATAGGAAAATATGGGATCAAAAAAAGTCCACAAGCCGGGACTTGAACTTGTGTCACCTAAAAATCAGCAGTTCTTAAAGTCAGTGCATTGACCACTAGGCTGTGGAGGCCTTATTATTTTCACCACTTTGATAGATATTAGAAGATCCTCCTTGTGTAAGAAATACAGGGGGAACGGATTCCGACGGCTGTTTTTTTGCCGTCGGATTCAGTTCCCCCTGTAAAAAAAGCAGCTGTCGGAATCCGTTCCCCCACTCCCATTTCGATAGTTGTTGATGTAGTGGCTTAAAAAAATCTATATTTTATTTTGTGTGGGATGGAGCTTACCTGGCACCAGTGTAAAATAAATATATTTTAGAGTTTTTGCCTTTTATTGTGATAGGAAAATATGGGATCAAAAAAAGTCATCGAGCCAGGACTTGAACTTGTTTCACCTAAAAATCATCAGCACTTAAAGTCAGTGCATTGACCACTAGGCTGTGGGGGCCTAATAATTTTCAGCACTTTGATAGATATTAGAAGATCCTCCTCGTGTAAGAAATACAGGGGGAACGGATTCCGACGGCTGTTTTTTTGCCGTCGGATTCTGTTCCCCCTGTAAAAAAAGCAGCTGTCGGAATCCGTTCCCCCACTCCCATCATGAGAGGTGTTGATGTAATGGCTTAAAAAATGCATATTTTATTTTGTGTGGGGATCGAGCTTTCCTGGCACCAGTGTAAAATAAATATATTTTAGAGTTTTTGCCTTTTATTGTGATAGGAAAATATGGCATTAAAAAAAGTCCACAAGCCGGGACTTGAACTTGTGTCACCTAAAAATCAGCAGTTCTTAAAGTCAGTGCATTGACCACTAGGCTGTGGAGGCCTTATTATTTTCACCACTTTGATAGATATTAGAAGATCCTCCTTGTGTAAGAAATACAGGGGGAACGGATTCCGACGGCTGTTTTTTTGCCGTCGGATTCTGTTCCCCCTGTAAAAAAAGCAGCTGTCGGAATCCGTTCCCCCACTCCCATTATGATAGTTGTTGATGTAGTGGCTTAAAAAATCTATATTTTATTTTGTGTGGGATGGAGCTTACCTGGCACCAGTGTAAAATAAATATATTTTAGAGTTTTTGCCTTTTATTGTGATAGGAAAATATGGGATCAAAAAAAGTCATCGAGCCAGGACTTGAACTTGTTTCACCTAAAAATCATCAGCTCTTAAAGTCAATGCATTGACCACTAGGCTGTGGGGGCCTAATAATTTTCAGCACTTTGATAGATATTAGAAGATCCTCCTCGTGTAAGAAATACAGGGGGAACGGATTCCGACGGCTGTTTTTTTGCCGTCGGATTCTGTTCCCCCTGTAAAAAAAACAGCTGTCGGAATCCGTTCCCCCACTCCCATCATGAGAGGTGTTGATGTAGTGGCTTAAAAAAAGCTTATTTTATTTTGTGTGGGATGGAGCTTACCTGGCACCAGTGTAAAATATATATATTTTAGAGTTTTTGCCTTTTATTGTGATAGGAAAATATGGGATCAAAAAAAGTCCACAAGCCGGGACTTGAACTTGTGTCACCTAAAAATCATCAGCTCTGAAAGTCAGTGCATTGACCACTAGGCTGTGGATGCCTACTTTTTTCAGCACTTTGATAGATATTAGAAGATCCTCCTTGTGTAAGAAATACAGGGGGAACGGATTCCGACGGCTGTTTTTTTGCCGTCGGATTCTGTTCCCCCTGTAAAAAAAGCGGCTGTCGGAATCCGTTCCCCCACTCCCATCATGAGAGGTGTTGATGTAGTGGCCTAAAAAAAGCTTATTTTATTTTGTGTGGGATGGAGCTTACCTGGCACCAGTGTAAAATATATATATTTTAGAGTTTTTGCCTTTTATTGTGATAGGAAAATATGGGATCAAAAAAAGTCCACAAGCCGGGACTTGAACTTGTGTCACCTAAAAATCAGCAGTTCTTAAAGTCAGTGCATTGACCACTAGGCTGTGGAGGCCTTATTATTTTCACCACTTTGATAGATATTAGAAGATCCTCCTTGTGTAAGAAATACAGGGGGAACGGATTCCGACGGCTGTTTTTTTGCCGTCGGATTCTGTTCCCCCTGTAAAAAAAGCAGCTGTCGGAATCCGTTCCCCCACTCCCATTTCGATAGTTGTTGATGTAGTGGCTTAAAAAAATCTATATTTTATTTTGTGTGGGATGGAGCTTACCTGGCACCAGTGTAAAATAAATATATTTTAGAGTTTTTGCCTTTTATTGTGATAGGAAAATATGGGATCAAAAAAAGTCATCGAGCCAGGACTTGAACTTGTTTCACCTAAAAATCATCAGCACTTAAAGTCAGTGCATTGACCACTAGGCTGTGGGGGCCTAATAATTTTCAGCACTTTGATAGATATTAGAAGATCCTCCTCGTGTAAGAAATACAGGGGGAACGGATTCCGACGGCTGTTTTTTTGCCGTCGGATTCTGTTCCCCCTGTAAAAAAAGCGGCTGTCGGAATCCGTTCCCCCACTCCCATCATGAGAGGTGTTGATGTAGTGGCCTAAAAAAAGCTTATTTTATTTTGTGTGGGATGGAGCTTACCTGGCACCAGTGTAAAATATATATATTTTAGAGTTTTTGCCTTTTATTGTGATAGGAAAATATGGGATCAAAAAAAGTCCACAAGCCGGGACTTGAACTTGTGTCACCTAAAAATCAGCAGTTCTTAAAGTCAGTGCATTGACCACTAGGCTGTGGAGGCCTTATTATTTTCACCACTTTGATAGATATTAGAAGATCCTCCTTGTGTAAGAAATACAGGGGGAACGGATTCCGACGGCTGTTTTTTTGCCGTCGGATTCTGTTCCCCCTGTAAAAAAAGCAGCTGTCGGAATCCGTTCCCCCACTCCCATTTCGATAGTTGTTGATGTAGTGGCTTAAAAAAATCTATATTTTATTTTGTGTGGGATGGAGCTTACCTGGCACCAGTGTAAAATAAATATATTTTAGAGTTTTTGCCTTTTATTGTGATAGGAAAATATGGGATCAAAAAAAGTCATCGAGCCAGGACTTGAACTTGTTTCACCTAAAAATCATCAGCACTTAAAGTCAGTGCATTGACCACTAGGCTGTGGGGGCCTAATAATTTTCAGCACTTTGATAGATATTAGAAGATCCTCCTCGTGTAAGAAATACAGGGGGAACGGATTCCGACGGCTGTTTTTTTGCCGTCGGATTCTGTTCCCCCTGTAAAAAAAGCAGCTGTCGGAATCCGTTCCCCCACTCCCATCATGAGAGGTGTTGATGTAATGGCTTAAAAAATGCATATTTTATTTTGTGTGGGGATCGAGCTTTCCTGGCACCAGTGTAAAATAAATATATTTTAGAGTTTTTGCCTTTTATTGTGATAGGAAAATATGGCATCAAAAAAAGTCCACAAGCCGGGACTTGAACTTGTGTCACCTAAAAATCATCAGCTCTTAAAGTCAGTGCATTGACCACTAGGCTGTGGAGGCCTTATTATTTTCAGCACTTTGATAGATATTAGAAGATCCTCCTTGTGTAAGAAATACAGGGGGAACGGATTCCGACGGCTGTTTTTTTGCCGTCGGATTCTGTTCCCCCTGTAAAAGAAGCAGCTGTCGGAATCCGTTCCCCCACTCCCATTATGATAGTTGTTGATGTAGTGGCTTAAAAAATCTATATTTTATTTTGTGTGGGATGGAGCTTACCTGGCACCAGTGTAAAATAAATATATTTTAGAGTTTTTGCCTTTTATTGTGATAGGAAAATATGGGATCAAAAAAAGTCATCGAGCCAGGACTTGAACTTGTTTCACCTAAAAATCATCAGCTCTTAAAGTCAATGCATTGACCACTAGGCTGTGGGGGCCTAATAATTTTCAGCACTTTGATAGATATTAGAAGATCCTCCTTGTGTAAGAAATACAGGGGGAACGGATTCCGACGGCTGTTTTTTTGCCGTCGGATTCTGTTCCCCCTGTAAAAAAAGCAGCTGTCGGAATCCGTTCCCCCACTCCCATCATGAGAAGTGTTGATGTAGTGGCTTAAAAAATTCATATTTTATTTTGTGTGGGACCGAGCTTTCCTGGCACCAGTGTAAAATATATATTTTTTTTTGAGTTTTTGCCTTTTATTGTGATAGGAAAATATTGGCATCAAAAAAAGTCCACAAGCCGTGACTTGAACTTGTGTCACCTAAAAATCATCAGCTCTGAAAGTCAGTGCATTGACCACTAGGCTGTGGAGGCCTACTTTTTTTTAGCACTTTGATAGATATTAGAAGATCCTCCTTGTGTAAGAAATAAAGGGGGAACGGATTCCGACGGCTGTTTTTTTGCCGTCGGATTCTGTTCCCCCTGTAAAAAAAACAGCTGTCGGAATCCGTTCCCCCACTCCCATCATGAAAGGTGTTGATGTAGTGGCTTAAAAAATGCATATTTTATTTTGTGTGGGGATCGAGCTTTCCTGGCATCAGTGTAAAATATATATATTTTTTAGAGTTTTTGCCTTTTATTGTGATAGGAAAATATGGGATCAAAAAAAGTCCACAAGCCGGGACTCGAACTTGTGTCACATAAAAATCATCAGCTCTGAAAGTCAGTGCATTGACCACTAGGCTGTGGATGCCTACTTTTTTCAGCACTTTGATAGATATTAGAAGATCCTCCTTGTGTAAGAAATACAGGGGGAACGGATTCCGACGGCTGTTTTTTTGCCGTCGGATTCTGTTCCCCCTGTAAAAAAAACAGCTGTCGGAATCCGTTCCCCCACTCCCATCATGAGAGGTGTTGATGTAGTGGCTTAAAAAATGCATATTTTATTTTGTGTGGGGATCGAGCTTTCCTGGCACCAGTGTAAAATATATATATTTTTTTAGAGTTTTTGCCTTTTATTGTGATAGGAAAATATGGCATCAAAAAAAGTCCACAAATCGGGACTTGAACTTGTGTCACCTAAAAATCATCCGTTCTTAAAGTCAGTGCATTGACCACTAGGCTGTGGAGGCCTACTTTTTTTCAGCACTTTGATAGATATTAGAAGATCCTCCTCGTGTAAGAAATAAAGGGGGAACGGATTCTGAAGGCTGTTTTTTTGCCGTCGGATTCTGTTCCCCCTGTAAAAAAAAACAGCTGTCGGAATCCGTTCCCCCACTCCCATCATGATAGGTGTTGATGTAGTGGCTTAAAAAAAAAGCTTATTTTATTTTGTGTGGGATGGAGCTTACCTGGCACCAGTGTAAAATAAATATATTTTAGAGTTTTTGCCTTTTATTGTGATAGGAAAATATGGGATCAAAAAAAGTCCACAAGCCGGGACTTGAACTTGTGTCACCTAAAAATCATCAGCTCTTAAAGTCAGTGCTTTGACCACTAGGCTGTGGAGGCCTACTTTTTTTCAGCACTTTGATAGATATTAGAAGATCCTCCTAGTGTAAGAAATAAAGGGGGAGCGACGGCTGTTTTTTTGCCGTCGGATTCTGTTCCCCCTGTAAAAAAAGCAGCTGTCGGAATCCGTTCCCCCACTCCCAACATGAGAGGTGTTGATGTAGTGGCTTAAAAAATGCATATTTTATTTTGTGTGGGGATCGAGCTTTCCTGGCACCAGTGTAAAATGTATATATTTTTTAGAGTTTTTGCCTTTTATTGTGATAGGAAAATATGGGATCAAAAAAAGTCCACAAGCCGGGACTTGAACTTGTTTCACCTAAAAATCATCAGCTCTGAAAGTCAGTGCACTGACCATAGGCTGTGGAGGCCTAAATATTTTCAGCACTTTGATAGATATTAGAAGATCCTCCTTGTGTAAGAAATAAAGGGGGAACGGATTCCGACGGCTGTTTTTTTGCCGTCGGATTCTGTTCCCCCTGTAAAAAAAGCAGCTGTCGGAATCCGTTCCCCCACTCCCATCATGAGAGGTGTTGATGTAGTGGCTTAAAAAAAGCTTATTTTATTTTGTGTGGGATGGAGCTAACCTGGCACCAGTGTAAAATAAATATATTTTAGAGTTTTTGCCTTTTATTGTGATAGGAAAATATGGGATCAAAAAAAGTCCACAAGCCGGGACTTGAACTTGTGTCACCTAAAAATCAGCAGTTCTTAAAGTCAGTGCATTGACCACTAGGCTGTGGAGGCCTACTTATTTTTAGCACTTTGATAGATATTAGAAGATCCTCCTTGTGTAAGAAATACAGGGGGAACGGATTCCGACGGCTGTTTTTTTGCCGTCGGATTCTGTTCCCCCTGTAAAAAAAGCAGCTGTCGGAATCCGTTCCCCCACTCCCATTTCGATAGTTGTTGGTGTAGTGGCTTAAAAAAATCTATATTTTATTTTGTGTGGGATGGAGCTTACCTGGCACCAGTGTAAAATAAATATATTTTAGAGTTTTTGCCTTTTATTGTGATAGGAAAATATGGGATCAAAAAAAGTCATCGAGCCAGGACTTGAACTTGTTTCACCTAAAAATCATCAGCTCTTAAAGTCAGTGCATTGACCACTAGGCTGTGGGGGCCTAATAATTTTCAGCACTTTGATAGATATTAGAAGATCCTCCTCGTGTAAGAAATACAGGGGGAACGGATTCCGACGGCTGTTTTTTTGCCGTCGGATTCTGTTCCCCCTGTAAAAAAAGCAGCTGTCGGAATCCGTTCCCCCACTCCCATCATGAGAGGTGTTGATGTAATGGCTTAAAAAATGCATATTTTATTTTGTGTGGGGATCGAGCTTTCCTGGCACCAGTGTAAAATAAATATATTTTAGAGTTTTTGCCTTTTATTGTGATAGGAAAATATGGCATCAAAAAAAGTCCACAAGCCGGGACTTGAACTTGTGTCACCTAAAAATCATCAGCTCTTAAAGTCAGTGCATTGACCACTAGGCTGTGGAGGCCTACTTATTTTCAGCACTTTGATAGATATTAGAAGATCCTCCTTGTGTAAGAAATACAGGGGGAACGGATTCCGACGGCTGTTTTTTTGCCGTCGGATTCTGTTCCCCCTGTAAAAGAAGCAGCTGTCGGAATCCGTTCCCCCACTCCCATTATGATAGTTGTTGATGTAGTGGCTTAAAAAATCTATATTTTATTTTGTGTGGGATGGAGCTTACCTGGCACCAGTGTAAAATAAATATATTTTAGAGTTTTTGCCTTTTATTGTGATAGGAAAATATGGGATCAAAAAAAGTCATCGAGCCAGGACTTGAACTTGTTTCACCTAAAAATCATCAGCACTTAAAGTCAGTGCATTGACCACTAGGCTGTGGGGGCAAAATAATTTTCAGCACTTTGATAGATATTAGAAGATCCTCCTTGTGTAAAAAATACAGGGGGAACGGATTCCGACGGCTGTTTTTTTGCCGTCGGATTCTGTTCCCCCTGTAAAAAAAGCAGCTGTCGGAATCCGTTCCCCCACTCCCATCATGAGAAGTGTTGATGTAGTGGCTTAAAAAATTCATATTTTATTTTGTGTGGGACCGAGCTTTCCTGGCACCAGTGTAAAATATATATATTTTTTTGAGTTTTTGCCTTTTATTGTGATAGGAAAATATTGGCATCAAAAAAAGTCCACAAGCCGTGACTTGAACTTGTGTCACCTAAAAATCATCAGCTCTGAAAGTCAGTGCATTGACCACTAGGCTGTGGAGGCCTACTTTTTTTTAGCACTTTGATAGATATTAGAAGATCCTCCTTGTGTAAGAAATAAAGGGGGAACGGATTCCGACGGCTGTTTTTTTGCCGTCGGATTCTGTTCCCCCTGTAAAAAAAGCAGCTGTCGGAATCCGTTCCTCCACTCCCATTATGAGAGGTGTTGATGTAGTGGCTTAAAAAATGCATATTTTATTTTGTGTGGGATGGAGCTTACCTGGCACCAGTGTAAAATAAATATATTTTAGAGTTGTTGCCTTTTATTGTGATAGGAAAATATGGGATCAAAAAAAGTCAGCGAGCCTGGACTTGAACTTGTGTCACCTAAAAATAATCCGTTCTTAAAGTCAGTGCATTGACCACTAGGCTGTGGAGGCCTAATTATTTTCAGCACTTTGATAGATATAAGAAGATCCTCCTTGTGTAAGAAATACAGGGGGAACGGATTCCGACGGCTGTTTTTTTGCCGTCGGATTCTGTTCCCACTGTAAAAAAACCAGCTGTCGGAATCCGTTCCCCCACTCCCATCATGAGAGGTGTTGATGTAGTGGCTTAAAAAATGCATATTTTATTTTGTGTGGGGATCGAGCTTTCCTGGCACCAGTGTAAAATATATATATTTTTTAGAGTTTTTGCCTTTTATTGTGATAGGAAAATATGGCATCAAAAAAAGTCCACAAACCGGGACTTGAACTTGTATCACCTAAAAATCATCCGTTCTTAAAGTCAGTGCATTGACCACTAGGCTGTGGAGGCCTACTTTTATTCAGCACTTTGATAGATATTAGAAGATCCTCCTCGTGTAAGAAATAAAGGGGGAACGGATTCCGACGGCTGTTTTTTTGCCGTCGGATTCTGTTCCCCCTGTAAAAAAAAACAGCTGTCGGAATCCGTTCCCCCACTCCCATCATGAGAGGTGTTGATGTAGTGGCTTAAAAAAAGCTTATTTTATTTTGTGTGGGATGGAGCTTACCTGGCACCAGTGTAAAATAAATATATTTTAGAGTTTTTGCCTTTTATTGTGATAGGAAAATATGGGATCAAAAAAAGTCCACAAGCCGGGACTTGAACTTGTGTCACCTAAAAATAATCAGCTCTTAAAGTCAGTGCATTGACCACTAGGCTGTGGAGGCCTACTTTTTTTCAGCACTTTGATAGATATTAGAAGATCCTCCTCGTGTAAGAAATACAGGGGGAACGGATTCCGACGGCTGTTTTTTTGCCGTCGGATTCTGTTCCCCCTGTAAAAAAAACAGCTGTCGGAATCCGTTCCCCCACTCCCATCATGAGAGGTGTTGATGTAGTGGCTTAAAAAATGCATATTTTATTTTGTGTGGGGATCGAGCTTTCCTGGCATCAGTGTAAAATATATATATTTTTTAGAGTTTTTGCCTTTTATTGTGATAGGAAAATATGGCATCAAAAAAAGTCCACAAGCCGGGACTTGAACTTGTTTCACCTAAAAATCATCAGCTCTGAAAGTCAGTGCACTGACCATAGGCTGTGGAGGCCTAAATATTTTCAGCACTTTGATAGATATTAGAAGATCCTCCTTGTGTAAGAAATAAAGGGGGAACGGATTCCGACGGCTGTTTTTTTGCCGTCGGATTCTGTTCCCCCTGTAAAAAAAAACAGCTGTCGGAATCCGTTTCCCCACTCCCATCATGAGAGGTGTTGATGTAGTGGCTTAAAAAAAGCTTATTTTATTTTGTGTGGGATGGAGCTTACCTGGCACCAGTGTAAAATAAATATATTTTAGAGTTTTTGCCTTTTATTGTGATAGGAAAATATGGGATCAAAAAAAGTCCACAAGCCGGGACTCGAACTTGTGTCACCTAAAAATCATCAGCTCTGAAAGTCAGTGCATTGACCACTAGGCTGTGGATGCCTACTTTTTTCAGCACTTTGATAGATATTAGAAGATCCTCCTTGTGTAAGAAATACAGGGGGAACGGATTCCGACGGCTGTTTTTTTGCCGTCGGATTCTGTTCCCCCTGTAAAAAAAACAGCTGTCGGAATCCGTTCCCCCACTCCCATCATGAGAGGTGTTGATGTAGTGGCTTAAAAAATGCATATTTTATTTTGTGTGGGATGGAGCTTACCTGGCACCAGTGTAAAATAAATATATTTTAGAGTTTTTGCCTTTTATTGTGATAGGAAAATATGGGATCAAAAAAAGTCAGCGAGCCTGGACTTGAACTTGTTTCACCTAAAAATCATCCATTCTTAAAGTCAGTGCATTGACCACTAGGCTGTGGAGGACTAATAATTTTCAGCACTTTGATAGATATTAGAGGATCCTCCTCGTGTAAGAAATACAGGGGGAACGGATTCCGACGGCTGTTTTTTGCCGTCGGATTCTGTTCCCCCTGTAAAAAAAACAGCTGTCGGAATCCGTTCCCCCACTCCCATCATGAGAGGTGTTGATGTAGTGGCTTAAAAAATGCATATTTTATTTTGTGTGGGGATCGAGCTTTCCTGGCACCAGTGTAAAATATATATATTTTTTTAGAGTTTTTGCCTTTTATTGTGATAGGAAAATATGGCATCAAAAAAAGTCCACAAATCGGGACTTGAACTTGTGTCACCTAAAAATCATCCGTTCTTAAAGTCAGTGCATTGACCACTAGGCTGTGGAGGCATACTTTTTTTCAGCACTTTGATAGATATTAGAAGATCCTCCTCGTGTAAGAAATAAAGGGGGAACGGATTCTGAAGTCTGTTTTTTGCCGTCGGATTCTGTTCCCCCTGTAAAAAAAGCGGCTGTCGGAATCCGTTCCCCCACTCCCATCATGAGAGGTGTTGATGTAGTGGCCTAAAAAAAGCTTATTTTATTTTGTGTGGGATGGAGCTTACCTGGCACCAGTGTAAAATATATATATTTTAGAGTTTTTGCCTTTTATTGTGATAGGAAAATATGGGATCAAAAAAAGTCCACAAGACGAGACTTGAACTTGTGTCACCTAAAAATCATCAGCTCTGAAAGTCAGTGCATTGACCACTAGGCTGTGGATGCCTACTTTTTTCAGCACTTTGATAGATATTAGAAGATCCTCCTCGTGTAAGAAATACAGGGGGAACGGATTCCGACGGCTGTTTTTTTGCCGTCGGATTCTGTTCCCCCTGTAAAAAAACCAGCTGTCGGAATCCGTTCCCCCACTCCCATCATGAGAGGTGTTGATGTAGTGGCTTAAAAAATGCATATTTTATTTTGTGTGGGACCGAGCTTTCCTGGCACCAGTGTAAAATATATATATTTTTTAGAGTTTTTGCCTTTTATTGTGATAGGAAAATATGGGATCAAAAAAAGTCCACAAGCCGGGACTTGAACTTGTGTCACCTAAAAATCATCAGCTCTTAAAGTCAGTGCATTGACCACTAGGCTGTGGAGGCCTACTTATTTTCAGCACTTTGATAGATATTAGAAGATCCTCCTTGTGTAAGAAATACAGGGGGAACGGAACGGATTCCGACGGCTGTTTTTTTGCCGTCGGATTCTGTTCCCCCTGTAAAAAAAGCGGCTGTCGGAATCCATTCCCCCACTCCCATCATGAGAGGTGTTGATGTAGTGGCCTAAAAAAAGCTTATTTTATTTTGTGTGGGATTGAGCTTACCTGGCACCAGTGTAAAATATATATATTTTAGAGTTTTTGCCTTTTATTGTGATAGGAAAATATGGGATCAAAAAAAGTCCACAAGCCGGGACTTGAACTTGTGTCACCTAAAAATCAGCAGTTCTTAAAGTCAGTGCATTGACCACTAGGCTGTGGAGGCCTTATTATTTTCACCACTTTGATAGATATTAGAAGATCCTCCTTGTGTAAGAAATACAGGGGGAACGGATTCCGACGGCTGTTTTTTTGCCGTCGGATTCTGTTCCCCCTGTAAAAAAGCAGCTGTCGGAATCCGTTCCTCCACTCCCATTATGATAGTTGTTGATGTAGTGGCTTAAAAAAATCTATATTTTATTTTGTGTGGGATGGAGCTTATCTGGCACCAGTGTAAAATAAATATATTTTAGAGTTTTTGCCTTTTATTGTGATAGGAAAATATGGGATCAAAAAAAGTCATCGAGCCAGGACTTGAACTTGTTTCACCTAAAAATCATCAGCTCTTAAAGTCAGTGCATTGACCACTAGGCTGTGGGGGCCTAATAATTTTCAGCACTTTGATAGATATTAGAAGATCCTCCTCGTGTAAGAAATACAGGGGGAACGGATTCCGACGGCTGTTTTTTTGCCGTCGGATTCTGTTCCCCCTGTAAAAAAAGCAGCTGTCGGAATCCGTTCCCCCACTCCCATCATGAGAGGTGTTGATGTAATGGCTTAAAAAATGCATATTTTATTTTGTGTGGGGATCGAGCTTTCCTGGCACATGTGTAAAATAAATATATTTTAGAGTTTTTGCCTTTTATTGTGATAGGAAAATATGGGATCAAAAAAAGTCCACAAGCCGGGACTTGAATTTGTTTCACCTAAAAATCATCAGCTCTGGAAGTCAGTGCATTGACCACTAGGCTGTGGAGGCCTAAATATTTTCAGCACTTTGATAGATATTAGAAGATCCTCTTTGTGTAAGAAATAAAGGGGGAACGGATTCCGACGGCTGTTTTTTTGCCGTCGGATTCTGTTCCCCCTGTAAAAAAAACAGCTGTCGGAATCCGTTCCCCCACTCCCATCATGAGAGGTGTTGATGTAGTGGCTTAAAAAAATCTTTATTTTATTTTGTGTGGGATGGAGCTTACCTGGCACCAGTGTAAAATAAATATATTTTAGAGTTTTTGCCTTTTATTGTGATAGGAAAATATGGGATCAAAAAAAGTCATCGAGCCAGGACTTGAACTTGTTTCACCTAAAAATCATCAGAACTTAAAGTCAGTGCATTGACCACTAGGCTGTGGGGGCCTAATAATTTTCAGCACTTTGATAGATATTAGAAGATCCTCCTCGTGTAAGAAATACAGGGGGAACGGATTCCGACGGCTGTTTTTTTGCCGTCGGATTCTGTTCCCCCTGTAAAAAAACCAGCTGTCGGAATCCGTTCCCCCACTCCCATCATGAGAAGTGTTGATGTAGTGGCTTAAAAAATGCATATTTTATTTTGTGTGGGACCGAGCTTTCCTGGCACCAGTGTAAAATATATATATTTTTTAGAGTTTTTGCCTTTTATTGTGATAGGAAAATATTGGCATCAAAAAAAGTCCACAAGCCGGGACTTGAACTTGTGTCACCTAAAAATCATCAGCTCTGAAAGTCAGTGCATTGACCACTAGGCTGTGGAGGACTACTTTTTTCAGCACTTTGATAGATATTAGAAGATCCTCCTAGTGTAAGAAATAAAGGGGGAACGGATTCCGACGGCTGTTTTTTTGCCGTCGGATTCTGTTCCCCCTGTAAAAAAAACAGCTGTCGGAATCCGTTCCCCCACTCCCATCATGAGAGGTGTTGATGTAGTGGCTTAAAAAAAGCTTATTTTATTTTGTGTGGGATGGAGCTTACCTGGCACCAGTGTAAAATAAATATATTTTAGAGTTTTTGCCTTTTATTGTGATAGGAAAATATGGGATCAAAAAAAGTCCACAAGCCGGGACTTGAACTTGTGTCACCTAAAAATCAGCAGTTCTTAAAGTCAGTGCATTGACCACTAGGCTGTGGAGGACTTATTATTTTCACCACTTTGATAGATATTAGAAGATCCTCCTTGTGTAAGAAATACAGGGGGAACGGATTCCGACGGCTGTTTTTTTGCCGTCGGATTCTGTTCCCCCTGTAAAAAAACCAGCTGTCGGAATCCGTTCCCCCACTCCCATCATGAGAAGTGTTGATGTAGTGGCTTAAAAAATGCATATTTTATTTTGTGTGGGACCGAGCTTTCCTGGCACCAGTGTAAAATATATATATTTTTTAGAGTTTTTGCCTTTTATTGTGATAGGAAAATATTGGCATCAAAAAAAGTCCACAAGCAGGGACTTGAACTTGTGTCACCTAAAAATCATCAGCTCTGAAAGTCAGTGCATTGACCACTAGGCTGTGGAGGCCTACTTTTTTCAGCACTTTGATAGATATTAGAAGATCCTCCTAGTGTAAGAAATAAAGGGGGAACGACGGCTGTTTTTTTGCCGTCGGATTCTGTTCCCCCTGTAAAAAAAACAGCTGTCGGAATCCGTTCCCCCACTCCCATTATGATAGTTGTTGATGTAGTGGCTTAAAAAAATCTATATTTTATTTTGTGTGGGATGGAGCTTACCTGGCACCAGTGTAAAATAAATATATTTTAGAGTTTTTGCCTTTTATTGTGATAGGAAAATATGGGATCAAAAAAAGTCATCGAGCCAGGACTTGAACTTGTTTCACCTAAAAATCATCAGCACTTAAAGTCAGTGCATTGACCACTAGGCTGTGGGGGCCTAATAATTTTCAGCACTTTGATAGATATTAGAAGATCCTCCTCGTGTAAGAAATACAGGGGGAACGACGGCTGTTTTTTTGCCGTCGGATTCTGTTCCCCCTGTAAAAAAAACAGCTGTCGGAATCCGTTCCCCCACTCCCATCATGAGAGGTGTTGATGTAATGGCTTAAAAAATGCATATTTTATTTTGTGTGGGGATCGAGCTTTCCTGGCACCAGTGTAAAATAAATATATTTTAGAGTTTTTGCCTTTTATTGTGATAGGAAAATATGGCATCAAAAAAAGTCCACAAGCCGGGACTTGAACTTGTGTCACCTAAAAATCATCAGCTCTTAAAGTCAGTGCATTGACCACTAGGCTGTGGAGGCCTTATTATTTTCAGCACTTTGATAGATATTAGAAGATCCTCCTTGTGTAAGAAATACAGGTGGAACGGATTCCGACGGCTGTTTTTTTGCCGTCGGATTCTGTTCCCCCTGTAAAAGAAGCAGCTGTCGGAATCCGTTCCCCCACTCCCATTATGATAGTTGTTGATGTAGTGGCTTAAAAAATCTATATTTTATTTTGTGTGGGATGGAGCTTACCTGGCACCAGTGTAAAATAAATATATTTTAGAGTTTTTGCCTTTTATTGTGATAGGAAAATATGGGATCAAAAAAAGTCATCGAGCCAGGACTTGAACTTGTTTCACCTAAAAATCATCAGCTCTTAAAGTCAATGCATTGACCACTAGGCTGTGGGGGCCTAATAATTTTCAGCACTTTGATAGATATTAGAAGATCCTCCTTGTGTAAGAAATAAAGGGGGAACGGATTCCGACGGCTGTTTTTTTGCCGTCGGATTCTGTTCCCCCTGTAAAAAAAGCAGCTGTCGGAATCCGTTCCCCCACTCCCATCATGAGAGGTGTTGATGTAGTGGCTTAAAAAATGCATATTTTATTTTGTGTGGGATGGAGCTTACCTGGCACCAGTGTAAAATAAATATATTTTAGAGTTGTTGCCTTTTATTGTGATAGGAAAATATGGGATCAAAAAAAGTCAGCGAGCCTGGACTTGAACTTGTGTCACCTAAAAATCATCCGTTCTTAAAGTCAGTGCATTGACCACTAGGCTGTGGAGGCCTACTTTTATTCAGCACTTTGATAGATATTAGAAGATCCTCCTCGTGTAAGAAATAAAGGGGGAACGGATTCCGACGGCTGTTTTTTTGCCGTCGGATTCTGTTCCCCCTGTAAAAAAAAACAGCTGTCGGAATCCGTTCCCCCACTCCCATCATGAGAGGTGTTGATGTAGTGGCTTAAAAAAAGCTTATTTTATTTTGTGTGGGATGGAGCTTACCTGGCACCAGTGTAAAATAAATATATTTTAGAGTTTTTGCCTTTTATTGTGATAGGAAAATATGGGATCAAAAAAAGTCCACAAGCCGGGACTTGAACTTGTGTCACCTAAAAATAATCAGCTCTTAAAGTCAGTGCATTGACCACTAGGCTGTGGAGGCCTACTTTTTTTCAGCACTTTGATAGATATTAGAAGATCCTCCTCGTGTAAGAAATACAGGGGGAACGGATTCCGACGGCTGTTTTTTTGCCGTCGGATTCTGTTCCCCCTGTAAAAAAAACAGCTGTCGGAATCCGTTCCCCCACTCCCATCATGAGAGGTGTTGATGTAGTGGCTTAAAAAATGCATATTTTATTTTGTGTGGGGATCGAGCTTTCCTGGCATCAGTGTAAAATATATATATTTTTTAGAGTTTTTGCCTTTTATTGTGATAGGAAAATATGGCATCAAAAAAAGTCCACAAGCCGGGACTTGAACTTGTTTCACCTAAAAATCATCAGCTCTGAAAGTCAGTGCACTGACCATAGGCTGTGGAGGCCTAAATATTTTCAGCACTTTCATAGATATTAGAAGATCCTCCTTGTGTAAGAAATAAAGGGGGAACGGATTCCGACGGCTGTTTTTTTGCCGTCGGATTCTGTTCCCCCTGTAAAAAAAAACAGCTGTCGGAATCCGTTTCCCCACTCCCATCATGAGAGGTGTTGATGTAGTGGCTTAAAAAAAGCTTATTTTATTTTGTGTGGGATGGAGCTTACCTGGCACCAGTGTAAAATAAATATATTTTAGAGTTTTTGCCTTTTATTGTGATAGGAAAATATGGGATCAAAAAAAGTCCACAAGCCGGGACTCGAACTTGTGTCACCTAAAAATCATCAGCTCTGAAAGTCAGTGCATTGACCACTAGGCTGTGGATGCCTACTTTTTTCAGCACTTTGATAGATATTAGAAGATCCTCCTTGTGTAAGAAATACAGGGGGAACGGATTCCGACGGCTGTTTTTTTGCCGTCGGATTCTGTTCCCCCTGTAAAAAAAACAGCTGTCGGAATCCGTTCCCCCACTCCCATCATGAGAGGTGTTGATGTAGTGGCTTAAAAAATGCATATTTTATTTTGTGTGGGATGGAGCTTACCTGGCACCAGTGTAAAATAAATATATTTTAGAGTTTTTGCCTTTTATTGTGATAGGAAAATATGGGATCAAAAAAAGTCAGCGAGCCTGGACTTGAACTTGTTTCACCTAAAAATCATCCATTCTTAAAGTCAGTGCATTGACCACTAGGCTGTGGAGGACTAATAATTTTCAGCACTTTGATAGATATTAGAGGATCCTCCTCGTGTAAGAACTACAGGGGGAACGGATTCCGACGGCTGTTTTTTGCCGTCGGATTCTGTTCCCCCTGTAAAAAAAACAGCTGTCGGAATCCGTTCCCCCACTCCCATCATGAGAGGTGTTGATGTAGTGGCTTAAAAAATGCATATTTTATTTTGTGTGGGGATCGAGCTTTCCTGGCACCAGTGTAAAATATATATATTTTTTTAGAGTTTTTGCCTTTTATTGTGATAGGAAAATATGGCATCAAAAAAAGTCCACAAATCGGGACTTGAACTTGTGTCACCTAAAAATCATCCGTTCTTAAAGTCAGTGCATTGACCACTAGGCTGTGGAGGCATACTTTTTTTCAGCACTTTGATAGATATTAGAAGATCCTCCTCGTGTAAGAAATAAAGGGGGAACGGATTCTGAAGTCTGTTTTTTGCCGTCGGATTCTGTTCCCCCTGTAAAAAAAGCGGCTGTCGGAATCCGTTCCCCCACTCCCATCATGAGAGGTGTTGATGTAGTGGCCTAAAAAAAGCTTATTTTATTTTGTGTGGGATGGAGCTTACCTGGCACCAGTGTAAAATATATATATTTTAGAGTTTTTGCCTTTTATTGTGATAGGAAAATATGGGATCAAAAAAAGTCCACAAGACGAGACTTGAACTTGTGTCACCTAAAAATCATCAGCTCTGAAAGTCAGTGCATTGACCACTAGGCTGTGGATGCCTACTTTTTTCAGCACTTTGATAGATATTAGAAGATCCTCCTCGTGTAAGAAATACAGGGGGAACGGATTCCGACGGCTGTTTTTTTGCCGTCGGATTCTGTTCCCCCTGTAAAAAAACCAGCTGTCGGAATCCGTTCCCCCACTCCCATCATGAGAGGTGTTGATGTAGTGGCTTAAAAAATGCATATTTTATTTTGTGTGGGACCGAGCTTTCCTGGCACCAGTGTAAAATATATATATTTTTTAGAGTTTTTGCCTTTTATTGTGATAGGAAAATATGGGATCAAAAAAAGTCCACAAGCCGGGACTTGAACTTGTGTCACCTAAAAATCATCAGCTCTTAAAGTCAGTGCATTGACCACTAGGCTGTGGAGGCCTACTTATTTTCAGCACTTTGATAGATATTAGAAGATCCTCCTTGTGTAAGAAATACAGGGGGAACGGAACGGATTCCGACGGCTGTTTTTTTGCCGTCGGATTCTGTTCCCCCTGTAAAAAAAGCGGCTGTCGGAATCCATTCCCCCACTCCCATCATGAGAGGTGTTGATGTAGTGGCCTAAAAAAAGCTTATTTTATTTTGTGTGGGATTGAGCTTACCTGGCACCAGTGTAAAATATATATATTTTAGAGTTTTTGCCTTTTATTGTGATAGGAAAATATGGGATCAAAAAAAGTCCACAAGCCGGGACTTGAACTTGTGTCACCTAAAAATCAGCAGTTCTTAAAGTCAGTGCATTGACCACTAGGCTGTGGAGGCCTTATTATTTTCACCACTTTGATAGATATTAGAAGATCCTCCTTGTGTAAGAAATACAGGGGGAACGGATTCCGACGGCTGTTTTTTTGCCGTCGGATTCTGTTCCCCCTGTAAAAAAGCAGCTGTCGGAATCCGTTCCTCCACTCCCATTATGATAGTTGTTGATGTAGTGGCTTAAAAAAATCTATATTTTATTTTGTGTGGGATGGAGCTTATCTGGCACCAGTGTAAAATAAATATATTTTAGAGTTTTTGCCTTTTATTGTGATAGGAAAATATGGGATCAAAAAAAGTCATCGAGCCAGGACTTGAACTTGTTTCACCTAAAAATCATCAGCTCTTAAAGTCAGTGCATTGACCACTAGGCTGTGGGGGCCTAATAATTTTCAGCACTTTGATAGATATTAGAAGATCCTCCTCGTGTAAGAAATACAGGGGGAACGGATTCCGACGGCTGTTTTTTTGCCGTCGGATTCTGTTCCCCCTGTAAAAAAAGCAGCTGTCGGAATCCGTTCCCCCACTCCCATCATGAGAGGTGTTGATGTAATGGCTTAAAAAATGCATATTTTATTTTGTGTGGGGATCGAGCTTTCCTGGCACATGTGTAAAATAAATATATTTTAGAGTTTTTGCCTTTTATTGTGATAGGAAAATATGGGATCAAAAAAAGTCCACAAGCCGGGACTTGAATTTGTTTCACCTAAAAATCATCAGCTCTGGAAGTCAGTGCATTGACCACTAGGCTGTGGAGGCCTAAATATTTTCAGCACTTTGATAGATATTAGAAGATCCTCTTTGTGTAAGAAATAAAGGGGGAACGGATTCCGACGGCTGTTTTTTTGCCGTCGGATTCTGTTCCCCCTGTAAAAAAAACAGCTGTCGGAATCCGTTCCCCCACTCCCATCATGAGAGGTGTTGATGTAGTGGCTTAAAAAAATCTTTATTTTATTTTGTGTGGGATGGAGCTTACCTGGCACCAGTGTAAAATAAATATATTTTAGAGTTTTTGCCTTTTATTGTGATAGGAAAATATGGGATCAAAAAAAGTCATCGAGCCAGGACTTGAACTTGTTTCACCTAAAAATCATCAGAACTTAAAGTCAGTGCATTGACCACTAGGCTGTGGGGGCCTAATAATTTTCAGCACTTTGATAGATATTAGAAGATCCTCCTCGTGTAAGAAATACAGGGGGAACGGATTCCGACGGCTGTTTTTTTGCCGTCGGATTCTGTTCCCCCTGTAAAAAAACCAGCTGTCGGAATCCGTTCCCCCACTCCCATCATGAGAAGTGTTGATGTAGTGGCTTAAAAAATGCATATTTTATTTTGTGTGGGACCGAGCTTTCCTGGCACCAGTGTAAAATATATATATTTTTTAGAGTTTTTGCCTTTTATTGTGATAGGAAAATATTGGCATCAAAAAAAGTCCACAAGCCGGGACTTGAACTTGTGTCACCTAAAAATCATCAGCTCTGAAAGTCAGTGCATTGACCACTAGGCTGTGGAGGACTACTTTTTTCAGCACTTTGATAGATATTAGAAGATCCTCCTAGTGTAAGAAATAAAGGGGGAACGGATTCCGACGGCTGTTTTTTTGCCGTCGGATTCTGTTCCCCCTGTAAAAAAAACAGCTGTCGGAATCCGTTCCCCCACTCCCATCATGAGAGGTGTTGATGTAGTGGCTTAAAAAAAGCTTATTTTATTTTGTGTGGGATGGAGCTTACCTGGCACCAGTGTAAAATAAATATATTTTAGAGTTTTTGCCTTTTATTGTGATAGGAAAATATGGGATCAAAAAAAGTCCACAAGCCGGGACTTGAACTTGTGTCACCTAAAAATCAGCAGTTCTTAAAGTCAGTGCATTGACCACTAGGCTGTGGAGGACTTATTATTTTCACCACTTTGATAGATATTAGAAGATCCTCCTTGTGTAAGAAATACAGGGGGAACGGATTCCGACGGCTGTTTTTTTGCCGTCGGATTCTGTTCCCCCTGTAAAAAAACCAGCTGTCGGAATCCGTTCCCCCACTCCCATCATGAGAAGTGTTGATGTAGTGGCTTAAAAAATGCATATTTTATTTTGTGTGGGACCGAGCTTTCCTGGCACCAGTGTAAAATATATATATTTTTTAGAGTTTTTGCCTTTTATTGTGATAGGAAAATATTGGCATCAAAAAAAGTCCACAAGCAGGGACTTGAACTTGTGTCACCTAAAAATCATCAGCTCTGAAAGTCAGTGCATTGACCACTAGGCTGTGGAGGCCTACTTTTTTCAGCACTTTGATAGATATTAGAAGATCCTCCTAGTGTAAGAAATAAAGGGGGAACGACGGCTGTTTTTTTGCCGTCGGATTCTGTTCCCCCTGTAAAAAAAACAGCTGTCGGAATCCGTTCCCCCACTCCCATTATGATAGTTGTTGATGTAGTGGCTTAAAAAAATCTATATTTTATTTTGTGTGGGATGGAGCTTACCTGGCACCAGTGTAAAATAAATATATTTTAGAGTTTTTGCCTTTTATTGTGATAGGAAAATATGGGATCAAAAAAAGTCATCGAGCCAGGACTTGAACTTGTTTCACCTAAAAATCATCAGCACTTAAAGTCAGTGCATTGACCACTAGGCTGTGGGGGCCTAATAATTTTCAGCACTTTGATAGATATTAGAAGATCCTCCTCGTGTAAGAAATACAGGGGGAACGACGGCTGTTTTTTTGCCGTCGGATTCTGTTCCCCCTGTAAAAAAAACAGCTGTCGGAATCCGTTCCCCCACTCCCATCATGAGAGGTGTTGATGTAATGGCTTAAAAAATGCATATTTTATTTTGTGTGGGGATCGAGCTTTCCTGGCACCAGTGTAAAATAAATATATTTTAGAGTTTTTGCCTTTTATTGTGATAGGAAAATATGGCATCAAAAAAAGTCCACAAGCCGGGACTTGAACTTGTGTCACCTAAAAATCATCAGCTCTTAAAGTCAGTGCATTGACCACTAGGCTGTGGAGGCCTTATTATTTTCAGCACTTTGATAGATATTAGAAGATCCTCCTTGTGTAAGAAATACAGGTGGAACGGATTCCGACGGCTGTTTTTTTGCCGTCGGATTCTGTTCCCCCTGTAAAAGAAGCAGCTGTCGGAATCCGTTCCCCCACTCCCATTATGATAGTTGTTGATGTAGTGGCTTAAAAAATCTATATTTTATTTTGTGTGGGATGGAGCTTACCTGGCACCAGTGTAAAATAAATATATTTTAGAGTTTTTGCCTTTTATTGTGATAGGAAAATATGGGATCAAAAAAAGTCATCGAGCCAGGACTTGAACTTGTTTCACCTAAAAATCATCAGCTCTTAAAGTCAATGCATTGACCACTAGGCTGTGGGGGCCTAATAATTTTCAGCACTTTGATAGATATTAGAAGATCCTCCTTGTGTAAGAAATAAAGGGGGAACGGATTCCGACGGCTGTTTTTTTGCCGTCGGATTCTGTTCCCCCTGTAAAAAAAGCAGCTGTCGGAATCCGTTCCCCCACTCCCATCATGAGAAGTGTTGATGTAGTGGCTTAAAAAATTCATATTTTATTTTGTGTGGGACCGAGCTTTCCTGGCACCAGTGTAAAATATATATATTTTTTTGAGTTTTTGCCTTTTATTGTGATAGGAAAATATTGGCATCAAAAAAAGTCCACAAGCCGTGACTTGAACTTGTGTCACCTAAAAATCATCAGCTCTGAAAGTCAGTGCATTGACCACTAGGCTGTGGAG
Source organism: Phoxinus phoxinus (assembly GCF_949152265.1). Lineage (NCBI taxonomy): Eukaryota > Metazoa > Chordata > Actinopteri > Cypriniformes > Leuciscidae > Phoxinus > Phoxinus phoxinus. The sequence continues at coordinate 24,869,291 of NC_136887.1, read as the reverse complement.
GCCTACTTTTTTTTAGCACTTTGATAGATATTAGAAGATCCTCCTTGTGTAAGAAATAAAGGGGGAACGGATTCCGACGGCTGTTTTTTTGCCGTCTGATTCTGTTCCCCCTGTAAAAAAAGCAGCTGTCGGAATCCGTTCCTCCACTCCCATTATGAGAGGTGTTGATGTAGTGGCTTAAAAAATGCATATTTTATTTTGTGTGGGATGGAGCTTACCTGGCACCAGTGTAAAATAAATATATTTTAGAGTTTTTGCCTTTTATTGTGATAGGAAAATATGGGATCAAAAAAAGTCCACAAGCCGGGACTTGAACTTGTGTCACCTAAAAATAATCAGCTCTGAAAGTCAGTGCATTGACCACTAGGCTGTGGAGGCCTACTTTTTTTCAGCACTTTGATAGATATTAGAAGATCCTCCTCGTGTAAGAAATACAGGGGGAACGGATTCCGACGGCTGTTTTTTTGCCGTCGGATTCTGTTCCCCCTGTAAAAAAAACAGCTGTCGGAATCCGTTCCCCCACTCCCATCATGAGAGGTGTTGATGTAGTGGCTTAAAAAATGCATATTTTATTTTGTGTGGGGATCGAGCTTTCCTGGCATCAGTGTAAAATATATATATTTTTTAGAGTTTTTGCCTTTTATTGTGATAGGAAAATATGGCATCAAAAAAAGTCCACAAGCCGGGACTTGAACTTGTTTCACCTAAAAATCATCAGCTCTGAAAGTCAGTGCATTGACCACTAGGCTGTGGATGCCTACTTTTTTCAGCACTTTGATAGATATTAGAAGATCCTCCTTGTGTAAGAAATACAGGGGGAACGGATTCCGACGGCTGTTTTTTTGCCGTCGGATTCTGTTCCCCCTGTAAAAAAAACAGCTGTCGGAATCCGTTCCCCCACTCCCATCATGAGAGGTGTTGATGTAGTGGCTTAAAAAATGCATATTTTATTTTGTGTGGGGATCGAGCTTTCCTGGCACCAGTGTAAAATATATATATTTTTTTTAGAGTTTTTGCCTTTTATTGTGATAGGAAAATATGGCATCAAAAAAAGTCCACAAATCGGGACTTGAACTTGTGTCACCTAAAAATCATCCGTTCTTAAAGTCAGTGCATTGACCACTAGGCTGTGGAGGCCTACTTTTTTTCAGCACTTTGATAGATATTAGAAGATCCTCCTCGTGTAAGAAATAAAGGGGGAACGGATTCTGAAGGCTGTTTTTTGCTGTCGGATTCTGTTCCCCCTGTAAAAAAAAACAGCTGTCGGAATCCGTTCCCCCACTCCCATCATGAGAGGTGTTGATGTAGTGGCTTAAAAAAAGCTTATTTTATTTTGTGTGGGATGGAGCTTACCTGGCACCAGTGTAAAATAAATATATTTTAGAGTTTTTGCCTTTTATTGTGATAGGAAAATATGGGATCAAAAAAAGTCCACAAGCCGGGACTTGAACTTGTGTCACCTAAAAATCATCAGCTCTGAAAGTCAGTGCATTGACCACTAGGCTGTGGAGGCCTACTTTTTTTCAGCACTTTGATAGATATTAGAAGATCCTCCTCGTGTAAGAAATACAGGGGGAACGGATTCCGACGGCTGTTTTTTTGCCGTCGGATTCTGTTCCCCCTGTAAAAAAAACAGCTGTCGGAATCCGTTCCTCCACTCCCATCATGAGAGGTGTTGATGTAGTGGCTTAAAAAATGCATATTTTATTTTGTGTGGGGATCGAGCTTTCCTGGCATCAGTGTAAAATATATATATTTTTTAGAGTTTTTGCCTTTTATTGTGATAGGAAAATATGGCATCAAAAAAAGTCCACAAGCCGGGACTTGAACTTGTTTCACCTAAAAATCATCAGCTCTGAAAGTCAGTGCATTGACCACTAGGCTGTGGATGCCTACTTTTTTCAGCACTTTGATAGATATTAGAAGATCCTCCTTGTGTAAGAAATACAGGGGGAACGGATTCCGACGGCTGTTTTTTTGCCGTCGGATTCTGTTCCCCCTGTAAAAAAAACAGCTGTCGGAATCCGTTCCCCCACTCCCATCATGAGAGGTGTTGATGTAGTGGCTTAAAAAATGCATATTTTATTTTGTGTGGGGATCGAGCTTTCCTGGCACCAGTGTAAAATATATATATTTTTTTTAGAGTTTTTGCCTTTTATTGTGATAGGAAAATATGGCATCAAAAAAAGTCCACAAATCGGGACTTGAACTTGTGTCACCTAAAAATCATCCGTTCTTAAAGTCAGTGCATTGACCACTAGGCTGTGGAGGCCTACTTTTTTTCAGCACTTTGATAGATATTAGAAGATCCTCCTCGTGTAAGAAATAAAGGGGGAACGGATTCTGAAGGCTGTTTTTTGCTGTCGGATTCTGTTCCCCCTGTAAAAAAAAACAGCTGTCGGAATCCGTTCCCCCACTCCCATCATGAGAGGTGTTGATGTAGTGGCTTAAAAAAAGCTTATTTTATTTTGTGTGGGATGGAGCTTACCTGGCACCAGTGTAAAATAAATATATTTTAGAGTTTTTGCCTTTTATTGTGATAGGAAAATATGGGATCAAAAAAAGTCCACAAGCCGGGACTTGAACTTGTGTCACCTAAAAATCATCAGCTCTGAAAGTCAGTGCATTGACCACTAGGCTGTGGATGCCTACTTTTTTCAGCACTTTGATAGATATTAGAAGATCCTCCTAGTGTAAGAAATAAAGGGGGAGCGACGGCTGTTTTTTTGCCGTCGGATTCTGTTCCCCCTGTAAAAAAAGCAGCTGTCGGAATCCGTTCCCCCACTCCCATCATGAGAGGTGTTGATGTAGTGGCTTAAAAAATGCATATTTTATTTTGTGTGGGGATCGAGCTTTCCTGGCACCAGTGTAAAATATATATATTTTTTAGAGTTTTTGCCTTTTATTGTGATAGGAAAATATGGGATCAAAAAAAGTCCACAAGCCGGGACTTGAACTTGTTTCACCTAAAAATCATCAGCTCTGAAAGTCAGTGCACTGACCATAGGCTGTGGAGGCCTAAATATTTTCAGCACTTTGATAGATATTAGAAGATCCTCCTTGTGTAAGAAATAAAGGGGGAACGGATTCCGACGGCTGTTTTTTTGCCGTCGGATTCTGTTCCCCCTGTAAAAAAAGCGGCTGTCGGAATCCGTTCCCCCACTCCCATCATGAGAGGTGTTGATGTAGTGGCCTAAAAAAAGCTTATTTTATTTTGTGTGGGATGGAGCTTACCTGGCACCAGTGTAACATATATATATTTTAGAGTTTTTGCCTTTTATTGTGATAGGAAAATATGGGATCAAAAAAAGTCCACAAGCCGGGACTTGAACTTGTGTCACCTAAAAATCAGCAGTTCTTAAAGTCAGTGCATTGACCACTAGGCTGTGGAGGCCTACTTATTTTTAGCACTTTGATAGATATTAGAAGATCCTCCTTGTGTAAGAAATAAAGGGGGAACGGATTCCGACGGCTGTTTTTTTGCCATCGGATTCTGTTACTCCTGTAAAAAAAGCGGCTGTCGGAATCCGTTCCCCCACTCCCATCATGAGAGGTGTTGATGTAGTGGCCTAAAAAAAGCTTATTTTATTTTGTGTGGGATGGAGCTTACCTGGCACCAGTGTAAAATATATATATTTTAGAGTTTTTGCCTTTTATTGTGATAGGAAAATATGGGATCAAAAAAAGTCCACAAGCTGGGACTTGAACTTGTGTCACCTAAAAATCAGCAGTTCTTAAAGTCAGTGCATTGACCACTAGGCTGTGGAGGCCTTATTATTTTCACCACTTTGATAGATATTAGAAGATCCTCCTTGTGTAAGAAATACAGGGGGAACGGATTCCGACGGCTGTTTTTTTGCCGTCGGATTCTGTTCCCCCTGTAAAAAAAGCAGCTGTCGGAATCCGTTCCCCCACTCCCATTTCGATAGTTGTTGATGTAGTGGCTTAAAAAAATCTATATTTTATTTTGTGTGGGATGGAGCTTACCTGGCACCAGTGTAAAATAAATATATTTTAGAGTTTTTGCCTTTTATTGTGATAGGAAAATATGGGATCAAAAAAAGTCATCGAGCCAGGACTTGAACTTGTTTCACCTAAAAATCATCAGCTCTTAAAGTCAGTGCATTGACCACTAGGCTGTGGGGGCCTAATAATTTTCAGCACTTTGATAGATATTAGAAGATCCTCCTCGTGTAAGAAATACAGGGGGAACGGATTCCGACGGCTGTTTTTTTGCCGTCGGATTCTGTTCCCCCTGTAAAAAAAGCAGCTGTCGGAATCCGTTCCCCCACTCCCATCATGAGAGGTGTTGATGTAATGGCTTAAAAAATGCATATTTTATTTTGTGTGGGGATCGAGCTTTCCTGGCACCAGTGTAAAATAAATATATTTTAGAGTTTTTGCCTTTTATTGTGATAGGAAAATATGGCATCAAAAAAAGTCCACAAGCCGGGACTTGAACTTGTGTCACCTAAAAATCATCAGCTCTTAAAGTCAGTGCATTGACCACTAGGCTGTGGAGGCCTACTTATTTTCAGCACTTTGATAGATATTAGAAGATCCTCCTTGTGTAAGAAATAAAGGGGGAACGGATTCCGACGGCTGTTTTTTTGCCGTCGGATTCTGTTCCCCCTGTAAAAGAAGCAGCTGTCGGAATCCGTTCCCCCACTCCCATTATGATAGTTGTTGATGTAGTGGCTTAAAAAATCTATATTTTATTTTGTGTGGGATGGAGCTTACCTGGCACCAGTGTAAAATAAATATATTTTAGAGTTTTTGCCTTTTATTGTGATAGGAAAATATGGGATCAAAAAAAGTCATCGAGCCAGGACTTGAACTTGTTTCACCTAAAAATCATCAGCACTTAAAGTCAGTGCATTGACCACTAGGCTGTGGGGGCCTAATAATTTTCAGCACTTTGATTGATATTAGAAGATCCTCCTTGTGTAAAAAATACAGGGGGAACGGATTCCGACGGCTGTTTTTTTGCCGTCGGATTCTGTTCCCCCTGTAAAAAAAGCAGCTGTCGGAATCCGTTCCCCCACTCCCATCATGAGAAGTGTTGATGTAGTGGCTTAAAAAATTCATATTTTATTTTGTGTGGGACCGAGCTTTCCTGGCACCAGTGTAAAATATATTTTTTTTTTTGAGTTTTTGCCTTTTATTGTGATAGGAAAATATTGGCATCAAAAAAAGTCCACAAGCCGTGACTTGAACTTGTGTCACCTAAAAATCATCAGCTCTGAAAGTCAGTGCATTGACCACTAGGCTGTGGAGGCCTACTTTTTTTTAGCACTTTGATAGATATTAGAAGATCCTCCTTGTGTAAGAAATAAAGGGGGAACGGATTCCGACGGCTGTTTTTTTGCCGTCGGATTCTGTTCCCCCTGTAAAAAAAGCAGCTGTCGGAATCCGTTCCTCCACTCCCATTATGAGAGGTGTTGATGTAGTGGCTTAAAAAATGCATATTTTATTTTGTGTGGGATGGAGCTTACCTGGCACCAGTGTAAAATAAATATATTTTAGAGTTGTTGCCTTTTATTGTGATAGGAAAATATGGGATCAAAAAAAGTCAGCGAGCCTGGACTTGAACTTGTGTCACCTAAAAATCATCCGTTCTTAAAGTCAGTGCATTGACCACTAGGCTGTGGAGGCCTAATTATTTTCAGCACTTTGATAGATATAAGAAGATCCTCCTTGTGTAAGAAATACAGGGGGAACGGATTCCGACGGCTGTTTTTTTGCCGTCGGATTCTGTTCCCACTGTAAAAAAACCAGCTGTCGGAATCCGTTCCCCCACTCCCATCATGAGAGGTGTTGATGTAGTGGCTTAAAAAATGCATATTTTATTTTGTGTGGGGATCGAGCTTTCCTGGCACCAGTGTAAAATATATATATTTTTTAGAGTTTTTGCCTTTTATTGTGATAGGAAAATATGGCATCAAAAAAAGTCCACAAACCGGGACTTGAACTTGTATCACCTAAAAATCATCCGTTCTTAAAGTCAGTGCATTGACCACTAGGCTGTGGAGGCCTACTTTTATTCAGCACTTTGATAGATATTAGAAGATCCTCCTCGTGTAAGAAATAAAGGGGGAACGGATTCCGACGGCTGTTTTTTTGCCGTCGGATTCTGTTCCCCCTGTAAAAAAAAACAGCTGTCGGAATCCGTTCCCCCACTCCCATCATGAGAGGTGTTGATGTAGTGGCTTAAAAAAAGCTTATTTTATTTTGTGTGGGATGGAGCTTACCTGGCACCAGTGTAAAATAAATATATTTTAGAGTTTTTGCCTTTTATTGTGATAGGAAAATATGGCATCAAAAAAAGTCCACAAGCCGGGACTTGAACTTGTGTCACCTAAAAATCATCAGCTCTGAAAGTCAGTGCATTGACCACTAGGCTGTGGAGGCCTACTTTTTTTCAGCACTTTGATAGATATTAGAAGATCCTCCTCGTGTAAGAAATACAGGGGGAACGGATTCCGACGGCTGTTTTTTTGCCGTCGGATTCTGTTCCCCCTGTAAAAAAAACAGCTGTCGGAATCCGTTCCCCCACTCCCATCATGAGAGGTGTTGATGTAGTGGCTTAAAAAATGCATATTTTATTTTGTGTGGGGATCGAGCTTTCCTGGCATCAGTGTAAAATATATATATTTTTTAGAGTTTTTGCCTTTTATTGTGATAGGAAAATATGGCATCAAAAAAAGTCCACAAGCCGGGACTTGAACTTGTTTCACCTAAAAATCATCAGCTCTGAAAGTCAGTGCACTGACCATAGGCTGTGGAGGCCTAAATATTTTCAGCACTTTGATAGATATTAGAAGATCCTCCTTGTGTAAGAAATAAAGGGGTAACGGATTCCGACGGCTGTTTTTTTGCCGTCGGATTCTGTTCCCCCTGTAAAAAAAAACAGCTGTCAGAATCCGTTTCCCCACTCCCATCATGAGAGGTGTTGATGTAGTGGCTTAAAAAAAGCTTATTTTATTTTGTGTGGGATGGAGCTTACCTGGCACCAGTGTAAAATAAATATATTTTAGAGTTTTTGCCTTTTATTGTGATAGGAAAATATGGGATCAAAAAAAGTCAGCGAGCCTGGACTTGAACTTGTTTCACCTAAAAATCATCCATTCTTAAAGTCAGTGCATTGACCACTAGGCTGTGGAGGACTAATAATTTTCAGCACTTTGATAGATATTAGAGGATCCTCCTCGTGTAAGAACTACAGGGGGAACGGATTCCGACGGCTGTTTTTTGCCGTCGGATTCTGTTCCCCCTGTAAAAAAACCAGCTGTCGGAATCCGTTCCCCCACTCCCATCATGAGAGGTGTTGATGTAGTGGCTTAAAAAATGCATATTTTATTTTGTGTGGGACCGAGCTTTCCTGGCACCAGTGTAAAATATATATATTTTTTAGAGTTTTTGCCTTTTATTGTGATAGGAAAATATGGGATCAAAAAAAGTCCACAAGCCGGGACTTGAACTTGTGTCACCTAAAAATCATCAGCTCTTAAAGTCAGTGCATTGACCACTAGGCTGTGGAGGCCTACTTATTTTCAGCACTTTGATAGATATTAGAAGATCCTCCTTGTGTAAGAAATACAGGGGGAACGGAACGGATTCCGACGGCTGTTTTTTTGCCGTCGGATTCTGTTCCCCCTGTAAAAAAAGCGGCTGTCGGAATCCATTCCCCCACTCCCATCATGAGAGGTGTTGATGTAGTGGCCTAAAAAAAGCTTATTTTATTTTGTGTGGGATTGAGCTTACCTGGCACCAGTGTAAAATATATATATTTTAGAGTTTTTGCCTTTTATTGTGATAGGAAAATATGGGATCAAAAAAAGTCCACAAGCCGGGACTTGAACTTGTGTCACCTAAAAATCAGCAGTTCTTAAAGTCAGTGCATTGACCACTAGGCTGTGGAGGCCTTATTATTTTCACCACTTTGATAGATATTAGAAGATCCTCCTTGTGTAAGAAATACAGGGGGAACGGATTCCGACGGCTGTTTTTTTGCCGTCGGATTCTGTTCCCCCTGTAAAAAAGCAGCTGTCGGAATCCGTTCCTCCACTCCCATTATGATAGTTGTTGATGTAGTGGCTTAAAAAAATCTATATTTTATTTTGTGTGGGATGGAGCTTATCTGGCACCAGTGTAAAATAAATATATTTTAGAGTTTTTGCCTTTTATTGTGATAGGAAAATATGGGATCAAAAAAAGTCATCGAGCCAGGACTTGAACTTGTTTCACCTAAAAATCATCAGCTCTTAAAGTCAGTGCATTGACCACTAGGCTGTGGGGGCCTAATAATTTTCAGCACTTTGATAGATATTAGAAGATCCTCCTCGTGTAAGAAATACAGGGGGAACGGATTCCGACGGCTGTTTTTTTGCCGTCGGATTCTGTTCCCCCTGTAAAAAAAGCAGCTGTCGGAATCCGTTCCCCCACTCCCATCATGAGAGGTGTTGATGTAATGGCTTAAAAAATGCATATTTTATTTTGTGTGGGGATCGAGCTTTCCTGGCACATGTGTAAAATAAATATATTTTAGAGTTTTTGCCTTTTATTGTGATAGGAAAATATGGGATCAAAAAAAGTCCACAAGCCGGGACTTGAATTTGTTTCACCTAAAAATCATCAGCTCTGAAAGTCAGTGCATTGACCACTAGGCTGTGGAGGCCTAAATATTTTCAGCACTTTGATAGATATTAGAAGATCCTCTTTGTGTAAGAAATAAAGGGGGAACGGATTCCGACGGCTGTTTTTTTGCCGTCGGATTCTGTTCCCCCTGTAAAAAAAGCAGCTGTCGGAATCCGTTCCCCCACTCCCATCATGAGAGGTGTTGATGTAGTGGCTTAAAAAAATCTTTATTTTATTTTGTGTGGGATGGAGCTTACCTGGCACCAGTGTAAAATAAATATATTTTAGAGTTTTTGCCTTTTATTGTGATAGGAAAATATGGGATCAAAAAAAGTCATCGAGCCAGGACTTGAACTTGTTTCACCTAAAAATCATCAGAACTTAAAGTCAGTGCATTGACCACTAGGCTGTGGGGGCCTAATAATTTTCAGCACTTTGATAGATATTAGAAGATCCTCCTCGTGTAAGAAATACAGGGGGAACGGATTCCGACGGCTGTTTTTTTGCCGTCGGATTCTGTTCCCCCTGTAAAAAAACCAGCTGTCGGAATCCGTTCCCCCACTCCCATCATGAGAAGTGTTGATGTAGTGGCTTAAAAAATGCATATTTTATTTTGTGTGGGACCGAGCTTTCCTGGCACCAGTGTAAAATATATATATTTTTTAGAGTTTTTGCCTTTTATTGTGATAGGAAAATATTGGCATCAAAAAAAGTCCACAAGCAGGGACTTGAACTTGTGTCACCTAAAAATCATCAGCTCTGAAAGTCAGTGCATTGACCACCAAGCTGTGGAGGCCTACTTTTTTCAGCACTTTGATAGATATTAGAAGATCCTCCTAGTGTAAGAAATAAAGGGGGAACGACGGCTGTTTTTTTGCCGTCGGATTCTGTTCCCCCTGTAAAAAAAACAGCTGTCGGAATCCGTTCCCCCACTCCCATCATGAGAGGTGTTGATGTAATGGCTTAAAAAATGCATATTTTATTTTGTGTGGGGATCGAGCTTTCCTGGCACCAGTGTAAAATAAATATATTTTAGAGTTTTTGCCTTTTATTGTGATAGGAAAATATGGCATCAAAAAAAGTCCACAAGCCGGGACTTGAACTTGTGTCACCTAAAAATCATCAGCTCTTAAAGTCAGTGCATTGACCACTAGGCTGTGGAGGCCTACTTATTTTCAGCACTTTGATAGATATTAGAAGATTCTCCTTGTGTAAGAAATAAAGGGGGAACGGATTCCGACGGCTGTTTTTTTGCCGTCGGATTCTGTTCCCCCTGTAAAAAAAGCGGCTGTCGGAATCCGTTCCCCCACTCCCATCATGAGAGGTGTTGATGTAGTGGCCTAAAAAAAGCTTATTTTATTTTGTGTGGGATGGAGCTTACCTGGCACCAGTGTAACATATATATATTTTAGAGTTTTTGCCTTTTATTGTGATAGGAAAATATGGGATCAAAAAAAGTCCACAAGCCGGGACTTGAACTTGTGTCACCTAAAAATCATCAGCTCTTAAAGTCAGTGCATTGACCACTAGGCTGTGGAGGCCTACTTATTTTCAGCACTTTGATAGATATTAGAAGATCCTCCTTGTGTAAGAAATAAAGGGGGAACGGATTCCGACGGCTGTTTTTTTGCTGTCGGATTCTGTTCCCCCTGTAAAAAAAACAGCTGTCGGAGTCCGTTCCCCCACTCCCATCATGAGAGGTGTTGATGTAGTGGCTTAAAAAATGCATATTTTATTTTGTGTGGGATGGAGCTTATCTGGCACCAGTGTAAAATAAATATATTTTAGAGTTTTTGCCTTTTATTGTGATAGGAAAATATGTGATCAAAAAAAGTCAGCGAGCCTGGACTTGAACTTGTTTGACCTAAAAATCATCCATTCTTAAAGTCAGTGCAATGACCACTAGGCTGTGGAGGACTAATAGTTTTCAGCACTTTGATAGATATTAGAAGATCCTCCTTGTGTAAGAAATACAGGGGGAACGGAACGGATTCCGACGGCTGTTTTTTTGCCGTCGGATTCTGTTCCCCCTGTAAAAAAAGCGGCTGTCGGAATCCGTTCCCCCACTCCCATCATGAGAGGTGTTGATGTAGTGGCCTAAAAAAAGCTTATTTTATTTTGTGTGGGATTGAGCTTACCTGGCACCAGTGTAAAATATATATATTTTAGAGTTTTTGCCTTTTATTGTGATAGGAAAATATGGGATCAAAAAAAGTCCACAAGCCGGGACTTGAACTTGTGTCACCTAAAAATCAGCAGTTCTTAAAGTCAGTGCATTGACCACTAGGCTGTGGAGGCCTTATTATTTTCAGCACTTTGATAGATATTAGAAGATCCTCCTCGTGTAAGAAATACAGGGGGAACGGATTCCGACGGCTGTTTTTTTGCCGTCGGATTCTGTTCCCCCTGTAAAAAAAGCAGCTGTCGGAATCCGTTCCCCCACTCCCATCATGAGAGGTGTTGATGTAATGGCTTAAAAAATGCATATTTTATTTTGTGTGGGGATCGAGCTTTCCTGGCACCAGTGTAAAATAAATATATTTTAGAGTTTTTGCCTTTTATTGTGATAGGAAAATATGGGATCAAAAAAAGTCCACAAGCCGGGACTTGAATTTGTTTCACCTAAAAATCATCAGCTCTGAAAGTCAGTGCATTGACCACTAGGCTGTGGAGGACTACTTTTTTCAGCACTTTGATAGATATTAGAAGATCCTCCTAGTGTAAGAAATAAAGGGGGAACGGATTCCGACGGCTGTTTTTTGCCGTCGGATTCTGTTCCCCCTGTAAAAAAAGCAGCTGTCGGAATCCGTTCCCCCACTCCCATTATGATAGTTGTTGATGTAGTGGCTTAAAAAAATCTATATTTTATTTTGTGTGGGATGGAGCTTACCTGGCACCAGTGTAAAATAAATATATTTTAGAGTTTTTGCCTTTTATTGTGATAGGAAAATATGGGATCAAAAAAAGTCATCGAGCCAGGACTTGAACTTGTTTCACCTAAAAATCATCAGCACTTAAAGTCAGTGCATTGACCACTAGGCTGTGGGGACCTAATAATTTTCAGCACTTTGATAGATATTAGAAGATCCTCCTCGTGTAAGAAATACAGGGGGAACGGATTCCGACGGCTGTTTTTTTGCCGTCGGATTCTGTTCCCCCTGTAAAAAAACCAGCTGTCGGAATCCGTTCCCCCACTCCCATCATGAGAAGTGTTGATGTAGTGGCTTAAAAAATGCATATTTTATTTTGTGTGGGACCGAGCTTTCCTGGCACCAGTGTAAAATATATATATTTTTTAGAGTTTTTGCCTTTTATTGTGATAGGAAAATATTGGCATCAAAAAAAGTCCACAAGCCGGGACTTGAACTTGTGTCACCTAAAAATCATCAGCTCTGAAAGTCAGTGCATTGACCACTAGGCTGTGGAGGACTACTTTTTTCAGCACTTTGATAGATATTAGAAGATCCTCCTTGTGTAAGAAATAAAGGGGGAACGGATTCCGACGGCTGTTTTTTGCCGTCGGATTCTGTTCCCCCTGTAAAAAAAACAGCTGTCGGAATCCGTTCCCCCACTCCCATCATGAGAGGTGTTGATGTAGTGGCTTAAAAAAAGCTTATTTTATTTTGTGTGGGATGGAGCTTACCTGGCACCAGTGTAAAATAAATATATTTTAGAGTTTTTGCCTTTTATTGTGATAGGAAAATATGGAATCAAAAAAAGTCCACAAGCCGGGACTTGAACTTGTTTGACCTAAAAATCATCCATTCTTAAAGTCAGTGCATTGACCACTAGGCTGTGGGGGACTTATTATTTTCACCACTTTGATAGATATTAGAAGATCCTCCTTGTGTAAGAAATACAGGGGGAACGGATTCCGACGGCTGTTTTTTTGCCGTCGGATTCTGTTCCCCCTGTAAAAAAAGCAGCTGTCGGAATCCGTTCCCCCACTCCCATTATGATAGTTGTTGATGTAGTGGCTTAAAAAAATCTATACTTTATTTTGTGTGGGATGGAGCTTACCTGGCACCAGTGTAAAATAAATATATTTTAGAGTTTTTGCCTTTTATTGTGATAGGAAAATATGGGATCAAAAAAAGTCATCGAGCCAGGACTTGAACTTGTTTCACCTAAAAATCATCAGCACTTAAAGTCAGTGCATTGACCACTAGGCTGTGGGGACCTAATAATTTTCAGCACTTTGATAGATATTAGAAGATCCTCCTCGTGTAAGAAATACATGGTGAAAGAATCCGACGGCAAAAAAATATATGTTGGAATCATCCAACATGCGAGTGGGGGAACAGATTCCGATGGCTGTTTTTTTGCCGTCGGATTCTGTTCCCCCTGTAAAAAAAGCAGCTGTCGGAATCCGCTCCCCCAATCCCATTAGGGTACTAGTTGACTGTCTGCTCAATATCTGCTAACTCTTTATTGTGATGCTGCTCCAACAGACATAATACTGAATAAGTAACTTTGCAATTACATGTAAACTTATTCGAACCTTAACCCTACCAGTCTCTTAATACTAATACTCTAATGAGAGTTAGACATGTAGGTGCATCTTACTCAGTTAACAGAATGTGTTAAAGGGACCATCAAAATAAAGTGAACCCCATCATTTAGAGTGGTGTGGTGCTCTCAGACCAAAAAGGCCAATGGTTTTAAGAATGGAAAGGAATGTTTCCGGTTTAACAATAACCAACTTTTTTACCTACCACTAATAAGTCCTTTCCAGCAGTTTTGTATGTATAATCCATTTAGACGTGCAGCTGTAGTAATATATTGCAAATGTTGTTTAACATCTGCAAGGGCAGCCAAGCCATGATTTCTGTGAGATTACATCTGACAAGGTCAGTATCCAGTCTTGTGATTCAGCCTTTGAAATATCCCATTGCGTCCAGAGAAAAGACAGATGCCACAATGTTAACCTATGAGCGATGGCCATAAATAATTGTCTTTGTCAACGCTCGCACAAAAAAATTGCTCAGCAATCGATTTGTTGAAAGCCAAACTTTATATCCTGTTGCTGCTTCTTTTGTCTGCCTATTCTTTTTGAAAGTAGTTTTTTCATTAGCCGTTTTCTGTAATTTGCAAATATTGACCTATTTTGCACTTTCCCTGAAGCTACAAATCTTGCTCTGCAAGTACCTTTTAAAGAAAAAAAAATGGGATAAACCAATGCAGCCTTAATAAGATTTAAATAAATGTGCCAGTACATAGCATTTAATGTCTGTGAAGTGAGATCAACAGATAACTGTTGGTATTTTACAGTAGAGAATGGTGAATGAGACATGTTCAAAGGGGAATTAAGACAATGTGATGTGAAGTCATAGGTGGATGTTTCTCGTAACTCATCTTATTCCACTCCATCTTTTCAGGTACAGTATGCAAACCTGGTCTCCTCTAGACATCCAGGTGATGGCTATCTTACCTCCAAAGTCATCACTGCACATTAATTCGGCCACCAAAAGTGCATGCGTTTTGCATCACGTGTCGTATATTGCGTCAAGCCAAGCAGAGAGCAATGGCCTCATTGGAAAACTTGCCTCTTTTTACAAAACTCCCAAAGCGTAACTAGCCACAATTCACCACCAACATATACCACGAATGTTATTTCAAGTACCATTTATACGTCAATTTATTTATTTATTTTTTGTGTGCATATGCTACCAACTGAAACCCCTTGGGTGAGGAGTGCGTGCATATTACACGCGATAAAGTGCAAAAAACTATTTTGGCATATAAATGGCACGAGAAATAACTTTCATCGTATACTTTCACTTTCATGAGATCGGGCTGGCAGTACCTAGCCAAAATGATCACTAGAAGAAGTGATCATTTTCAGATTATGATTACACGGGCAAATTATCGATTAAAAGACTTGTGGTTTCTTACATAGTATTATGTTATCCCTTCAAAACACCTAATTCGTGATTTGTAAACTAATAGCCTACATTTTGATATTTTCACCACATAGTAGGCTAAACTTGTTTGGGAGCTTACCTGGTACAGCATTCAACATGCGATATGAAGCTATGGTAAAAGAGATCAAAGCTAAAATTGCATGGTTGCTTCAGCAATTGTGTGTCTTGCGTTTGCTTTTGTTCATGCAACTGGTTGCAATATGAAAGCACGTTTAGCGCCACTCAGAGGACATTTCCCTTTGAAAGTGCCTCAAAACATGTAAGAATCATTGTAATATTGCTTATCATAGCCTAAGTATCGCCACACACACACTTTTCCAGTGAGCCAGTTGGTTTTAAGTCTTATATGTTTTATTTTCAAGGTGGAAAGAACTTAAAGGTTTAGACCAGGAGATAACTTCACATTTCACCAACTATGACCAACTATTTATGGGGTCTTGAGTCGTTCTTTATCTCTCTTTTCTCTTTATGATAAATGGCTTGAGGTAAAAAAAAAAAAAGTTCATTCTCTTAATGAGGTTTACAAAGCTATTAATCTGGAGGATCTCTGGCATTTTGTTCTGTGAGTCTCTGTGTATTGTGTTTCTGCTTTAGAACATACTGGTATAATGCCCAGTTGTGCACAATGGTGTATGCAGGACTGAAAAAGGTTCAGAAGACTTTATGAACACTCAGAACTCCACATGGACCAACAGTGCCATCTACTGGTGTCATGGTGGGCTATAAATTGTGTATAAAGGCACTTTCTGCTGCACAATTGTCTTTTGCTTATTTTGTGGTTTTACCCCTGTTGCATCAAGTTTGTAAAATAGATTTGTTTTGCTTTCTTTTTATTCACCTCTCAATTGTCTCATCTGATTTGTTCCCTCCATGCATGTAAAGCCCAGTATTGAAACACTCATTGTCCAGTGTTGAATAAATAAGTGGTACTCTGAAGAAAGACACTGTCCTCAACTCTATAAATAACATACACACACGGGGGAAACAAGAGCAAACAAATGATTGCCTATACTGAACATGAGATAAAATATCTAAAATCCTTGAGGCGTAAGATTAGGCAGTTAAACAGACCACTGAGTTATTACAGAAATGACTGGATCCTCATGCTGATCACCAAATTTGAATGTCTGTACCTGCACCTTTCACTACTATGCATGTTCAGATGGCCCTCGTCTCATTGAAGCGCTCAGAACGAGCACTTGAAATTCGCCAAATGCTGCACTTAGTCCCATTATACAAACCAGTCATAATGAGTTTTTATAATGGAAGTGTCAACTGAAAGAAAGTAAAATGGCCCACTTGAGTTATGCCAGCTATCAGGTCAAGCGCATGGAAGCTCTTGAGTTTATAATCACAGCAGGCTGCATGGACTCATGCACATTTGTTGAGCGTTTCCTTTTTTCTTTAATCAGGAAAGAGTGATTGTGTGCATGAACGATGGAGCAAGAATGCAAGAGGAAGAGATACAGCAAAGGAGACACATGGACGTTGAGGATAAGACCCGTGCTTAAATGTGAGTGAAAGATCTTCTTCAGAAACTGTGGTAAAAATAAGTGTATCAGAAGTTGAAAGGCAAAATAGAAGGCTTATCAGCAAGCGACTCTCAACATGAGGTAGATCAGGGGAAGGAAAGGTGTAGATGGAGGACACAGGAGGGGGTTTGTTGGGGTTGAGATTAAAGCTCTGTAAAGCTCTTCCCATATTTGCCTCTATCATACTTTCACTTTCTGATGGACAGAGAGAGAGAGACTTGTCACCTTTGAACCCAGCATGTGAAGCTAAACCATGAGAGTGACTCTAGTATACCAGAATTGAAACACATACATACACAAACACACACACACACACACATAGGATTGCCACTGTCCTTTTCTTCAGTTTTTCAGCCAAGGATTGTGTAATTTATTTTCTTCTCTGTTTTTTTTTTTATGGATTACACATATATTTATATACTTCTTCACACACTCACATACAGAGAGAGGGAGATATTTCTACACAAACACACACACACACATATACTATATATATATATATATATATATATATATGTTCTTAGTTTTGAACTTTCTGTCAAAGAATCATGAAAATGAAAAATGTAACATAGTTTTTATGTTATTATTTCACCAAATCGGCATATTAGAGTGATTTCTGAAGGGTCATGTGACACTGAAGACTGGAGTAATGATGCTGAAAATTCAGTGTTGCGTCACAGGGATAAATAACATTTTAAAATATATATAAAAACAATAGAAAACAGTTATTTTTATATTATTTCACAATATTACTGTTCTTTCTGTATTTGTATCCAATAAATGCATCCTTGGTTAGCATAAGAGACTATTTTAATGTGTTAAATTGAACAGAATTGTGTCCAGATGTAGTACATGGAAGCATGCAACATTTTATGTTTCAGTTTTGTTAACGTAATGACCAGTATATTTTGATTAGAGCATTTTCTGTCTGGCTGGACTTTTGCTTTTAAACATGGACAGACACACACTGCAGAGATTTCAATCTTCAAGTATCTCTTATCTGCGCTTCAAATATCTTAACCTGATGTAGCCTGCGTTCCCTCTCTTCTCTCTGTCTCAAGTCGAGAAACGTGATGCTAGATGTTTTTCCACACTTTTTCCCTTTTTTTTTTTTTTACAAATAAACACTTCATGCATCATTGTGGGAGAGAACATTTCATGCCATCAATCAGTTGTGCACTTTTAAAAATGACAGCGGGTCCTGTCACAACCACAGAGCCAGGACTGCTCATTCTCTACATTACACAACATTAGCTCACAAAGCCCAGGTAAAAAAGATGCCTTTGTCTGGTGATCCAAGCTTCTCTCAGGTGGTCTAGGTGGGAACTCTGTCAATATTTACCAATGCTGTGACAATTTGGATCAGTCTGCAATCAAACCCAAGGTTTTAAATGCCTTCAAACTGCTCAAATGATTGTGTTCACCTGCTAGTTTTGACATCATCTTTTCAGTGTGTCTATTGCGGCAGAGTTTCAATCGAACATGTCAGGAGAGCAGACAATTCCTTTCAACGAGTGTCTAGTCAGCCTTGTGTGATTTGTGTTACTGAAAAACCTCTGCAAAGCAGTTTAAACACCATTGTAACTGTAAAAACACCAGACAATCAAATATAAAGTGTTTATAAGGTGCTGAGCCATGCAAGCACTTGCTGAGAGTCGTAAAACTCCAAAGCTCCAAACTTTTAGGCGATCCAAAAAGCAAGAGGAGAAAACCGCATGAGACCAGAGAGGAAATGAGCCAGACTCTCCTATGGCTACAAAGCACGTTAAATCACCTCCCACCATCAGACTCCAGAGTGGGTGGATGCTGAGGACATCTTCATCCCAGATATCTGAGCAGGACTGCCAGGGGGCCACGGGGGTGGTGGGAGACCTGTGTGAGGTTTCTCATCCAGTGCCAGATCGCTCTGGGAATCCGCATCATGTGCAAGGGAAGGAGAAGGAGAAACCGTAAGCCCCCCAGGAGTTTCTGCACACCACAGGATCTCATTTTTGATTCATGAAGAGGTTGCAGTGACATCAAATTGCACAGCTACGGAGATAGAAATGGAGCGAACCAGTATGAAATAACAGTTCTTGAAAAGTAAGCCACAGTGTATGTATGTCTTTCTTCAGTGGAACATAAAAGAAGACATTTTTGAGAATTTTAAAATACATCTAGCTAGTTTAATTAAAAGCTCTTCAGGACACTCCAAGAACCTGAAATGTAATGTATTTTGATGGAGATCATAGACATCAAACATACTTAGAGTACCATCTAGTGGCTGAGAGGTGTAATAAACTGTAAACCAAGCCTAGGCCTACTCTGCCTCAGAAAATATTTAAGAGCTGGAGATTCCTGTGTTAGGCTGCATCCGAAATCGCATACTTTCTTACTATATACTGTAGCCTAGGTGACCTACTACTTCCAGCGAGATTCTGAAGTGTGGATGTGATGGACACTTTACTGTCCCATGAAGCCACGAGAGAGAATTTGCGAATGGTGAGCGATGTAACCAACTGACGCTGGTGGATTACATGATAGTGACAACATGGTGGATGTAGTACGTCCAGATTACATTCATTACTGCACATTGCTATATAAAACATGCTTTTTAGCAGCCAAGAAGAAATTAATTGTTCAAAATAGGTACCTAGAGAATATGCAATTTCAGATGCAGACGTTAGGTTTGAACAAGTAGGCCAAGAGGGTCAAAGGTCAGATGGTTAAAAAAACTGAACTAAAATAATTATTGATCTGATATTTATTTATATATATATATATATCACCAGGGTTTACCTTTAAATATCTATAAATAGTAAGTTTAAGACGTTTTATACATGTTTAAAATGCAACAAATGTTCAGTAATTGTAATACATCGAAGCAGTTAGTATAACATTAAGTTTTTCATTAAAACACAACCTTGAACCATTATTTGCTTCTTGCTACTTGATTGCAGGTGGTAGGGTGTGGGACCTTCTTATTCAAAAGAGTGTTTAATTTGAGGGGAAAATGGGTAGTGTAGTGCAGCTTTTATATTTATTTGTTTGTTTGTTGTATTAAATTATTTGGTAAAACTTAGAAAATGTGTTGCATAGTTCTCTGTAATCCTCTGAGTTCTGCATAATCCTCTATAAATTGTTTACGGATTAGTATGTTTTCTAGTCTGATGGATATTAATTGCCATGGCTGTGCCTCCTCTCTCCAGGTTGTAGTGGAGTTGCGCTGTATCTGTCCGCGTACAGGGGGCGCTCGAGTGTAATTTCTGCTGGTCTCCAGCTGTTGGCTCGCAGGAGCGCTGCTGTGATTCACAGCTGTAGAGCTTCAGTTCTCTCCACGGTCAGGGATGCTGACGGGTCATGTCAAGAGAAGAGGCGAGTGGAACCTAACTATTCCTGAACTTTTCTTCTCCTGGACAATATACTACTAAATCTGAAGTCATTTCAAAGAAGACCTTGCTGCTCAAGAGTGTTCGTCTCATCTTTCTATAAGAAACTGATTCATTCGCAATATTAAATCCCTTTCGGCGGACATGTAAGTAGTTAATTACAGTAACACTGCATGTACAGATTAGCTGTTTACTTTATTAGGTTATAGGCTAAATTGAACCACATTTACTCTGCAAACGAACGCCATGACACGACGCGACCATTATTGTTAGGAAAAGTTGTTGTTGAGTTTTAGCCTAATTTGTCTCGTCGCGTTGCTGGCACAGTGTGTAACATTATGTTGTGTAAAACTCCATCGTTTTGATTCTCATTGTTTCTTTTAGTGGTGTGTCATCATAAAATGTTTCCAAAGAGAGGACGCTTGACTTTTCTCACTGGGATTTTGATCGTGGCGCTGTCATGTGAAGCGAGAGGTGAGTCGTGTTGTCTGAGTCTTTTATTCATTCATTATGACATAATTAGAGATTCTTTTCCTTTGACGATACAAGCAATAGTTAGCCGTCTAATGGAGATTTTATATTATTGGCCCATAAATAACAGCTTTCAGTGTGATATTTAGAAGACCACTTTTTTTCTTTTTGAACCTTATTTGCTCCTTATCTAAATTTAGAAATAAATTCAAGGATAAATGTTCAAAACCAATCATCACAAATAAATAAATGCACATAATTTTCCATTTTACACGTGTTTTTTTATGAATTGTGGGTGTATTTTGCCCTGTAACTTTCAAATTTACCAAAATCACTTAGTTTAATTGCTGCCTTAATGTTATACTGTTACAATTTAAACTTACAAGCTCAAAGATTATGTTATAACATAACTACAAAAAACCTGTTATAGTGGTACTGAACCTATTTTAGTTTGTTATAAGGTCAAGACATTAAAAAGCGTAATTTTGCAGCCCAATATGTTTATTGACTACTGCAAGAACATTAGGGAACGGCCTGGCCATGTGCTGTGTTTACTGACACAGCAGACTAACCGCACACACACATAAAGTCATTCTTTTGAAGTCCTACATCTATATCTGCACTGGGGTGTCTCAGACCAAACAAGAGGTCCCTGTTCCTTGAACTGTAACAGAAATGTAGAGGTACATAATTCAGTGTTCCCTGCCAAGTTGAAAAGCAATTTACATAACTCAAACTAATGACACCTACTGTGCTGGAGATTTTGTATCGGAGAGTTGAGTCAGAAAGGTGTTAAACTTCTCCACATGGGCCATCACCCTGCTGTGAGCCCAAAGGACATTTCTCCCAGAGGAAATAAATGAATGTGTTTGAAAGATAAAGCCATTTCTTTCTGTTATGCTATAGATTCACCGTGTATTATCCTTGGTTAAAAGTATTTAAAACTGAATACATTAATTATGGAACTCATGCTGGGAAAGCAGACCTTTTTATCCTTTATGATGGCTTAGCCATTTATGGTCTATATTTATGGCCATTTATGTCACTGTTATCTAAAACAACATTATTGGGTCTAGCGTAATACATCTGGATGAGTTAACTCTGGTATTTACTCTGTTAAAGGTGATTACTGATTACTATTATTGCGACCATAAGAATGCCAGGTTAACCCACAAGTCAGAGCCTGACCTCTGCTAAGTAAACAATCCATTGTCTTCTCTGTTTATTGGTTCATTTGTTGACTCTATTCCTCATTGTGTGCTATAAGTCCTTCTTGAGGAGGGGTTCCCAATTCGTGTTGTCCTTGGATTGCTCTTTTTTTCCCTGTCAGCCATTCTTGGAATGCTGGATCCTTGTTCTCCCACTATCTGTGTGTTAAAAGCAGGGAATTCGGAAACAGGAGTGCGATATATGGCATGTGTGTAAACAGCTTCTCTTTGGCTGAGTTAAATGATGTGTATGTTGGTAGAATTTCTAAAACAGTGGCATTCTACAAGCTTTAATATTAAATAAACAATAAGGAAATTGCTTCAATAGATTATGTCAGACACAAGTGCACTTGGTTCATTTAAGAGGGTTCATTGTTGGGTGAAGTGACTATTATGTTGTAGAGCAACACGATATGGTGCTTAAGGCAAGACAGTTACTGGATGTGTTTCCAATGAGACTTTGGTACAATGTGTCAAGAGCATTACTCTGTGACACAAACACTTGTTTCCCTAGAATTCTGGAAGAGCAGAGGCGTGACTTCACTGTAGAGAAGAAACCAGACTGATCAGAGCAGGTCTTTCTTGATTACATTCACCTTTTAATACTTTATTTGCCAGTTTTCTTTTACTTTTCTGAAGTTTCAATAAAAGTTTGAGAAATTTTGAATTAAAGCATCTACTTTAGCATCCTCACCTAGAGTTTGCAAGACAGCGCAAACGTTAAGATACTGATATACAGTAGGATATATGTAAGATATTTCTTTCATCTGAGTAAATAATGTGGATTAAAAATTATTTCAGGCAGACTGTCAATGTTTACAACATTATGCCCCGGTTTCACAAACTTGGCTTAGGCATAGTCCTACACTACAGTGCATGTTTGAGCTGTTTTAACTGAACTCAACTTGCACTGACATATCTTAAAATATGTCAGTCATTGTTTTGTCTCAAGATTCACACCTGTAATGTTTTTTTGCCTTGGCACGTTTATAAAAGCTACTTAAATGTCCTAAATAAACTAAGCCCTAATCCTGGCTTAATCTAAGCCCTGTCTGTGAAACCAGGCCTATATATTATAGTAAAAGGAAGCTGAAGCAGTGCTTGTGAGAAACCCATGAGAACCAATGAGGTTCATTCTCGTGTGTTACGACAATGTACTGCATGTACTTTAAATGGTATCACACATATTTTATATTCAGCAAAAATTTAGATTACAGCTGGAAAAGTTTTAGAGATGCCCTAAATCGGAACCGGGCGGTTTTTGCTCCAAACACATGATCAGCAACCAGGCAGTTTTTTATTTTATTTTAGCCGATCTCTTTTCCAGACAAACGGCACTGCAATCCTTTCCCAAAATGTCAGTTGTGTGGAAATATTACAAAGTCTGTAAACAGGATGTTAACTCAGGCCAGAGATTGGACATGCTACATAAATACAATGATAAAGAGGAGAACAGAGATGCACCAGCAGTGAAAATACTGTACCAGGCACAGCAAGCTCACTGTGTTTATAAGCGCAGCACTGCTTTATGTACAGCTGTACCCTAAGAAACTGCTGCTGTTCCATAAGCGCCACCTACTGTCAGAGAGTGAATTTGTGTTTTTATTCAGTCCGTCTGCTGTTCTTCTTTTGTGCAGGTGTCTTATGTAGCATAATTTCACAACGCTTAAGTCAGACAATTGTGCTTTAGCTTTAAATCTTAAATTATACAATAATTGAAATTTAAAAAACTACTGTTCATGCTACATGTGTGTATCATCTTTGTTTGGATCATGATTTAAATGCAGTGGTTTCCTCTAATTTCATATGGCTACAGAATTTGTTTAAGGCCTGTTATAGAGCAAATAGCCTAAACAACAAATAAATTTGCTCGGTATCCGAGTCGGCCAATTTGTTCAAAAAAAAAAAAAAAAACGGAATAGGCTATGAAAAATCATAATCAGTGCATCACTAATAAGTTTACTTTTGCCCTGTGTTGGTCATCTTGACTGTACACTAAATGTAGGCTACGTGTTTAAATCTCTTTATCTCATTAGTTTCTATGAGTATGGACAGCTTAGGTTTGCATGACACTTCTCCAGCAAGCGACCCGTCCCTTACACACATAAACACACTAGTCATCTCAGACAAAGTGTGAACACAGCAGTCCGAGAAATGCTCTTGCTTCCCTATTCTCTTGTGGTCAGATATTTCCTGTTTCTCACTAACTTTCTTGCTGGTGGAAAGAAGCTGACTGCTTTCGCCAAAGAAAAGGTTTAGGTTCCTGTGGCACCCGGCCTGGCCGTTATGAGCAGCGCAGCTTAATGTTTGGCTGTTTTTTTTATGTTTGTTCTGATCTGGCAGATGACTGCCGCTGCAGAGCATGTACTTGAGGTTCAAGCGAAACAAACTGTATTCATGCTAATAAATATAGCTCTGTGATCTATGCATTCTACCAGTTGTAGAATTTGATGAAAGACAGAAATGTGTATCCAACAGTCGTGGCATTTACCAGCTGTTTAGAGTGGCACATGTATCAAAGGCCTGGGTTATGCTCTTTAAAGAGGTCAGATACGGTAACACGTGGTATATTTTTTATTTGTAGCCACAGGAAAAGACTTTCACTCTTTCTTTTAAGGGTTTCTTTTTTCCTCCCCTCAGATATTTAAATCAGTTCCAGATTCTGGGTCGTAAGCAGGAGATGTTGGCCCTCATGCTCCATTTACCTCAATGATCTACCTTTTAAAGTAGAAATAGCTTTGATAAGAACAGGAAAAACAGGCTTCAGTTATGCAGCGCTCTCTTTAGCTGGCTTCTCAGCAGGTGTCAGGATCTCTGGGTTTATTAGACAGATAATGGAGCTCTGCAGGCAGGCCCTGCTTATCAAACAAATGATAATGGAGCAGCTCTGTTGGAGCCATGCTGTGTCTGTGATCTGCCTCCGCAGGACAACGGTAATGCAGGCGTCAGTCTCTGGCCGCTTTGGCCAAGTTAAAGAGAAGCCAAATGCAATGGAAAAGCATTGGCTGCTTCATATACTAAGCTTTGAATGATTAGCAGGCATGTGCCTATGTTATAATGGAGAGTTCTAATGGATATCATTTGAGAAGTTCTTCAAATCCCCTGAAACTTATGTGTTTGCTTGTGAAATATTGGGTTAATTTGATCTATCTGTCAGCTACTAATGCGAGTAAGAGCGTAGTACTCTTAACACAATTTTTTTTTGCTTGCATATTTAAAAAGTGTGAAATGTTGCAACATCACACA
Organism: Phoxinus phoxinus; assembly: GCF_949152265.1. NCBI lineage: Eukaryota > Metazoa > Chordata > Actinopteri > Cypriniformes > Leuciscidae > Phoxinus > Phoxinus phoxinus. Next base: position 24,844,905 of record NC_136887.1, on the reverse strand, counting down.
CAACAGGGTATTTGGGACGCCGCTTGGTTGTGACTTACTTGTTGACATACTTGTCGATCTTTCTTTCTTTTTTTTCTTTTCTTTTTTTTACAGATTCTTGGTTGAGCTGTTGTATAAAAGCCTGCTGAGCTGTTGTATAAATATCCCTGTGTGTATTTCATATAATTATAAAATATGGAAAGAAGCTTTGATATAGCTTTTGATTTTCTGTCATTATTCAACTAAATTGTGAAAATGCACAAATTTACATAGAATATTTAATTGAATGACCTCGTTTAAAAATGGTATTAGACTTATTTTATATTCAGCAAATATTTTAAGGTACACTGCATGCATTTTGCGAAAGAACATTATTTTGGTTGTGCTTTGGCTGTGTGCCTGAATATGGTTTTCCTACTGCTCAAAAAACATTCATGCTTAAGAGATATATAACCAGTTTGGGAAATGACTTTGAGCTGACTAGCTGAAGACATTACTGTATCTATACTAATTAATAGACACAATACGTCCTTGAAAATAATTCCAGCACAACGCTACAACAACCACAATGAAATGACTCTTCACAGTAGATAATGCTTTACAATGAACTACATATCTGTTCAATAAAATACCTTACTCACCTGTTAGGTGATAAAAGTGACATCTGGCTATGTCATTTTTACACCATTTCAAATCCATTCTGTTTGGTTACCCATATTCTTTAAAATATCTTCTAAAATTTTGTGTTCAGCAGAACAAAGAAACTCATACAGGTTTGGAACGACTTGAGAAAGAGTAAATTATGACGAATTTTCATTTTGAAGTGAACTATCTCTTTAAGATTTGAGGACACGCTATCAATCCACGGTATTTTCCCACCTGCGACACTGGGCATTGTGGAAGTTTTTCAGCAACAAAAAAAAAACAAAGTTGGGTCTGCTCTTCACACATATTGTGTGACTTTAGAAGACATGGAATAAAGTTCTACTTATTTGTTACCTAATGAGGTTATGGTGTTTTTTGTCTATTCTGGAGCTTGACAGTCCCTGGTCACCATTAAAATGTATTGTATAAAAAAGAGCTGTGAAGAACTTTATTTGGATGTACTATAAGCTGCAAATTTATGCAGTTTCAATGAGCTACACTTATCATTGAGCTCTGCATCTAACGTGTCCTGTGTTAGAGAAATTATGTACCTGGCACGGAGTTGAAAATGCCTAAGGATACAAACAGCTGTAACCAGAGCTGTTCTTATCTGCCTGTCTGTCTGCGTGCACTGGAGACAGAGTTATTGTCTGCCTGTCTGTCTGAAAGAGCTGCAAACTGTATCTGCTAAATGCACCACTCTTGTTGAAGAGATCTATCTGGAAATGTCAGTGTGTAGTTCACAGCCAGTATGATGCTTTTGAGAGGAACATTTTGTTACATGTGTGTGTTAGCATGCATGTGTACATGTGTTTCTAATTTGGCTGGGATTCAGAGTTAGTTATGATGTTGATGGCAGTGATTTCACTATTAGCACATTTTCTTGCTGAACTTTGTCTTGCCACAGGAAGTGTGAGTTGTTTAAGTGTACCTATGTGGCAGTTGAGTTTTCAAAAAATAATTATTAAAGCAAATAACTCTATTTGCGTGTGTGCTCACATGCACATGTGCGTGTGTTCCTTGGCATTGTAAATGCTGAGCAAGTTAACCAGCACATTTCAATGGGAAATAGTGCAGTTGTTAAATTTGAACATGATGTTCATAATATCAGGTCCTACAGTCCAAACACACATGCACACGCTAGAACATTAATGTCAGGGCAGCATGAATCCAGCCTGGCAAAAACTAATGCTGTATTTTACCCCATATTTTTAATCCCAGATGAAAACCAGAACCATTAGCCCATTATTCTCCTATGAAGTCTGAGGACTTTTCTTTGTAGTTCGTGATCTATGTTAAACGTGTGCTCACATCACAAACGCCGTCGGTTTTGTGGGTGAAAAGTCAGTTTACGTAAACAAAGCCGCTAATGAGCTGCATTTGTCGGTGCTGTATTGCGTCGACGCGGCTCTTTGAGTGTCGGTATTTATAGAGGAGGTATTAAAACTCAAAGGAAGCGCGCCAAGCCTTTGAACGTTTTTTTTTTTTTATAATCTGAGCTTAGTTAAAAGTTTCAGCGCTTGAATAGTTCTCAGAGTTCAACCGTATTTCATCCCCTGCTTGTCTATGTACCTGTGACATGCCGAGTTGGAGTGTTTGCACAGGTGGGAGAGGGCAACTCTGAGAGAGACTGAATGAGAGATTGAGAGCTGCCATCCCACTTTTGTTCTCTCCATTCCAGTGGACTGAGCTTGTCAGAGCAGTGTCCTCAAGCAAGACCAGGCCAATGCGTTCGTCATGTGCAATTTGCTGTGAATGGGAGGTTCCCTGTTTCAATATAGGAGGCTTCTTGGGTGTTTTTTCATCCCCTGTTTAAAAGAAGGATTAGCTTGTGTTTCACAGGATTACAGGTGTCTAACACAGCCAGGATCAACCTCTCATTGTCAGCTGTGGGAGATGCACTTCACTGTCGCAAAGTGAATCCAACATCCTATTTTGTGTTCGCATTCAAGGAATTTAAAACCTGGATGGAAGGGCCTCTTTTCTCACCCTTATTGGTAACTCGGGTCCACTTTTCATAGGGTCGTTGCAATAGGTTAAAGGCCAAGGATAGAAAAAGCACAGAGAGAAGGATTATAAACAAGGATCAGTGTCATAAAACAGGCCTTAAGCTTATTTCTGCATCTGAGAAAGAAAAGGGAAGATAAAAGTAAATGGGTGAACTTTTTGTGTTCTTAGTGTAACATAGGGTCAAATGTGATTAATAGCATCAGTTTGGCAAATGCGTTTTGTGCAGTCTTGTCTTTTTGCGAACAGCTGTGTCTGCTCTGGCACGCAATTCTGCCAGTGTCATTGCTACAGCAGTAGCTCACGCTGCAAGGCATAACTCAATAAGTAAACACTCATGAGAAAGAAAGAAGAGAGAGAAATAGATTTAAAAAAAAAAAAAAAGAGGCAGCAAAAAGAGAGCCAAAGCAGGATTAGAGGCCTTGCGTGTGATGGCTGTCGGCTGGGATTTTTGACACAAAGGCCGAGTTTAATAGGCAGGTGCTCATTACAGTGCTGGAGACCAGGTTACTCAACATTACCCCCGAAACCCTGCAGAGCTGCTGGTCTATTTACGAGGGCGGGTTTGGCGCGCTGCAGTGCCCTTTCCCTGTGGTCTAAATTGCTGGTGGTCCATATGAGGAGGAAACAAATAGGGAATGCTGTCCTACGCTGAAGAAATTGGAGATGATGTCCTACATTGGGTTTCTGAGGTTGTTAGATCGCAACCTCACTTTGTGGGGTCTGGAATACTGAATACCAAAGCAGAAAACCATCATAATTTCCAACAGCATGAGCGAGATAAATCTCAGATATGCTTTGCATCTATAATGAATCGTAATGTATACTGGTTCCCTGTAATTATAGTCGACAATGAAACACCAGTCATACTTGAATATGCCCTTCTATGTATGTCTTTGCAATCTGCAGTTTGAAACCATTAGCTATAATATAACCTATCCTCCATTGTAGATCATTTCGTTGAACTGCGGACTGGAGAACCATGGCAGCTTGATGACAGACAGGGACACTTTGTGCTTTTACACAAATGCATTTGGGCATTTACTTTGTGCAATACAGCAATGTTTTGTGCATTTAGAGCAATGGATGCTACTTGTATCTCATCTCAAGCTCTCAAAATATCTCTATCGGGGTGAGGGTTGGGCGAGGTTGATGAAGCTGGACACTCTTGAACCAAATGCCCCAGCTGGCAGTTTAAATGTCAGGGGTTCGTCTGAAATCCTTGGCATCAGCCCCTTTCTAGCAAGTGGGCTTAACACGATTATTATCGTAAGCTAAAGTAAAGCTATCATTAAGTTAACTGAACTAAAATCAGTCATATTGTATATTATAGTATAGTATATTAAATGTAATAATTGAATAAAACATTTTTTTACCAAACATCTTCATATGATAGCCTATACGTGTAATAATATTAAATTATGTTATATTATAGTCACATTCAGTTTGTTTTTTTGTTACTCTAGTTTGTAAGTTTCTATTTCCTGTGTTTAGTTCCTGTTTTCTTTGTTCCCTTGCTAAGCTGCTTTAAGGCCCTGTCCCAAATGGCACCCTAAGCCCTCACGATCTTGCTCCGTCCAAACTTTTGCACCCTTCCCTCACTAACTTCCCTCTTTCTCATTCACTCGGATGTACGTCATTGCTTACGTTGCATGAGTGCCCACTACTGGTTGAACCCTTGCAATGTGTTTAAATGAAACAATCTAAGCCCTTGATCACTTGGAATCCGCTTTAGTGCTGTGTATAGTGTATAGCTGCTTTTTCACTAGTGATGTGCCGAGTGAACGTCCAATTTCACTCCCTGAAAGTAGATGGCGCTTTTTGAAAAACAGAAAGGCCCCGGTACACAAGGTGGCACTGCGCAACTTTATGCTTCTGACACTCCCCTGTCACACAGAAGGAGAACCAGTATTTCCGTGCTTGCCAAAACAATTCACACACTTTTTGCTAACAGATTTTTGTAGTCGCTGTGGCGTTTGTCATAAAGTTCTTTTCAGACACCAGTTCTACATTCATCTTGCCATCGTTAAATCTTCTTCTTCGTCTACTTCCTCTTTGTCATCTTCTTCTATCAATGTGTGCTCGGCAAGACCGTTTTGAGCTTGAGCACCACCAAGTACTGTAACTTCAGCAGCTCCAGGCACGTGAACAAAAGCGCCAATCTCATTGGTCGGACACTTTTTTTTGGGCGAGTCAAACCAAAAAATCAAACCCGAGGCGTATTTAAAAAAATTATGCTTTTACACCTGCCGTTTTGCGCGTCGGTCAGATGATTTTCAAAAATGTGCAAACAAAGTTTGCATTTTCTGGCAGATTCTTCCAATCTTTACATATGTCTTGTTTAGTTCCTCATTTACCTTTGTATAATGTCCTCAGTTTCCTTAGTTCATTGTCGGTATTGTCTTTGCTTTTGTGTAAAGTTGTCATGTTTACGATTGTTTTAGATTTGTAAAATAAATTAAAAGTGCTGGATTTAGATCTACTTCTCCTCTCCTTGCCTGGCATATTACTTTATATTATATTCATATTATTTATAAAAATATATATATATAACAAAAAACAAGTCAATGTGTTCTTTCTCTTAACCATCAAGCATTCATAATATGATATACAGGAGTCTGATTTGTTTGTCTGTTGTTTGTTGTTTGTCCGCCATCTGTGCTGTTTGACGCAAGTAAGATTGCTGGTACTGATTTAAAGTTCATCTATCTGGTTTTGCCAGTTTTAAGGCAGTCTTAGTGGAGTTTTTATCCACATTTATATTTTACATTTTATTTTCTGTTTGACCTACTCAATGCATTTAAATAGCTTTAAAAGTCTTTGTAAACCCACTTTTGTCTTATATATTCCAGACATGCCTTTTGTGAAAGCTTTGTGAAGATTTAGCCTATTTGATTCCCTAACTAGCCTATATTAAATCCACAATTTTGTAATTTTCCACATTAATAATAAAAAATATTTCTTGAGCATAGTAGAAAAAATATTAGAATAATTTCTGAAGGTTCATATATGACATATGACAAAATTACATTAAAACAATTATTCAAATGCAATATTTCACAATATTACATTATGAAAAACATTAAAAAAATATTAGTGACCCAAAACTTTTGAGCGGTAGTGTACATATAAGGTTTGAACGTAACAGAAATTTGCATGTGCAAAAATTACAACCTCTTGGTGCTTAATTTGGTAAAGATGTAGTACATGTACAAGAATGCCGTCAAGATTAAGACAAAGTGAGACAAGGCCTGGGATTTGCTGTGTTTAATTGAATTAATGGGTCATTGGATGATAGGCAGCTGCTCTGCATCCTCTTCAGGGCACAAAGAGCAGCACAAAACCCACAAGGAAGTCTGTGTGGAACCGCACACATGATGTCAGACTTCAGCAGTGCCTTATTGAGTTAGCTTGGCTCCAGAGGCAGCAGTTGGTCGAGTACAAAGTCTGGCTCAAGATCTGATTACACACAGTAGAGAGACAGCTGTGAGCAGTGGCGGTGACAGAACCACAACTCGGTGTTCAGATTACCAGAATTAAAAGTGAGGGAAGGTGTAAGTGAACCTGTTTACCTAGTTCCCTCTGTTTGTGTCGGAGTAGGAGGCTCTGTGCAAACAGCATCAGGCCTCAATCTCTGCCATTATCTCTCTCCCTGATAAAAGTCACATTCCATCACCAAGACCAGCACTGCTGTGTTTGGTCTATCTGTCTCTATCACATGCTGAGTCCTATAGCAGCTCTCATTCGCTTTTTCAGGAGATTCAACATAGAAGATAAAGCTACTGTCTGGATCACATGGCAGTGGTAGATCAAACTCTAGATGACCTGCCAGAAGCTGCCATCTGATTGGCTGCCAGTGCTATTTTTGTTTTTCATAGAGGGGAGTGGTGTATCAGAACATCTAGATGCATCATGCATTTTTTGAAGACTTCTGCTTTGTTTATTTTTAAATTAATTGGTAGTACTTTACAATAAGGTTCAATTCATTAAAGGGATAGTTCACCCACAAAATGTCATCACTGATTTACCCTCATGTTGTTCCAAACCTTTCTTATGTACTTTCTTCTATATTTTGTGAATTTTGTCCATACATTGAAAGTCATTGGGATACAATTTAGGTCGTACCCCAAACGTTCTTCAAAATATCTTCTTTTGTTTTCCACAGAAGAAAGTCAGAACGATGTAACGAGAAAAGAATGTCAGAGTTAAAAAAATTTAGTGGACTACTGTATCTCTTTAAAATTAGTCAATGCATTATATATTACTACATTAATCAAATGTGAAAAAAGTATTATATAAAAATGTGAAAAACAATATATTTAAACAAGTTTTAAAAATCAGTAATTTGTCTTATGTGTTCATAAAATATGAACTCTTTATACAATATGAAATTTAAAAAATATATTACTTTAAATACACTTCTGTTCAGAAGTTTGGAGTCAGGGGTCACTCAATACTTGTTCACATAAATGCTGTCTTGGTGTACATACAGTAAGAGACTTATTTTAAAAGTAGTGAAGAATCTTACAGATCCCAAACTATTGAACGCAAGTGTAGATATTCCATAACATTAGTTTAGATTACATGCTGTAAAAGCATTGTTCATTTTTAGTTCTTTGTGCCTAATGCATTAACTAATTAACAACTTAAACTTTATTATAAAGTTATAAGTTTCTTGGGAATCAAACCCATGACCTTAATGTTATAGCATCAAGTTAAGCATACAGGAACTAAAATGCTGTTACATGTTTTGTTCAATTCCTACCAAACAGTTTTTAATATATAGTCATAAGCTATCTTGAGCAGATTTGAAACAGGGGCAGGAGATTTACAGCTAAATAATCGCCCGGAATCGCTGACAGAAATGTGCAGCGCATGCTCTTGATCTCACTATGGGCTGGACTGTTTTGTATGTTGTGTACTCATGTCTTTTGACAGCACCAGTCAGTTAACTGGCTGCCATGCCTGGACTCTTCAGTGTTACTCCTGCACCTTCTTCTCTTACCACACTGCCCTCTCTTTCTCTCTCTTTCCATCTCTCTGGGCTTTTGATGCTCATGTCACTTCCTCCATTCTAATCATTTATCAACGCAGCATGCCGTCAAGGTCCGTTTGAAGCTTTCCGTGTGACACCAGTGATGTTCATCTAAAGCTGTGGAGGCTGCTGAGGCTTCAAAGTACTTGCACTGCGGTCTGTAAGACCTGTTCATAAATCCTTTGAGAAATCAAAAAACCATATCAAGATGTCTTGAGACAAAACGGGCCAGTGAAGAAGTGGATGCTTGGTAGCTTGTAATCCATAGGATTTCTTTTTGACAGTAGAGATTTAACGGGTCATGTGCCTAGTCCATATAGCTGTAGACAGTAATTAATTAGCCCAGTGATTTATGCAATTGTAGTCATTTATTGTACAGTTATGGTGGCAATAAATGTGTATGAACTTTATGGAGCATCAATCCATTGATCTGGTCTTCAACATAGTCTTGAATGTGCTGAGGGTGTTTCCTGGGAGGTCTGTCAAAAACGCATAGCATGCGATGCCTGCACATGGACGCAAGATGATGTGTCTCTTTTTCTTTGTTTCTGTTTTTGTCTTGCTCTCATTTTCTTTGTCTAGAGACTATAGTTTGATATGAACATTAATGTCGCTAGTTTTTTTTTTTGCATAATGAAATATAACTATATTACAATAGCTCTCAACTCTGTCCGGCATATTATTTTTTTTGTTTGTTTGATTACATAATTCTCAGACTGAAAAGAAAGATCATGAAAGAAACATCTGATATAGCTTAGAATTTACCCAAAATTAAGTATCTTTCAAAAGTTTAAGGTTGGTAAGATTGTATAATGTTTTTGAAGTTTTTTTTATGCTCACCAAGGCTGCATTTACATTTGATCAAAAATACTGTAAAACAGTATTGTTTATAATAGCTATATTTAAAAATGTTTTTTTAATTAACTATGATCGTTATACATTTTTCAGGATTTTATTGTTGAACAGTATTTTAACAAAGAGAGTTTACTGTCATACTTGAACTATTAGTTGATTGCTACTAGTTCATCTATATATTATTAACTAAATAAACAAAAAAATTGTACGCTTTAATATAATTTTTTAATAGTGGTGCTGCAAAGGGATTGCATTTAGATACATTTGACCTAACATTTTAGGTACTGTCGGCATGCTAAACAACAAATCCTTACCTCAACCGAAAATACTTCATTCTCTGCCTAAACATCTGCCTTTGAGGTAAACTCTGATTCGTAGCACACAGTGATGTTATTTCCAACTCCGATAGGAGATTTCTTTTGCCACCCTGTCTGCCATCAGCTTCAGCCATACATGTTTTTGATGTATGGGGCGTGTGTGTGGCCCCTGTCATCTTTTGTCTTTTCCACTGTTATGGGCAATATTTGTCTGTCAGCACGTATGACGCCTCCCTCAGCCTCACATCAAAGCTTTTCCGTCAGCTTAGACACAGCTAAATAGGTAAGAGCACAATGTAAGGAAGTCTCAAGCATTCTTTCCTTGAATCTCTCTGAGTCACATTTTTCTTCTAACACATTCTTTATCATGTGTGTGATGTATGCCGTGTGTAAAGCGTGGCCTGTTAGCGGAAAGGGAATGAGCTATTTCAGCTTCTGCTCTATGGTATCCACTAGGTTATTTTAATATTCTTAAGCAAACACTCAACAGTTCCCCTCTTATTTTTCATTCATTCAGCCTCCAGGTTCATAAGATCTATCTCACATGCCCCTTATCTCTTCTCCGCTAGTGAAAAGACCCATTGTTTGTTCGAGGATCCCACCAATTACGTGAAATCTTCATTATAAACACACAACTGTTTTCCTTTCCAATGCCTCCCGAATGTTTATTAACTCACCAATTGTTTTATACACTTACATTTGTGAATTAGTTGTGTGATCTAACATAGACTTCTCTCCAGCTGTGATGTTCATTTCCACCTTTTTTCTGCTCTATTTCCAGAGAGGAATTTTTCTGCCCTTCTTAGTCTAACATTCTGGAATTTACTGTAATTTAATTCCAGCACCAAAACAACCTTTTCTTTTCCCTCCCGTCTTTTCTCATGGCACTTTCCTGGATGGCAACCAGCAACTTCAGGTGAAAACACTTCACTCCAGCAGAGAGACTTGAAGGGAAAAAAAGAGAGAAAAAAGTACATTTAGGGCTAGTGTCATTTTTCAATTTATAATCTTGGTGGTTCTCACAGCAGCTGCTAGAGCAGCAACAGGATGTGACAGTACCAGGCATGAATGAGAGGTGCCTTCCAACGTACACACAAGCCAGTATGAAGGAAATGGAAAGCAAGTGCTCATGGGAGTCTTCACAAGCTGCAAGGAGGGGATGAAAAGGACCTTGTGCATGCAAGGAAAGAAATTCCCCATAAAATGCTTGTGCCTAACTTCCCTACTTATAACATTTCTTTGTGGGACATGGTGTATTAGGAGCTGGAGAAAAATATTTTCTTCATGTCAGAGATTTTTTATTTGCCCATGACATTGTTGGCAGTGTTGACTTTGCGCTTCTTGTGCCCTAATGCCAGCAAAGGAACATTTCAGTCCACAAGGTGTATGAATCTTTTTTTATTCTTTGCTAGTCGTATAATAGTCTTATAACAAAATTAATTAAAAAAGCAAAATGCACCATAAAATACAAATATTATTTTAATCATAATTTTGTTTTGATAATACATTCATTAAAATTGTTGATTTAATAATTATGAAAGAAAATGCACACAAACAATCATTAAAAATATGAAAAAATAAAAATGTATTTTTATTATACAAAATTTCACTTTTAAAATTATTAATTTATTGTATTTATTAAAGCAAAACACACCACAAAAACATTTTTTATTATTATATATATATATTTTTTTTTTTTTTATGTGCACTTTTGTTTCATATGTTAGGTAGATGTTTATTATTTGTTATGTAAATTGAACAAATGCTGTTCTGTTACTTAAGACATTTTCTCTCTTTTTTTGCACCAGGTCCTCCATGGGTGAGTCGTAAAGTAGAGGACAGACAGACTGCAAAACTGGGCCACACGGTTCGTCTTCCATGCCCTGTGGAGGGTGACCCCCCTCCGCTGGTCCTGTGGGTGAAGGATGGGCGGAACGTGAATCCAGGCTGGAGCCGCTACAAGGTTCTGAGAAAGAGTCTGAAGATCAAAGAAGTGGAACTGGAGGATGCCGGAGAGTACATCTGCCGCGTCACCAATGGATTTGGCAGCCTCGCCCTCAACTTCACACTCATTGTAATTGGTAAAGACTGCCTCCCACGCCATACACCACAACCCTTTATATCTCAGTTCTTTATACTTTTGCACACCCAGAGCATTTGTAGGCCACATCAGTCATCCAGGCTTAATCAAAACCTGCACCGTTGCACACACACTACAGTTTGATGTAGTCGTTTAAGGGGATAGTGCCCCAAAATGACAGATGGCATCTCAAAACAGCAGAACTGAAGCATGAGTTTTCAACTGAAATCGAAAAAGAGCAGGGGATCTTTAGATGCCCTCACAAAAAGCTAATGGGTGCACAGGAAGGCAGCCGGGCTCATATAGCTGCTCCCAAATCATGTTTGACTAAACTGACGTGACTGGCTAGGTACTTTAAATGAAGCATGGTTTCATGTACATAACATTAACTGGAAAAGCACAAGAGAGCATTGTACTGATTGAAATTTATGACTTGTTAGCATTTGTTGGAGCATATGGCACTAATGCCATTTTGCATTATCAAATCTAGAGAACAAAGGATGGCTTCACGTCATCCGTCACACAATACCTGCAGTTGTTTATGTAGGCCGTAATTTAATTCCATGTTCGTACTTTTACCCAGGTAGTCGAGACTTTTTTTTTCACTCGAACCTGACAGGCAAGGAAATGAATACACACCTTTTTGGATGGATGGATGAAAGGAGAAAGAAAATGAGGTGTAGAGATCATGTAGCTGTTGTGAGACTGGTTGGAGCAATGGGGGGTTTGTGCTGGACCGTTGCAGCTCGGAGCGTGTGGTTCTCCTGATGACTGCTGAGGGACTGTGGGGCAGGCATTTCCAGCCAAATGTTCTGTACAGGGAGAGGAGACAGAGACGGCCTGCCGCCTTCTCTGCCATAAATCTGAACTGGTCCAGCAAAGTTGAGAGGCCTTGAGGACCCAGAAGCCCTCGGCTCTTCCTGTACAGCTTGCCATGTTTGCGGAGGCTACCGAGGCAACTAGTGTGCGAATGTAAAGGATGATTATTCTGCTGAGCGAGGCAGCTGCTTAATTGGCCGAGCCAGTGTTTTCAGGTTCCCTCCCCTTCATGTCTTTGCTCTGGGCCTCCTGTATGGGGAGTGATGGCGGCCTGCTGTTTTCCTGTTTCGTCCCCAAGAGCTCTGTGGAACTCAGAGTTATTGTGCATTGGACTGCTTCACTCCCTTTGGAATATAGTTGTAGAGTTTACTGAAGTCATTAACTGCAATGACCAACAGCCCCAAAACAAAAGGCCCATTAGTCCCTCCTGTTGCAGTGTTTGAGTGCTTAAAGCTGTGACTTTTGCTGGAGGGAATGCCACTATTAATTAACTGAAGAATGGTTAAGAAGCGCCATTGTTTTTCAGTAAAGATTAGTGGGGCCCTGTCTCAGATGAGTTTAGGGTATAGTTCACTCAAAAATGTACATTTTTTAAGTCACCCTCATGTTGTTTCAAACCTGAATGACTTTTGTTCTTCTGTGGAACACAAAATAAGATATTTTGAAGAATATTTCTGTCTTTTTTGTGTTCCACAGCAGAAAGTCATACAGGTTCAGAACAATGTGAAGGTAAATTAAAAAAATGTCCTTTTTAATTTTCAAAATAAGCATTTATTAAACTAGTTGTCTTTCAAGCAAAATACATGTTTGCTGTTTATTGAGCTCTTGTGTGCAGTTGTGAAGGACATGAATAAGAATCAATGAATTGATTGCTGTGCATAGTTACTTAAGCATCATCACTACTCTCTTCAGAACATGATGTGCATGTAAATGTCAATGTGAATGAAACTGATTAAAGTAGTAATACAATTGTTTAAGAAAGGTTTTGCCAATTAAATTTGAGAGCAAAGCAAATTACAGAATTACCCCTGACAGGTGTTTTTTCAGAGATCCTCCTGTGAAGCAGCTACTTAATGTAGATTAATGTACTGTACACCAAAAACACAATAGGGAAACTCCAGCCAGGGCTGATTGTATCAGGACTGAGGAATTTGGTGACATTAAATAGCACCTGTTGTCATCAGAGCGGATCTAATCTGCACCAGGATTTGCACTCACGGCAAGCATGGGCAGAACCGTGCCCTCATATTTTAATGTCTGTGCAATCTATACCCCACATAATTCCTCATGAAAGTGTAATTTTAGCTTTTAGTTGATATTGTGCCCCTATCAAACCAGACAGATGATGGCTTGGTGTAATCAGTTGGCAATAAACCTAAGCTGAGGTAACGGCTATAATTTAAGCTTTCGGTTTTTCCTGACCACAGTCACTGAAAAGTCTTTGTGCTTTTCACATGTGTAAATAGAAACACATTTTTTTTCAAAATCATGTCTGCAATTGTACATGAGAACAACAACTCAAGTTTTAAATATAGACAGAGATTAGCACAGCTTTAAGGGATTTTAATAGGATCGTTAACTTGCTTTCCAATGTTGCTCACATATTCAGTACCGTACTTTTTTGCAATCTGGCACGAGGAACTCTGGGAATGTGGGTTTGTAAGAATGGCATATTGGGTTTTAAAGGTCAGAGTTAAGGTGTTGTTTACCAGAGGGTGTTGGAAGCTGTTGAAGAAATGCTTCACCATCATCTCACGCTGACCATTCCCACATTCACTGACGTGTCATGGAGTCAAATAAATCAGTCTCTGTGTCATAAAGCGCTGTACTTTAAAATGTCCCACGGCTCCTGGGCCTCTCCCTCTTTCCCCCCGCGGTGGTCCCAGACCCTGCACCCCTACTGTTTCTAAAGTGCAACACACTGCCAGCATTGTTTTCTCCCAGCGCTGCTTTGCAGGAGTCCAGGGCGAGGGATCTGAGGCTTTTCTCCACAACCTAATTGTCTATATTGTGAGAGTTTAAATTTATGTTGGATATATGTCTCCGTGAGTGGATTTGAAGATCTCAAGTTTGCCTCCAACAGTAACAGAGTCTACCCACAATTGCGCTGTTGTAGAGTCCTGGTTCCCTGGCATTGGATCCCTCTTGTCTGCATTTCTCACCTATACCGTATAGGAGGCCATACTGTGTACGGACGCAGTGGGGAGAGAGTGTGGCTTCTACTCAGACGGTGGTTTGGGCTGCCTGTTTTATGAGGGGACTGGTGGAGAGCTTCCAGCAGTGGCCTTTTGTTCTTTGTTTGCAGGCCACGGGTTACATGTGTTGCAGTTTAGCCAGCGTCCTCCTCACCTAAATGGATAATTGTATCAAAATTACACTCGTAAGCCAACCCAAGACTGTGGAGGGACGTGGTAGGTGGGATAAGGGAGGGGCAGAAAGTTTGGGACAGCATGGATATGCCTTCCAGTCTTTGGGTCATGTTACCTTGACCAGGTTTGGCTTGAGTGGGAATTACAGCACTGACGTTCATTCATTCGAGATAATTTGCTCATAACCTTTCCCGCTGCTAAACTACATAGCTCTTTTCCATTCCGATAGACATGCGTTTACTCGCTTGCCTTGGCTGGCCCGAGAGCAGAACAGCCTCACTGCTGCAGTATTTATGTTTAGTCTGATTTACACCTATTTTCCGCGACAGCTCCTCTTTTGGGAAATGCTTCTTTCCTATTTAAACAGTCCAAGGGGGAAGAAACATGAACTGGGTCATTTTATAAAAATATTCCAGTTAAATGTTTTGGTTATTTTAAATTGTAATATTTCGCAATATTATATGTTACTGTATTTTTTATCAAATAAATGCAGCCTTGATGAGCATTAGAGATTTCAAATAAAATATTAGACACCAACATTTTTAATAATGTATACAATTTTATTGTATACAGCTCAGAACTTTGGATTATATATAGGCGTGAACTGGTAATCTAAAAAAAAAATGATGTAAGTAAAGGAATGATGGAATTTGATCAGTATTATAATATCAGAATTTTATTTTATTAACATAAAATCAGCAGAAACCATTTCCTCAGCCTACATTTACATTGTAATTAAATCAGTTTTTTCTGCCATTCTACTGAAGTTACAGACTGTTTTTTCTCAGTTATGCTTCCCACTTCCCAGCCTGAACTCACTCTTATATGCCATTGCAATGTCTCTCTCTGTTCAGCTTAATTTCATGTGAGTCCAGACTGGTTTCAATTCCATCAAGCATCCTTTCATCTTTCCCTTTTTTTATGTCTTTTCTTCTACTATTCACAAGCATGAATTAATTTGTGTCCATATGTGTTTGTGCTTTGAACTTGTCCAAGCTTATTTCCCTACAATAAAAGAAATGAAACAAACACGCTCTTGAGAGCTCAAGTTGTGAAGCTCCATGTCACATTACAAGTAATCATAATTACGAATTACATCAGTATTAGAGTGACGCATGATCAAAGGGGGGCTTTAAGAGCATTTTCCAGTGCTTGTGATGGTTCTTGTGATGTGTTTGACATCAAACACATAAATACTACTGTATCCCAGTCTTTTTTTTAGATACTAATTGTCATTCTACAAAACGGGTGCCATTTGTGTTTTATATACATTTGTGTACAAAAAAATGACTTCAACCTGTAACAGGATTTTTTTAATTTTTTTATGCAAGATAGAAAAAAATACATGAATATAAAAGGTAGTGTTTAGTCAAAATCTCTCTTTATTTCCAACTTGGTTATTCGTCAACCCTGTTACATCATATTTTCACTTTTTTAGGTAATTAATATAATCTATCAATAATATAATTATAATAATAAAAAAACATCATCCTTTCAATAAGTGATCCCTTAATTGATTATTGAAACGTGGAAATCAGCATTAAATTCCAACTTTTTAAGAAGCACCTTTTTAAAGTTATAATATTATGTAAGGGCAATTATACAGGAGCACTGGAATGACAATGGATGAAAAGAATAGTTCCTGGAGCATTACCATGATGCGCACTAGAACGACAAAACTTTTAAACAGCTCCTCTAGACCGGGATGGACCAGATGCTGCTAGATCACCGTCCTTTCATAGAGTTCATTGATTATGCCTTATGGCTGTGCAGATCCTCCCTCAACCTGGGATGACGACACCATTAACTCCGACTCCCCAGGACTATCAACACCTCCAGCAGCCATCTCTCTGAATGCTTAAGAAAGGACACAACATCCCATCCCGGAGTGTCCCAGTAAAGCAGAGAGATCCCCCAATGACGGACCCAGAGACAAAGCCAATTCCCGCCATGGAACCAGAGCCCGAGCCTGCCGCGGACTACGAGCTTGAGCCCCCTCCATCCTCGAAAACAGACCCAGCCACAGTGTCCACCCCAGAGCCAGAGACATTCGCCTCATCCGTCCCAAGGCTGGAGCCCATTGATGGGTCCACTGAGGAGTTAGCGCCTGTAAGACAGTCCACCATTGAACCAGTAGAGGAGCGCTGGCTTATTAATTTTACCACTGGGCCAGCTCCCATCCATGTCCTCACCCTGAGCACATCCCTTCCCAGCCCACCACACTCGGCATCATGGATGACCCAGTGCCACCGAATGTCCTTCCCATCCCAATGTCACCATCCTCACCACAGGCCTGTCTAATTTCCTGTAATTACCTGACCCGCTGGTGCCTCGCAGTTCCTCTGCTCTTCCCGTGCCGCTGACTCATTCCAGCTCATTAGCATCGCCTCGGACCCCCTCACCACCAACGTGACGCTGTGAGTTGGATCCCACGTCTTCACCCCCGGCCTCCAGTCCCATTGGTCCACCTCAGGCTGTCAGACCTTCGGCTCTGCCTCGGCTCTACAGTCCCTCAGCTCCACCGTGGTCAACCATCATTAAGTGCTCCACCTGGTTCCCTAGTCCCTCCAGCTCCACCTTGGTCTCTCATTACTCAGGTTTCGCTGCGGACCGGAGGCGAAGAGGCCAAACCTAACCGGTTCTACCTTAGTCCTTCCCCCCGGTGTCACCCCCTTCTTTCTTGCTCCGTCGTCCAATTCTGCAGGGGTTTCCAAGGTTGACAGCACCATTTCCATTGGTCAGCCCCAAGTTTCCACCCAAGAGGTCCATCAGGGTTCCACCTTGGCTTCTCCCTCATGTCTGCTCCACATCTTCCTCGTCCTTCTCCGATATATTTACACTTTTAGACCCCACTTTTTCAAATTATAGCATCCAGTAAATTCACTAAATATTTTGACTCTGGTATTTCCCTGATGCATCTCATGCCCACCCTGTTTTTTCTACTATGAGCAATTCAAACCAGAACCTAATCACATCATGGCTTTGGTTTCATGGCATACAACTGAGCCTTTTTTGAGCTGCAGGGGTAGCAAAGGTTTTAATTAAACTAAAGGGATGCAAATTACCAACCTTCATCAGAGAGCCACATTAAAGGGCCTTTCATCCACCTCATTAGAGGGGCCAGAGGCTGGGCCGGGCCCTCTGCAGGATGCTCCGGGCCCACTCCACTCACAACAGAAGAAAAGAACACAGGCACATTAGGTTTGGCCAATTTCCTCCCGAGTCGCCATATGACTGTTGCAGCAAACCACTTATGGCTCTATAAAAGATACAAGGAGACTTCTAATTACCCTTTCTCATCTGCTTCTCTCTGTCTTTGCCTGCTGTGAATGTACCAACGGTCTCTAATTTGCCTCCAGTCAGCACTTATAGAGATATGCCATGCCAAATATACAGATGGAAATGAGGTGTATTTGTAAAGCTAACAAATCATATTGTTTAAAAGCATGAAAGCTTATCTACATTACCCATCTGATTTCATTTTTTGTTTTGATTTTATTGGCAGGAATAAGCACTTGCTTTTATAACAGCTGTCTATTCCTTTGTGTTTCCCTCTCATCTCTCTCCAGTATTTTTTAATACATTTGAATACATGAAAACACATAACCGCGCTTCTTTCAAGGAAGATTAGAACTCTGTAATGTTTTCATCAAGAACAAAATTATTGGAAGAGCTCAAAAGGGCTGGAAAGCACTCCAAAGTGTTATTGTACTTGTAAAAAAAATGACCAGTTCATACCTCTTCCATTTCTAGTATTATAATCTGACTATGGTAAACGGCATTGGCTGTGTTTTCTTTTGATTTACTGGAACAGACATGGTTTCAGTTAGTGATAGGCTATTACCTTAAAAACACAGCATCACTCTCAGTCAAAAGACTCAGTGAGTGTATACACCATCTTCAATCTTCATTACAACCTTGATAGATAAAAGGTAACGAGAAAGTTTTTTCCTTTGATGTTTATTTTATTTAGATGTCGGTCAAAAACCACTAGAAATGTTTCACCCTGCTTTCTATTCAATGTTTGTTTTGCTTTGATTTTTTTTTTTTTAAGCATGTGGAGCTCTATATGACAGATCTACAGGAATGTATGTTTGCGCACAGGTATGAATGGAGAATGAACCTTTTTGAAGGCGTTGCTTTCAACTTCATCCCAGTTGGAAAAAATTATATGTGAGCCTTATTAACACTGAGTCCTCATGAAGATCATTTGTAAGCTGAGCTGTGGGGCTGACTGTGGACCTTGACCAAGCCCACCTTCTTTGGGCACCACCTTTCTATATGTATCTCTATAGGGCTGCAGAGGAAAAGGAGCTGCCTGTCCTTCAGAGCTCCTTTGCCAATTTTTTCCTGCCTCACCAGTGCAAAAACATCACTGAGAATAAGTGAACTGAATTCACTCCATTAGAAACATGCATAGTAATACTCACAATGCCATACAGCTCTAGAATGCTGTGTCAGGAAGACATCTGTCTTTTTGGACACCTGTTTAGAGAACTCGCCCTTCACAATCCAGAAAACTAGAGTCTGGAGTTGGGCTCTCAGTAAGACCACTTTAGCCCACATAAAGCTCCTGTGATTCCACTCTGCTGGTCCTGAATAGAGCGCCAATGGTTTACTTTTGCTCCTACACCCCAGGGCCAAAGGTAACAAAGGACTGAAGGCTGGTGAAAACACTTCTGCTAGCTTTGGCTTGAATGTCTGTGTTGAACATGCAAGGCCTGTGCTTGGCATATAGGGGTTAGCAGGGACAAAGGTGCAGTGCGCTCCCCACAGCAGCTACACACACAGCCTCGGGACAGCATGAACTAAAGAAAAACAGAGAGCTTGAAGGCTTTACTAGCTGAAGAGACACCAACCTTTCATTGTCATGTTCAGTAATGTGAAAATACACTACCATTCAAAAGTTTGGGGCCAGTAAGTATTTTTAAAAGAAATACTTCTATTCATTAATACAATTATTTGAAGCAATTGTTACCATTTATTGCTTATTTTACCATATTTAGTCCACCAAACAGTATCCTAACTGGTACCAGAATCAATGTGAGACTGTATGCTGTAGGCTTTGAATTATGTGTAATGGAGGGGGGAAGTACTGTAACAGTGTATAATATTTGGTTTCACTGTATCTTCTTAAAAGGTTAATTCACCCAAAAATTTAAACTCAATTACTCACCCTCATGTTGTTCCAAGCCCATAAGACTTCCGTTCATCTTCGGAACACAAATTAAGATATTTTTTATTAAATCTGAGAGCTGTCTCACTCCTCCATAGGCTTCTATTTAATTGAAACTTGCCGGCCCAGAAAGTTAGTGAAGACAATTTTTTTAATAGTCCAAGTGACTACAGTGGTTCAACCATAAGTTTATCAAGCGACAAAAATACTTTTTGTGCTCAAAAAACAAAACAAAAATAACGACTTTATTCAACTATTAATTTTCTTCTGTGTGGGCCTCTGAGTGAGTTCACATAGTGTAACAGTGCAGTGCTGCTCTGGTAGAAGGCTTACTATTGGCCGACACTGGTCATGTGTGTGATGCCAGCCAATAGTGAGCCTTCGTTCTAAAGTACAACCCAGAAGTGTTGTGCTGTTACACTATGTGAACTCACTCAGAGGCCCACATAGAAGAAAATTAATAGCTGAAAAAAGTCGTTATTTTTGGTTGAACTAACCCTTTAAGTGAAGTACTAGCTGTACCAACCACTGATGACGCTGACTGAAAAAAACTATGGAAAGTATTCAGAAGGCATTTTATTAAGTAGTTTCATCACCTTCCCATGTGAGAACCATTTGTTGCCACAGTGTTGATTCGTGGCTTGTTTATTTGGGATTGCCCAGAATAAGTAATGTGTACTTAAAGATGTTGTGCTCCGCTCATGTACACACTTGTGTGTGTGTTGACGATCAGTTTGCTGTGGATTCAGGGGAGTAAGAGGGTTCTCTGTGCATTCCTGTGAGCCAAGCCAGAGAAATTCATCCCAAACAAAGCAGCACTCTCAGCTCTGTCTGCACAGTTTAGGTTAAAGTCAGTTAATTGGTTTCCTGTCCAGGGTTAAGTCAACACAGTGTTGTGTTTTAAACAGTGTGGAAACCAGAGAGAAGAAACAATATAGCAGTGTTTGCTCACCCCTTGCGCACAAACCCCTCCAAAGTAATAAGTTGGTTCGACCTGGTTTATCGTTCCCATGGAGTTCTTAAATGTCACCGGTTCTGAAACAAAACACACAATCCTTTACACACCTCACAGTCCACTGATCTCCAAGCATTGTTTTTTGGTTTTTGTTTTTTGCACAGAGGGGTTCTGTTGACTCTCAAAGCACTACAAATAAATCTCACCAAGTGTTGGCCTTTGCATTGACCCGCTCATTCAACATGATTTACATTACACCAATTGCAGACATTAATAGTGGGTATGAAGATGAAAGAGCTCATATTGCTAGAGCAACATCTGACTGCTGATTTATGGACCAATTTCTAAACTATCCCTTAAAGTATGCCTGAGAACTTGAGGATTTTTGAATTGACGTGTTTGACTGTGGTTCTTAAACAAGATTTTAGTACTTTAACTTATGCTTTAAAAAAATTAAATAGTTTCATTCTGAATTTAATCCACGGATACTGAAACAAGCTGACATTCAAATTGCTCTCTGAGTAGCATAAGTAAATCCTATTTTATAAGAAAGTATTTTTATATTAAAAATGACATAGCATATGTCACTTGAAAACACATGATGCTAAACCTTTCCTCAGAAATACAAAATTCTGTCATTTCATTGTCCTTTATTCAAACGCTTGCAATCATATCATTCTCTATAGGGCACAGATGATTGGTTTCTACTGTATCAGCAGCCAATGAGCTTGCGTGCTCAACCTTAAAATACTTGGTCAGCATTTGCCTTAGCAGTGCAGCACTCTTTCAGAAACCCTCCAACTTCCCCAGCTCCACCTGTATAGATCTGCTACAGGTAATTCATGAATGCTATATTCGCAAGTAATCCCGTACTTGCTCTGCAGCAACAGCAATAACCAACAGCAGCAGCAGCAATAAAAGCAGCAGCAATATAGCAGATCTATTCCGCCAAGACCATATATATCAACATTGTCATAACCATTACCAAACACTCCAAAAGTTGTCATGACAAAACTACACTCAGACATTTTGATTACTTCTAACTGGACCAAAGTTTTTTTGTAGTGTGATGTCAGTTCATATGGATGTTCTAACAAAAATCGTATTACCTCTGCAACAAAGTATTACACCCAGAAAGTGTCCAAATATTTGTCTTAATTTTAAACAATTATTTTTTTGTTTTTTCATTTTTAACCTAAAAAATATTTTTGTAGGTTTCCCTGAAAATTGTTTCTGCTAATTAAATATAAAAATATAATAATTGCCATATTTTTATATTTTCTTATATCCAATGCAAGATATTTATGTTTTTTTGTTTATGATGTGACTTGTACGTGTGACTTTGTCTTTTTTTATTTTTATAATATATCTAATGAATAATATAGAATTTGAAACTTTAAGCTACTTATTTTTTGGGAGAATTTTTTTTCAGGTTCTTTTTTCCCCCCCTCTCTAATAGCTAATTTGTTCAGTATTTGGTATCAAATGCAGATACTTTGTTTATGTGTGGCTTAAGTGTCCAAATGCTTTAAGGACCACTGGGTATTTTAATGTCATAATAAGGTTTTACAGAAATGCACAATAATTAATTCAGAGAAATCTCTTTCCTCCTCTCTATCACGGTTGGCAGTATGAAGCGCACGACTAACAACATTAAAGTCCGCGTGAACCGGAAGTTGCAAACGACTTTTCTCAAGTGTTGTGACGCATTTCCGAGTGAAACGGAATATTGAACAGAGGGCAGGGTTTTACTTCAGCGCTCCTCCTCTCCATCTCTCGCCCATAGCAGAGTAACGGTTTGAGGGGAGTGGTTAAGCGTTTAACCAACCCAAGTTGTCAAGCCTATGTCATCAGAAAAAGACTCATTCCAGACCCGGAAGTAACTTTTCAGACTTTGATTAAAGATAACTTCGGCAAACAATTTTTTTCCGTGTATTAACTTGCACTGATTAATTGTTCACCACAAGACTAGTAATATCTGCTAACAAAGTAAATGGGGTCAATTTTGATTTCATGCCGACTTTAATAACAAAAACAGTCTTTAATAAAATAAATAAAGAATACTCAGGAGAACGTAGGAGAACAAAAAAAAACTCAACCATGTTAACATAGACGATACCAGACAAAGAAACAGGAAATTCATGGATTAAATACACAGGGATAAATAACGTAATTAGGAAGAACAGAAACAGGTGTGTAGAAATTAATTAACAGCCAGGGACACTAACTAGGGAACTAAGGCAAATGGGAACACAGAAGCTAAAAAAAAAACTGAGCATACAGTACATGTGACACACTCTTCCTACTGATTATTTGAATCTGCATGTGTAGAATACTGAAGTGAAGCATGATGAAACAGTAAAGATTTATCATGCTTCATCACTTTGGTCTGTCTTTCAGACGATGCAGCTGTGACACAGAACCAGCCTCCGCCAGACGAGGCAGAACCTAACGCAGATCTCACCCTGCAGGACCCCACCGGAGAGCCATGGGGTGAGCGACTGATACACACCCTCGTCACCTTTCACTCAGTGTTACTCAACAGCATGGGGCTTGTTTGTGCCAGCATCCTGAAAGAGCTTAAGAGAGATCATTTCTCACTGATGTGTGACTATCTAACAGTATATGTTTTGTCTTCCAGCCATAACCTAATGCTGTAAATGTTTTATTTCCTCCGCAGTGAAGCCATGCTTCAGTCAGCCCTCAAAGATGCGCAGGCGTGTGCTAGAGCAGCCTGTTGGCAGCTCGGTGCGTCTCAAGTGTCTGGCCAGTGGCAATCCAACACCGGTCATTACATGGTGGAAAGACCAGAGCCAGCTGCCCAGCCCTCAGCAGAGTAAACGGCCACAGTGGACGCTGACTCTGAAGAACCTGCAGCCTCAGGACAGTGCCAAATACACCTGCCACGTCTCTAATGCAGCTGGACACATCAATGCCACCTACAAAGTGGATGTAATTGGTGAGTTTGGTTGCCAAAGTGGACTGTTAGCAGCAATGTTATCTATAGTAGTCATATATACAGTAAATATTTAATTTTATAATATATAATGAACTTTTTTATTATTAAATAATAATATATCTTATTTTATAATAATTGCAACTTTGTTTTTGTTATCCAGTGCAAAGGTATTAATGGATTTTTGTTAACTAAATTAACAAAACTAAATATTTATTTAACTTATTATAACTAAATATTTGTGTCTTAAATTTGAATATTATACCTATATTGATTTTTTTGAAATCTTTCTTGAAATTTTTTTTTAAAACAAATATTTTCAATAATTATACATACAGTATATACATTATATATATATATATATATATATATATATATATATATATATATATATATATATTACTTATCTCAAAATATATCAAATATATTTAATAATAAATAATGAGTTGTGATATCTAAACTGAATGGTTAGCATAGCATGGAATATATTTGTTAAAATATATATAAATATTTAGATATAATTTTTTTAATAAAAAAATATAAATATATTTTTTGCATTATAAAATATGTATTAATACTTTTTGCCAGTTTTATTGATATGGATAGTTCAGAGTTGACTGAAATGTATAGGTAGAATGTTATGCATTAGCACCACAGCTCAATAGCTAACTGCTATCCCATGGTTCCGACCACTGTTTCTGTTTACCATTACACTATACTCAATTGCAAATGTGCAAAGTGATCTAATGGAAGTCCAGACTGAATATTCAAGTTATTTAAAGTTTTGATCGGTTTTCTCTACAGAGCGCACCAACTCCAAACCCATTCTGACTGGTACCCATCCTGTCAACACCACTGTGGAGTTTGGTGGAACAGCCTCATTCCAATGTAAAGTCCACAGTGACGTGAAGCCTGTAATCCAGTGGCTGAAGCGCGTGGATCAAGGCACAGAGGGTCGCTATAACTCCACGCTGGAGGTTGGAGGCCAGCACTTTGTGGTGCTGCCCACTGGAGACGTGTGGTCCAGACCTGATGGTTCGTACCTCAACAAGCTGGCCATCGTCAAGGCACGCGACGAGGATGCTGGAATGTATATCTGTCTAGGGGCTAATACCATGGGCTACAGCTTCCGCAGTGCCTACCTCACCGTTCTCTCAGGTCAGTTCCTGTAATTCTTCCATCCATACTAAGTGACTTTACTGCACTAATATTGCAGTGAATAAGTTAGGGTTGTACAATATTGAAAAAACACTGTCTGCAATATTTTGGCTTTCTGTGATGTATATTTCGATGTGAAAAAAGGAAATACCGAAAGTTTCACCAAATGATTTGAATCACTCTATTTGGAAAGAATCAATGGCTCAGAATGGCTACAGTAAATGAACCAAGCCTTTATGTTGCTCTGGAACACTGTTTCATGAACTACACGTGTGTAAATGACATGCTTCACTCTGAAACCAAAAGCACATATATTTACTTATTGGACTAAAACTGATATCACAATATGGCTTAGTGCGATTTAATTGTGTTGTTCAGCCCTAGAATAAATGCAAGTATTTGTTTACAGATCCCAAGGTGGAAAAAGATGTGATTCCACGGCACATCAGCCCCGGTCTTCCCTGGCCGCTTATCATTGGGATCCCAGCTGCTGCCCTGCTCATCGTAGGCACCATCGTGCTCTGGTTGTGCCACAGCCGCAGACGCCAGAGCGCTTTGCCTCCCCGACCGACGACCTATCGAGACCATCACATTCCTGACAAGGAGCCCAGCATGCAAAGCTCCATCAACCCAGACCTGCCCAACCAGAGACTTATGGCAATGGGGCCCCAGGCTCTCAGCGGCCCACCAAAGATTTATACCAAGGTCTACACAGACATGCACACCCACACACACTCCCATGCACACATGGAGGGAAAAGTACACCAGCATTTCCATTACCAGTGTTAACAGGTTACCATCAGGTGACCAATGCTGCTGCCTCTGTTCTCATGAGCTAAGGGCCACCACTTGAGGGCCACAACCGTACTGTGACTGCGCGAGGATGACCCGAACACAAGCGTGGAGGAGTTCTGATGGAACCCGTTTACCTTGAAATGTCTCAGGTCAAGGAAAATGACTCGCTCTCAGTAGAGCTGCAGTGGACCTCAATTTTCCTTCAGGTTCTTTGGAGTTCAGAATCCAATAACAGTGAATCAAAGCAACCCGAGCAAGTGCTAACAGTCCAAGAACAATACTTGGACCTTTTTGCTATTCCAAAGCCAAGCATTACACAGGAAGTAGAGTGGAGATGTTTTATTTTTGGAGAAACTGTGATGTGTGTTAAGAATACTGGTGGCCCTGTTTACAATGTGTTCTGAACATTAATGTCAGTAATTTAGCTCAAATGTGGTGTTTTCTTTTTTTGTTGTTTGTTTGTTTTTGTTTTGTAACATTATATTGTGAAGAAATTATGCAAGGAAATGTCAGGGACACTAGATGGATGACTAAACGGAAAGGGGGCAAGGCCTTTCATTGTATTACCATTAAAAAGGTACTTTATGTGTATGTATTCAGCTCAACTTTCTGATAATTACAGTATTACGTGACGTACCCTCTCTGTGTCAATGCAATCACTGTTTGCTAGTTACAATCGAGGAAACAATTTTTTTTCCAACACATTGTATATCATTGCAATTTATAGATGAGCAGTTAACACGTCGTTATGATAGGCTAATATATTTTCAGATTAAAACAAAAGCTATTCAGTTCAGCAGGTCTTTAGAAACCCCTTGTGAGCCAATATACAAATCTCTTTTAAAAAAAACTATAAATGTGAGAATATGTTTATCTGAGATGGGCTACTGCATGCTGCGAGTTTCACTTTGGTGCTCATGTAAGTGTATTTTAATATTTTTGTAATAAATAAATAATTTTCTACAGTTTAACCCTCAAAAGCTTGCGTGTTTTCAGTGGGAATTGAAAATTGGATGCCACCGCAGTGGCTGTTGACTCACGGCGCCCTCCCTAACACGGCCTCAGACCACTGTTAGTTCAACGGGCTGAGGAATGCAATGAGAAAATCAAGTTATTCTTTTCGACACCAGGAAAGTAGGGAAATATTCCCAGCAGGATTTGATGGGTATTAATATTCGGATAGTTTTACAAAGAGGGGGCTACAGTTCTTAAGGCTGTTTCCTCTGTGCTCCCTGTGGATGATAAAGGCAAGAAAAACTCTCCACTAACACCAAATGCACCAGAGGTGAGCGCTGACTGAGCGATGGACATTTTGAACGTTTACTAGAAAAAAGAAAAAGATTTAGACTGCTTAAATGTACTGGAAAAGTTGCATGGATGGAGGAACTGTCAGTACCTGTCAGTACGGTTAAGGTGCCATCTAGAGGCCATAATTGCTATTACCACTCAATGTGCAATGCCCGTTTTAAAACACCAGGAAATCAAAATGATTAAAAAATGTTTTGTTGTTGTTTCATGGAACGTTGCAGTATTTATTATAAATGAATTATCCGGGCACATCACTATTTTTCAAATTTGTGTTCCCTCGTAATCTTTCATCAAAATAACTTCTCTTCTCTGATGATGTCAAGCTGTCACTCGTATCGTATGAGATCAGAGCAATTACAAACCACACAACCAAAAAGTTTTGTTAAAATGTTAACTAAAGCTGATTGTGTGTGTGTGTGTGTGTGTGTGTGTGTGTGTGTGTGTGTGTGTGTGTGTGTGTGTGTGTGTGTGTGTGTGTGTGTGTGTGTGTGTGTGTGTGCGCGCGCGTGTGTGTGTGTGTGTGCAGTGGCGTAGCGTCTGGGCATGCAGGGTATGCACGTGCAAATGGGCCCGGGCCAATAGGGGGCCCGCGCGGCCGCCCATGGGGAACTTATAGGCTAATTGAAAAGGAGAAAATTCATAATAAATTTGTGGCCACAATAACAATATTTTTGTATGCATGTCATGTGTAGTATTTTTTTCTTAGTTATAAAGTCATTTTTCCATAATTTCTTGTGTGCGTTTGCGTTTATTATTTTTTGCACCCCGCGGCTGCCGTAGAACGGTGTCATTTTTTATATGACGCTACATCGCCGCGACAAATTAAAAAAAGAAAACACACAGTGTGAGACGTTACAGCTAGCTGATTAAATTATGGACAAATACAAACATAAAAGTGGGGCCTTAAAGAGAAAAGTGAGGATGGAGAAGTTAGTCGCAACACAAAAACTACCCAAAATAGACTGTTTTTTGTGCCGACCTTACGTTAGTGCGAATGACAACAATGTCGAAGATGAGAGAGAAGTTTCGTCAGCGAATATTAGCAGTTGCACGTCTTTGGATGAGAACAACAATGTAGTTGCTGACAGCTTACAGTGCCAAGTGTCAGGGAGCGAAGAAGCAGTCGCAGACGAGCCAAAAACTGGATATTCGGCGGGAAATATGTCAGCGGGTTACCCAACAGATAAAGGAAACTATCCAGACACACTACTAACGGATGGGCAAGTAAAGCATTTTATTGTGTCGCAAGGTTCATGCAAACCCCCCGGTCCCTTTCCTCGAGATCCATTGCAAGGAGATAGGTGCTTTTCGGCGAGTTTTTACTCCACCACAACAAAAGCTGGTATTCAGCTACCGAGATCTTGGCTGTGTTACTCCCCTAAGCTTGACGCTGCATAATGAGTGAGTAGTTTTATGTTTTTACATTTTGGGCCGCCGTGCCAAGATCAGTAGTTTATTATTGACATTGGCTGAGCCTTGTTTGTTTTAGACTTGTTTTTGTTCCGTTCTGGTTGTGAAAAAAATTTGTTGGGTAGAGTGCATTTTTTATGGTATTGTTTGTTATGGTATTTCTGGATACACTATAGTGAACGTCTATAAATGTCTCTTCGATGTACTGCGGGGTTAGGGGGGGCCCGTACAATTTATTTTGCATATGGGCCCGGGACTGACTTGCTACGCCACTGTGTGTGTGTGCATGCGTGTGTGTGTGTGTGTGTGTGTGTGTGGAGAGAGGCAGATAGATCAATATCTTGCATCTTTTCAAGCTTTTGATCTTGAAAACATGCTACAGGAACAGCTTGTGTTTTTGTGACTATGTGAATATACACAGCACATATAAAGTGCTATTAAGATGCTTTCAGCTGCAGATCTCTATTTCATGGGTGTTTGATTTGGCATTTGAAGACAGATTTGAATTGCATCTAAACATGTACGCCTATGATTTTTATGGTCATCTTATTTCAGACAGGATTACAGAAAAAGAAAAAATTACTAAAAGTATGTAATATACAGATGCCAAAAAATGAGAGTAATAAGAACAATAAACAAACAAAAGAGAGTAACAAGAACAATAAGCAAAAAAAAAAAAATCCAGAGACGTAGGAATAAGTTTAGAGCTTTTCATTTATTTAGAGCTGCAAAAAAAATGAGTGGCCTCAAATAGAGCGCCTGTACATCTAAAAATAAATGTGATCAGAACATCCTTTTTGTGGTTTTCATCAGTCCTTTGTCAAAGTGACCACTGAAAACATGCCTTTGTTGAACAAGCATGTTGGGCAGTGACATGTTTTTGGTATGATACGCAAAATGTATATTCATAGTATTAGATTTGCATAAATATGATTATTTCTGTCTGATACAACTAGTCACATGATGCTATGAAACATTTCATCTAAATTGGAGTGGAAAAGGGAGGGGCTTCAAGTTTTATCTTACATTTGGACACCAACACAACGCATCTTAAATATGAGACCCTTCTATGCTCTTCTACTTTTGAGCTTTTTTTGTAAGTATCATTTTAGATTGTTTTAGGCTAGAGCCTATAAATAAACCGAGTATTTAGGCCTACTTATGTAATGAGGAACTTATAAAGATTTACTGGTTATCAAGATACATTGTTACGGTTTTGTGAGAGGAAAAAAATGTGCATGTGAAATACTTTCCTGAAAAGCAAATATGTTTTTTTTTTAGGCTCTCAGACCAAAGGCAATAATTGCAGCGAATGTAAGGAACTTTTTAACTCTAAAATATTTATTAAAAGATCTATAGTATCTATCTGCATGTCTGTGTGTCTGGTGTTCAGCGCCTGTAGTCTACATGATTGTAGTTTGAATTAAGCTTTGTTTCATGTGTTGACTTGTATATGCATTTGTTTATTGTATGATGGTGACTTTCATTCATTCATTCATTCATTTACTCATTTATTAATATTTATCATTGTTGTCAGTAAATAAAATATCATTATTTAATTAATTAATGCTTTAATTAATAGTTTGAATGAAAATGTAGATGTTCACAATATACACATCTAGAGTGTATTCATGCATAGCTATGTCATTTGACATACATTACATTTTGTTTGTTTTATTGAATTATATAATTTTCAGTAAAAAGTAATGGTAACGCTTTAGATTACAGCCCGGAAAGTACTGCGTAATTAAAATGAAATTACAGTGTAACTTTCGGTAATTACACTGTACCTATAAAGTACTTAGGTGTAAGTATAGGGGAACAATATGTAAAGTCTTGGGATTCAAGGGGTAACAACCAGGAAAATAAAAAATCATTTAGGCAAATTATTTATACTGTAAGTATTTTAGAACTACGGGGTACTTATAATACAATCATACTTTTGGGAGCAATTTAGCGAGTACACTGCACCTTTTTGTAATAATAGTGTATACAAATACATAAAGGCTTTTTTCAAATTACGGGGTACATATCAGTGCATTTTTAAAGTAGGCTAATTTGTTATTATTGCAAAGGTGCACTGATTAAGTTGTTTCAAGGCAAGTAAAACTATTGCAACTTTTAATATGCTGGGGAAATATAGCCTACTTGTTTCATGTAGTTACAGGGTAAGTATGACATTGCGGGCTGTAAATTAAATTACAGTGGTGCTTCTTACCCTCTTGTTTCATGTAGTTACAGGGTAATAGCCTACAATAAAAACATGTATAATCTGATATCACTTGGAAAACTTTATTTGAAAAACAACTTATTTCAAAACAGATTTACAACATATTACACTTCTTATTCTTTATAATTTTTTATAAACGAACTTTTCATTTCAAATACTAAAGTCCTGACAGAAAGTATGTTTTGTCCTTTTTTGTTTCTCTTGCAGGCTTCCTCTTGTTCCTCTTCTTCTTTTTCTATCATTCCACTGATTAGCCCAATCTTAAGAAGGAGTCTTCTGCTGTATTATGGATTAAAAGAAAATACAGTAGGCCTACATCTTTTCGCTACCGACCAACTGTCACCAGCGAGTGCATGAGAGTCGGCTTGGCTTCGCGTTTGGTGAAGCTTCAAGCGTATTGCGTTCTCGCGGGAGTTTGATATGAAACTCGCGCGAGAACTGGCGTCTATGTTTTTCTGTATTGTTTGTTTTTCATTATTATTATCTGTTATTGTTTGTAGGCTATTTTGTTGTGAGCATTAATTAAAAACAAAAAAAAATTAAAGTCGACATTCGGTTTCTCGGCGCGCTTACGTCACGGTCACGCTTTAAGTTGTCAAGTGAACTCAACCCTCTCATGCACGCGCAGGTGACAGTTGGTTGGAAGCGATAGTCTACAGTTTAAACATTTAAACTATTTGGTATTTTTCTTGCAAACACTTATCGTCTCTCTTCAGAAGACATTCCCCTATAGCCTAGTGGTCTAAGCACTGACATTTAACACTTTTGGGATTTTGACGACCAGAGTTCAAGTCCCGGGTCAATGTTTTTTTTTTTTTTTTTTCATACTTTTGGGATTTTGACGACAGGTCCCGGGTCATCGTTTTTTTTTTTTTTTTTTTTTTTTTTTTTTCATACTTTCCTATCATGCTTAAAAGGCAAAAGATATTCTTTAAACTGATGGCAGTTAAGCTCCATCCACAAAAAAAATGAATCAGCCTTTTTTTAAGCCACTTCATCAAAACCTCTCATAATGAGGGTGGGGGAACGGATTCCGACAGCTGTTTTTTTGCCGTCGGATTCTGTCCCCCCCCCCCCCCCCCCCCCCTCCCTCTCATTTTTCTTAGCATTGAGGTTCAAATACTCAACAAACTTTGGTTTAGCACTTGTCCCCTATAGCCTAGTGGTCTAAGCACTGACATTTAACACTTTTGGGATTTTGACGACCAGAGTTCAAGTCCCGGGTCATCGTTTTTTTTTTTTTTTTTTTTCTTCATACTTTTGGGATTTTGACGACAGGTCCCGGGTCATCAGGGGTTTTTTTTTTTTTTCATTTTTTTTTTCATACTTTCCTATCATGCTTAAAAGGCAAAATATATTCTTTAAACTGATGGCAGTTAAGCTCCATCCACACAAAAAAATGAATAGGCCTTTTTTTAAGCCACTTCATCAAAACCTCTCATAATGAGGGTGGGGGAACGGATTCCGACAGCTGTTTTTTTTTTGCTGTCGGATTCTGTTCCCCCCCTCTCATGTTTCTTAGCAGTGAGGTTCAAATACTCAACAAACGTTTACTTTGCACTTGTCCCTTATAGCCTAGTGGTCTAAGCAAAGACATTTATCACTTTTGGGATTTTGACGACCAGAGTTCAAGTCCCGGGTCATCGTTTTTTTTTTTTTTTTTTTTTCATACTTTCCTATCATGGTTAAAAGGCAAAAGATATTTTTTAAACAGATGGCAGTTAAGCTCCATCCACAAAAAAATTGAATCAGCCTTTTTTTTAAGCCACTTCATCAAAACCTCTCATAATGAGGGTGGGGGAACGGATTCCGACAGCTGTTTAAAAAAAAAAAAAAAAGCACTGACATTTATCACTTTTGGGATTTTGACGACAGGTCCCGGGTCATCAATTTTTTTTTTTTTCATACTGTCCTATCATGGTTAAAAGGCAAAAAATATTCTTTAAACTGATGGTGAGGGTGGGGGAACGGATTCCGACAGCTGTTTAAAAAAAAAAAAAAGCACTGACATTTATCACTTTTGGGATTTTGACGACAGGTCCCGGGTCATCAATTTTTTTTTTTTTCATACTGTCCTATCATGGTTAAAAGGCAAAAAATATTCTTTAAACTGATGGTGAGGGTGGGGGAACGGATTCCGACAGCTGTTTAAAAAAAAAAAAAAAAAAAAAAAAAAAAGCACTGATATTTATCACTTTTGGGATTTTGACGACAGGTCCCGGGTCATCGTTTTTTTTTTTTTTTTTTTTTTTTCATACTGTCCTATCATGGTTAAAAGGCAAAAAATATTCTTTAAACTGATGGTGAGGGTGGGGGAACGGATTCTGACAGCTGTTTAAAAAAAAAAAAAAAAAGCACTGACATTCACTTTTGGGATTTTGACGACAGGTCCCGGGTCATCGTTTTTTTTTTTTTTTTTTTTTCATACTGTCCTATCATGGTTAAAAGGCAAAAAATATTCTTTAAACTGATGGTGAGGGTGGGGGAACGGATTCCGACAGCTGTTTAAAAAAAAAAAAAGCACTGACATTTATCACTTTTGGGATTTTGACGACAGGTCCCGGGTCATCAATTTTTTTTTTTTTCATACTGTCCTATCATGGTTAAAAGGCAAAAAATATTCTTTAAACTGATGGTGAGGGTGGGGGAACGGATTCCGACAGCTGTTTAAAAAAAAAAAAAAAAAAAAAAAAAGCACTGATATTTATCACTTTTGGGATTTTGACGACAGGTCCCGGGTCATCGTTTTTTTTTTTCCTTTTTTTTTTTCATACTGTCCTATCATGGTTAAAAGGCAAAAAATATTCTTTAAACTGATGGTGAGGGTGGGGGAACGGATTCCGACAGCTGTTTAAAAAAAAAAAAAAAAAGCACTGACATTCACTTTTGGGATTTTGACGACAGGTCCCGGGTCATCGTTTTTTTTTTTTTTTTTTTTTTTCATACTGTCCTATCATGGTTAAAAGGCAAAAAATATTCTTTAAACTGATGGTGAGGGTGGGGGAACGGATTCCGACAGCTGTTTAAAAAAAAAAAAAAAAAGCACTGACATTCACTTTTGGGATTTTGACGACAGGTCCGGGTCATCGTTTTTTTTTTGTTTTTGTTTTTTTCATACTGTCCTATCATGGTTAAAAGGCAAAAAATATTCTTTAAACTGATGGTGAGGGTGGGGGAACGGATTCCGACAGCTGTTAAAAAAAAAAAAAAACACTGACATTTATCACTTTTGGGATTTTGACGACAGGTCCCCCGGGTCATCGTTTTTTTTTTTTTCATTTTTTTTTTTTTCATACTGTCCTATCATGGTTAAAAGTCAAAAAATATTCTTTAATCTGATGGTGAGGGTGGGGGAACGGATTCCGACAGCTGTTTAAAAAAAAAAAAGCACTGATATTTATCACTTTTGGGATTTTGACGACAGGTCCCGGGTCATCATTTTTTTTTTTTTTTCATACTGTCCTATCATGGTTAAAAGGCAAAAAATATTCTTTAAACTGATGGTGAGGGTGGGGGAACGGATTCCAACAGCTGTTTTAAAAAAAAAAAAAAAAAAAAAAAAGCACTGATATTTATCACTTTTGGGATTTTGACGACAGGTCATCGTTTTTTTTTTTTTTTTTTTTTTTTTTCATACTGTCCTATCATGGTTAAAAGGCAAAACATATTCTTTAAACTGATGGTGAGGGTGGGGGAACGGATTCCGACAGCTGTTTAAAAAAAAAAAAAAAAGCACTGACATTTATCACTTTTGGGATTTTGACGACAGGTCCCGGGTCATCGTTTTTTTTTTTTTCATTTTTTTTTTTTTCATACTGTCCTATCATGGTTAAAAGGCAAAAAATATTCTTTAAACTGATGGTGAGGGTGGGGGAACGGATTCCAACAGCTGTTAAAAAAAAAAAAAAAAAAAAAAAAAAAAAAAGCACTGATATTTATCACTTGGGATTTTGACGACAGGTCCCGGGTCATCGTTTTTTTTTTTTTTTTTTTTTTTCATACTGTCCTATCATGGTTAAAAGGCAAAAAATATTCTTTAAACTGATGGTGAGGGTGGGGGAACGGATTCCGACAGCTGTTTAAAAAAAAAAAAAAAAAAAGCACTGACATTTATCACTTTTGGGATTTTGACGACAGGTCCCAGGTCATCGTTTTTATTTTTTTTATTTTTTTTCATACTGTCCTATCATGGTTAAAAGGCAAAACATATTCTTTAAACTGATGGTGAGGGTGGGGGAACGGATTCCGACAGCTGTTAAAAAAAAAAAAAAGCACTGACATTTATCACTTTTGGGATTTTGACGACAGGTCCCGGGTCATCGTTTTTTTTTTTTTCATTTTTTTTTTTTCATACTGTCCTATCATGGTTAAAAGGCAAAAAATATTCTTTAAACTGATGGTGAGGGTGGGGGAACGGATTCCGACAGCTGTTAAAAAAAAAAAAAAAAGCACTGACATTTATCACTTTTGGGATTTTGACGACAGGTCCCAGGTCATCGTTTTTTTTTGTTTTGTTTTTTTTCATACTGTCCTATCATGGTTAAAAGGCAAAAAATATTCTTTAAACTGATGGTGAGGGTGGGGGAACGGATTCCGACAGCTGTTAAAAAAAAAAAAAAAAAAAAAAAGCACTGACATTTATCACTTTTGGGATTTTGACGACAGGTCCCGGGTCATCGTTTTTATTTATTTTATTTTTTTTTCATACTGTCCTATCATGGTTAAAAGTCAAAACATATTCTTTAAACTGATGGTGAGGGTGGGGGAACGGATTCCGACAGCTGTTAAAAAAAAAAAAAAGCACTGACATTTATCACTTTTGGGATTTTGACGACAGGTCCCGCCCCGGGTCATCGTTTTTTTTTTTTTCTTCTTTTTTTTTTCATACTGTCCTATCATGGTTAAAAGGCAAAACATATTCTTTAAACTGATGGTGAGGGTGGGGGAACGGATTCCGACAGCTGTTTAAAAAAAAAAAAAAGCACTGACATTTATCACTTGGGATTTTGACGACAGGTCCCGGGTCATCGTTTTTTTTTTTTTTTTTTTTTTTTTATACTGTCCTATCATGGTTAAAAGGCAAAAAATATTCTTTAAACTGATGGTGAGGGTGGGGGAACGGATTCCGACAGCTGTTAAAAAAAAAAAAAAGCACTTACATTTATCACTTTTGGGATTTTGACGACAGGTCCCGCCCCGGGTCATCGTTTTTATTTTTTTTATTTTTTTTCATACTGTCCTATCATGGTTAAAAGGCAAAAAATATTCTTTAAACTGATGGTGAGGGTGGGGGAACGGATTCCGACAGCTGTTTAAAAAAAAAAAAAAAAAGCACTGACATTTATCACTTTTGGGATTTTGACGACAGGTCCCGGGTCATCGTTTTCTTTTTTTTTTTTTTTTTTTTTCATACTGTCCTATCATGGTTAAAAGGCAAAAAATATTCTTTAAACTGATGGTGAGGGTGGGGGAATGGATTCCGACAGCTGTTTAAAAAAAAAAAAAAGGCACTGACATTTATCACTTTTGGGATTTTGACGACAGGTCCCGGGTCATCAATTTTTTTTTTTTTCATACTGTCCTATCATGGTTAAAAGGCAAAAAATATTCTTTAAACTGATGGTGAGGGTGGGGGAACGGATTCCGACAGCTGTTAAAAAAAAAAAAAAAAGCACTGACATTTATCACTTTTGGGATTTTGACGACAGGTCCCGGGTCATCGTTTTTTTTTTGTTGTTTTTTTTTTTCATACTGTCCTATCATGGTTAAAAGGCAAAAAATATTCTTTAAACTGATGGTGAGGGTGGGGGAACGGATTCCGACAGCTGTTTAAGAAAAAAAAAAAAAAAAAAAAAAAAAAGCACTGATATTTATCACTTTTGGGATTTTGACGACAGGTCCCGGGTCATCGTTTTTTTTTTGTTGTTTTTTTTTTTCATACTGTCCTATCATGGTTAAAAGGCAAAAAATATTCTTTAAACTGATGGTGAGGGTGGGGGAACGGATTCCGACAGCTGTTTAAAAAAAAAAAAAAAAAGCACTGACATTCACTTTTGGGATTTTGACGACAGGTCCGGGTCATCGTTTTTTTTTTGTTTTTGTTTTTTTCATACTGTCCTATCATGGTTAAAAGGCAAAAAATATTCTTTAAACTGATGGTGAGGGTGGGGGAACGGATTCCGACAGCTGTTAAAAAAAAAAAAAAACACTGACATTTATCACTTTTGGGATTTTGACGACAGGTCCCCCGGGTCATCGTTTTTTTTTTTTTCATTTTTTTTTTTTTCATACTGTCCTATCATGGTTAAAAGTCAAAAAATATTCTTTAATCTGATGGTGAGGGTGGGGGAACGGATTCCGACAGCTGTTTAAAAAAAAAAAAGCACTGATATTTATCACTTTTGGGATTTTGACGACAGGTCCCGGGTCATCATTTTTTTTTTTTTTTCATACTGTCCTATCATGGTTAAAAGGCAAAAAATATTCTTTAAACTGATGGTGAGGGTGGGGGAACGGATTCCAACAGCTGTTTTAAAAAAAAAAAAAAAAAAAAAAAAGCACTGATATTTATCACTTTTGGGATTTTGACGACAGGTCATCGTTTTTTTTTTTTTTTTTTTTTTTTTTCATACTGTCCTATCATGGTTAAAAGGCAAAACATATTCTTTAAACTGATGGTGAGGGTGGGGGAACGGATTCCGACAGCTGTTTAAAAAAAAAAAAAAAAGCACTGACATTTATCACTTTTGGGATTTTGACGACAGGTCCCGGGTCATCGTTTTTTTTTTTTTCATTTTTTTTTTTTTCATACTGTCCTATCATGGTTAAAAGGCAAAAAATATTCTTTAAACTGATGGTGAGGGTGGGGGAACGGATTCCAACAGCTGTTAAAAAAAAAAAAAAAAAAAAAAAAAAAAAAAGCACTGATATTTATCACTTGGGATTTTGACGACAGGTCCCGGGTCATCGTTTTTTTTTTTTTTTTTTTTTTTCATACTGTCCTATCATGGTTAAAAGGCAAAAAATATTCTTTAAACTGATGGTGAGGGTGGGGGAACGGATTCCGACAGCTGTTTAAAAAAAAAAAAAAAAAAAGCACTGACATTTATCACTTTTGGGATTTTGACGACAGGTCCCAGGTCATCGTTTTTATTTTTTTTATTTTTTTTCATACTGTCCTATCATGGTTAAAAGGCAAAACATATTCTTTAAACTGATGGTGAGGGTGGGGGAACGGATTCCGACAGCTGTTAAAAAAAAAAAAAAGCACTGACATTTATCACTTTTGGGATTTTGACGACAGGTCCCGGGTCATCGTTTTTTTTTTTTTCATTTTTTTTTTTTCATACTGTCCTATCATGGTTAAAAGGCAAAAAATATTCTTTAAACTGATGGTGAGGGTGGGGGAACGGATTCCGACAGCTGTTAAAAAAAAAAAAAAAAGCACTGACATTTATCACTTTTGGGATTTTGACGACAGGTCCCAGGTCATCGTTTTTTTTTGTTTTGTTTTTTTTCATACTGTCCTATCATGGTTAAAAGGCAAAAAATATTCTTTAAACTGATGGTGAGGGTGGGGGAACGGATTCCGACAGCTGTTAAAAAAAAAAAAAAAAAAAAAAAGCACTGACATTTATCACTTTTGGGATTTTGACGACAGGTCCCGGGTCATCGTTTTTATTTATTTTATTTTTTTTTCATACTGTCCTATCATGGTTAAAAGTCAAAACATATTCTTTAAACTGATGGTGAGGGTGGGGGAACGGATTCCGACAGCTGTTAAAAAAAAAAAAAAGCACTGACATTTATCACTTTTGGGATTTTGACGACAGGTCCCGCCCCGGGTCATCGTTTTTTTTTTTTTCTTCTTTTTTTTTTCATACTGTCCTATCATGGTTAAAAGGCAAAACATATTCTTTAAACTGATGGTGAGGGTGGGGGAACGGATTCCGACAGCTGTTTAAAAAAAAAAAAAAGCACTGACATTTATCACTTGGGATTTTGACGACAGGTCCCGGGTCATCGTTTTTTTTTTTTTTTTTTTTTTTTTATACTGTCCTATCATGGTTAAAAGGCAAAAAATATTCTTTAAACTGATGGTGAGGGTGGGGGAACGGATTCCGACAGCTGTTAAAAAAAAAAAAAAGCACTTACATTTATCACTTTTGGGATTTTGACGACAGGTCCCGCCCCGGGTCATCGTTTTTATTTTTTTTATTTTTTTTCATACTGTCCTATCATGGTTAAAAGGCAAAAAATATTCTTTAAACTGATGGTGAGGGTGGGGGAACGGATTCCGACAGCTGTTTAAAAAAAAAAAAAAAAAGCACTGACATTTATCACTTTTGGGATTTTGACGACAGGTCCCGGGTCATCGTTTTCTTTTTTTTTTTTTTTTTTTTTCATACTGTCCTATCATGGTTAAAAGGCAAAAAATATTCTTTAAACTGATGGTGAGGGTGGGGGAATGGATTCCGACAGCTGTTTAAAAAAAAAAAAAAGGCACTGACATTTATCACTTTTGGGATTTTGACGACAGGTCCCGGGTCATCAATTTTTTTTTTTTTCATACTGTCCTATCATGGTTAAAAGGCAAAAAATATTCTTTAAACTGATGGTGAGGGTGGGGGAACGGATTCCGACAGCTGTTAAAAAAAAAAAAAAAAGCACTGACATTTATCACTTTTGGGATTTTGACGACAGGTCCCGGGTCATCGTTTTTTTTTTGTTGTTTTTTTTTTTCATACTGTCCTATCATGGTTAAAAGGCAAAAAATATTCTTTAAACTGATGGTGAGGGTGGGGGAACGGATTCCGACAGCTGTTTAAGAAAAAAAAAAAAAAAAAAAAAAAAAAGCACTGATATTTATCACTTTTGGGATTTTGACGACAGGTCCCGGGTCATCGTTTTTTTTTTGTTGTTTTTTTTTTTCATACTGTCCTATCATGGTTAAAAGGCAAAAAATATTCTTTAAACTGATGGTGAGGGTGGGGGAATGGATTCCGACAGCTGTTTAAAAAAAAAAAAAAGGCACTGACATTTATCACTTTTGGGATTTTGACGACAGGTCCCGGGTCATCAATTTTTTTTTTTTTCATACTGTCCTATCATGGTTAAAAGGCAAAAAATATTCTTTAAACTGATGGTGAGGGTGGGGGAACGGATTCCGACAGCTGTTAAAAAAAAAAAAAAAAGCACTGACATTTATCACTTTTGGGATTTTGACGACAGGTCCCGGGTCATCGTTTTTTTTTTGTTGTTTTTTTTTTTCATACTGTCCTATCATGGTTAAAAGGCAAAAAATATTCTTTAAACTGATGGTGAGGGTGGGGGAACGGATTCCGACAGCTGTTTAAGAAAAAAAAAAAAAAAAAAAAAAAAAAGCACTGATATTTATCACTTTTGGGATTTTGACGACAGGTCCCGGGTCATCGTTTTTTTTTTGTTGTTTTTTTTTTTCATACTGTCCTATCATGGTTAAAAGGCAAAAAATATTCTTTAAACTGATGGTGAGGGTGGGGGAACGGATTCCGACAGCTGTTTAAAAAAAAAAAAAAAAAGCACTGACATTCACTTTTGGGATTTTGACGACAGGTCCCGGGTCATCGTTTTTTTTTTTTTTTTTTTTCATACTGTCCTATCATGGTTAAAAGGCAAAAAATATTCTTTAAACTGATGGTGAGGGTGGGGGAACGGATTCCGACAGCTGTTTAAAAAAAAAAAAAGCACTGACATTTATCACTTTTGGGATTTTGACGACAGGTCCCGGGTCATCAATTTTTTTTTTTTTCATACTGTCCTATCATGGTTAAAAGGCAAAAAATATTCTTTAAACTGATGGTGAGGGTGGGGGAACGGATTCCGACAGCTGTTAAAAAAAAAAAAAAAAGCACTGACATTTATCACTTTTGGGATTTTGACGACAGGCCCCGGGTCATCGTTTTTTTTTTGTTGTTTTTTTTTTTCATACTGTCCTATCATGGTTAAAAGGCAAAAAATATTCTTTAAACTGATGGTGAGGGTGGGGGAACGGATTCCGACAGCTGTTTAAAAAAAAAAAAAAAAAAAAAAAAAGCACTGATATTTATCACTTTTGGGATTTTGACGACAGGTCCCGGGTCATCAATTTTTTATTTTTTTTTCATACTGTCCTATCATGGTTAAAAGGCAAAAAATATTCTTTAAACTGATGGTGAGGGTGGGGGAACGGATTCCGACAGCTGTTAAAAAAAAAAAAAAACACTGACATTTATCACTTTTGGGATTTTGACGACAGGTCCCGGGTCATCGTTTTTTTTTTTTTCTTTTTTTTTTTTTTCATACTGTCCTATCATGGTTAAAAGTCAAAAAATATTCTTTAATCTGATGGTGAGGGTGGGGGAACGGATTCCGACAGCTGTTTAAAAAAAAAAAAGCACTGATATTTATCACTTTTGGGATTTTGACGACAGGTCCCGGGTCATCATTTTTTTTTTTTTTCATACTGTCCTATCATGGTTAAAAGGCAAAAAATATTCTTTAAACTGATGGTGAGGGTGGGGGAACGGATTCCGACAGCTGTTTAAAAAAAAAAAAAAAAAGCACTGACATTCACTTTTGGGATTTTGACGACAGGTCGTTTTTTTTTTTTTTTTTTTTTCATACTGTCCTATCATGGTTAAAAGGCAAAAAATATTCTTTAAACTGATGGTGAGGGTGGGGGAACGGATTCCGACAGCTGTTTAAAAAAAAAAAAAGCACTGACATTTATCACTTTTGGGATTTTGACGACAGGTCCCGGCTCATCGTTTTTTTTTTTTCTTTTTTTTTTTCATACTGTCCTATCATGGTTAAAAGTCAAAAAATATTCTTTAAACTGATGGTGAGGGTGGGGGAACGGATTCCGACAGCTGTTTAAAAAAAAAAAAAAAAAGCACTGACATTCACTTTTGGGATTTTGACGACAGGTCCCGGGTCATCGTTTTTTTTTTTTTTTTTTTTTTTTTCATACTGTCCTATCATGGTTAAAAGGCAAAAAATATTCTTTAAACTGATGGTGAGGGTGGGGGAACGGATTCCGACAGCTGTTAAAAAAAAAAAAAAACACTGACATTTATCACTTTTGGGATTTTGACGACAGGTCCCGGGTCATCGTTTTTTTTTTTTTCGTTTTTTTTTTTTTCATACTGTCCTATCATGGTTAAAAGTCAAAAAATATTCTTTAATCTGATGGTGAGGGTGGGGGAACGGATTCCGACAGCTGTTTAAAAAAAAAAAGCACTGATATTTATCACTTTTGGGATTTTGACGACAGGTCCCGGGTCATCATTTTTTTTTTTTTTCATACTGTCCTATCATGGTTAAAAGGCAAAAAATATTCTTTAAACTGATGGTGAGGGT